>NW_017299992.1:1370242-1424965 GCF_001594075.2 Trachymyrmex cornetzi
ATTTTGACGGGGCTGTATAGTAGTAAATGATGCCATCGATGGATTAGACGACAAAAATTTTATCAATTTTTAATTGAATTTCAAATATGGCTGAAAATGGCTTATTTGGCTGTTTTGGGTTAAGATTTCTCGAAATCTCGACGTGATAGAGCAATTCTGCAGCCGGATTCGGATTCAGCGCGAAAAATTACGTAAGAAAACATAGTTAAATCCCAATCAACAAAACCATGCAGGTCTGTATAATTAACCGCAACTCGTCGGTTCGCGTAAAGGAGGCACGGCAGTGTCGCTTCGCGCAGCTTAGCGCTGAGACACTACCAGTGTCAACAGATAAGATCAAAATGAATAAATCTTTTTAACCCCCCTACAACTTTTGTTTGAAACATTTTTTTTTTATAAAATTTTATTTTTTGGAATATCTAGTTCCGATATTTATTTGTTTGTTAATAGTTTTACATGTTTTTCATATTTTCACATTGAAAAATTTGAATACTCATCTATTAAAGAGATCACGTAAGTGCCAAATGAGCTGTAAGTCAATTTTAGTATAATGGGTCTTCTATAATAAGCCATTAGTCGTAAATCAGAAGTTAGAAGCTAAAAATTGACCAAACGTAGCCGTCAATTTTTAGCTTCTGTCTTCTGATGTATGATTAATGGCTTATTGTAGAAGGTCCACAACTTTTATTTCTTTTTACGATTTATGACATTACACATGTTATATGACCTAAAGACTAAATTTAGCGTGTTTAAGCCCATTTGCAATAAATATTACTATTGAACAAATTTAATTTGTTCACATTGATTTTAAAGTACACTGAGAAAAAATGTACCAAATTTTAATAAATATCTGTTTGAACGGTACCAACTATATATTAAATAATAAACGTATATTTTTTTAAAACAAGAATCATTAATTTGATTTATAATTTTTCTATTTAGTATTTATTAATAATATTATTTTGCTATTTAATATTTATTTATAATATCATTTTTCTATTTCATATTTATTTAAATATTTATTTATAATAAATTAAATTAATACTATTCAAATAAATAATTATTAAAATTTAATACTTTTAATAATTTTTAATTAAAAATTTAATAATTTTTTCCCACGTAAATAAGATTTATTTAGATCGTACAATTTAGATCGTACATTCAGATAATACAAATAGATGCATGAAATGTTCGATTTAGGATTGTCTGACATATTGTTAAAAAATTAGACTTGAAATAAAAATTTAAAATCTATAATAAAAAACCACACACATTGATTAATTAAAAAGATGGTATACTCTAGATAATCTCAAGAAGAAAGAACTTACCTCAGTTAATATATTGACGTGATACTGAAGAGTACTGTTATGTCTGATATAAGCAACGAAGTAATTCAGTTGGAAAGGTGGGAACTCATTCTGCGGATCGCGGTATCGCGTGTTATTTAATATGTGTCGTTTTGCGATCTCGAAGGGAGTCCTATTCATTATATCGAGGCACTGACTACGACTTCCAAGCCAAAAATTATTTCCATAAAGGAAACCTGATTTGAGTTCGCCACTAGAATCCAATGCTTGAAGACAAAAATACACAAGTCTTATTATATTTATGTACCAACATTCTAGTATATAGTGTTTCTTATTCATTGCTACTTAATCACTGAGACTTTTATTAATTGCTAAAGGCAGGATCACTATTAATTACAAAAGACAAGTCTTATATCGTATCCGGCCCGAGCGGTTGTGCACCAATCTGATTTGGATTAATGATACTGTATGGTTTCTTAACGTGTAACGTCAACCAATAGGAGAATATTACACAACCCAAATCAGTGTAAAGTCGCTTAAATCGAAAACACTATTAGATATCTCGCATTATTTAGGTGTTTTTTAATTTTATTAATTCTACATTGTCTCGATTTGGTTCACTACTATAATTTCAATGATCATTATAAAACATAATTATAATTTTAACATTATTTTATGCATTATTATTACGCACTTTACAAATAAAATTTGGAGAAATATAATAAAAAATAATAATTAGATCTTGTAACAAGTATGAAATATTTTTGTGACAAAAGTAATACTACGAAAGATAATTTTTAATCGCTATGTTTCGCGACTTATTACTAACTTTCACTCAGATCACTTCTTCATATAAACGACAGTGGTAAAAAATTTCAAAACTCGATGTATAGATAAGAATATATCTATTTGATTAATTGTGTACGTAAGACAGTGTGTACTTTTCGTATCACTACATATGGTCACATATATAAATAACAAATACAATGAAATATAATTAAATTCTCAGTGGCGAAGTGTCAATATATAATGAATTCTTTACATATTGACACTTCATCGCTGAGGGTTTATTTAAATTTCATTGTATTTGTTATTTCTTTTATTTGTCATTTTAATATTGTATTTTTTCGTTTTAACTCTGTTCTTTACGCTGTTCAGAATTTTTTAATACAGTATTTTCTCATGTTGGTAAAAATAAGAAAATGCAGATCTAAAAAGTTGATAAAAAAATTCTGAAAAAATTCTCAGAACTTTATGACAAGAAAATAAGTAATTTTTGTCCCTTGCAGTTTTTCTGTAAAGTTGATAGTATTTGAGTAAAAAATTATTCAAAACCAATATTTTGCAATTTTTAGTAATTAATATCTTATTAACTATTGCGAAAATTGAAAATGGTAGAGAACTTTTCGACTCAGTTTAGTCTACTCTATCCACACAAAAGTGATTGGCAAAAAAGGTCGGGATACCCTGTTTATGTGTTGCATGTACGTTGCCAGCACCGCACAGCGTCCTTTGGACATTAAGTAGCCATGCTAAAAGCCATGCTAACATGGGTCGTGGGGACTGCGTAATACTAATGACCGCAGCACAGACTTTTGCATAACGCATAGTGCATAAGCGAATCAACTGATCAGAAGCTTTCCTCTCATTCCATAGAAAAGAAGAATTTCGATTGATTGATTCCCACTATGCATTATGCGTTATGCAAGAGTCTATGCTGCGGCCATAAGCGTTTATTGAACTAGGTCACAAATGGCGGTCGAAATTACCAATAGGAAGGTTATCGGCATTACGGCTCCAATAAAAGGAATGCATTATATTGATATATCTAGAGCCTTATGTCTGAGAACGCGGCAGCGGCTCAGTCTGCTAAGGGTGCTTTCCAATTGCAATATCATAGACACTTTCGTGTACACGGCGACACAAGATGCGTTCCAATTGTCCGTTATTGTCGACACAATACTACACATCCGTACTCAGTCGAAGGCTGTGTAAGCTTGTGTTTTCTAGTAACAATTATATATTACTAACTGCGGCGATTATAAATAAGGTTGGAAGACGTTGAGTGGTAGCCACATTTTTTTGTTTAATACAGGCGGAAAAAATTATATTTAATCTAACGTCATCCGAAACGGATTTCAACCGTGCACAGCGTACATATTCTGTTCCAATTGAATCGTGCACACAATTGAAACGTTACACTTTGTGCATCACTGTATACGTTTGTGTTAAGATGTGTTAAGCAATTGGGGAGCATCCTGTAACACATCTCGTTGCGAACACATCTATGATAGATGTTTTTGTTTTACAATCGTGCATGATTATCTGAGATATTTGAATTCTGTTACGGTAGTAAGTGCAGTTCTTACTTATCCAGATAGCACTGGATATCCCAAGAACGTCCACTTTAAATCCAAATTACATTAGCACGTTCATGAACGTGGGAAAATAGGATGCATTCCGTTTCACGCATGATGTACATGACGCATCATATAGCCTTGTTTAATATTCAGTGAATTTTTCCATCAACGGAAATTGCGTCCGATAAATAATTTTTGCGCTTTTTTGTCGACTTCAACCAGATGCGCATGTTGCATCATTTAATCTTGTTTAATTCAGTGAATAACAAGGATAAATAGTGCAATATGCGCGTGATCATATATGAAATGGATGCACCTATGGACATTCATACGTCCGTCCAGGTAAAAATGGTTTTATGTATGAATATGTATAAATATGTATAGATAATTCTTTAATGATACAGTGAAACAACTCAGCATGAAGTAAATGCGAGGTTGCTCATGTGATTAACTTTCTTGATTTTGCATTTTACTTTTTCGGTCCGATAAGTATAAAAAATTAATCATGATTAAGAATGAATTTTACTTACTTTTTAAACCCCACAGTATCCGTTGATCAACAGCGTCTAGGAAATCTCGTAATTCCGTTGCACATGTTGCCGAACCGAGAACACTAGCTCTGGAGGCGATGGCATAGGCGGGTAATAAATGAATAACATTGTTCTCGTTAGAACTATGAAATTGTGCAGAAACGCAGAATAACGTGACGAAGTGGCAGATATACGAAATAAACGCGATATAATGCATGTTTTTTAATCCAAAAATTACAATCACTTTTATTTATCCGTTAATGCAAACTGTGGTCGATGTCGACCATGAAGTTATCAATTTCAGAAATACAATAGAGATAGAGTGAAGTGTAAAGAATTTTTTTGCTCATGTAAAGAATTTCCTTAATACACAGGTCTAGAATTATTTTCTTCGTCGAGATAAAGAAAACACGTTTATCCCGTTGAACCGTAAACTAAAAATGCGTTGTTTATTAATTTCGTCCGTGCAAACGTTAGTGTAATGTTTTAGAGTTTTATTAGAAAATATTTACTATTTGATTTGTATAATGCAGATTAATATTCGTCATCGAAATTTGACGACCAGGACAAGACTGGTTTATATAGGGAGAAGTCAATGGATTTGTAGTGGAAAAACCGTAATGTCCTCCGCCCTCCCCGCGACACCTTTTTCAACCTCGTCGCGGAGCCCCACTACGTTACGTGCGCTGCATTTGAATACGTCGACATCTTGAACATAGCAATCTATGTAACAAAAAACATTTTTTAATGAAAAACTAATAAAATATTTTATAAATTTTTGTACAATAGTTCTGTGATTATGATACGCTTTACTGGTAATGCAGAATAAGATTAGATCGCAAGTCCGGCGGGGAATGAGACAAGAGAAATTGAATTTGATTCTAGTATAGTGTAAAATTCAATAATATTATATAAAGTATGTAATACTTATTTGTATTAATAATACAAATAATATCTGACTTAATCTAACATAAATAATATTTAATTCATATTTAAAAATATATAATTATAAATATTTGTAATTATAAAACAAATATTTATTACATAGACATTTCAAAACAAAAATAATTTTTTCATAATTATAAATATTTATAATTACGACTTTACTGATGTGTAAGTTACGAAAGCACCCTGTACTAACGTTTTTAAAATTGATCAAATAAAATTTTTGCAATAATTTGAAATAATTTATACGAATCACGCAAATTATAACAAACTTTTTTTTAAAGTTAGTTTTAGTTAGGTTTTGTTTCTAACTCTTTATTCTTGGTTAAGTTCTTGTAATTCTAATTTGCATATCAGTTATAAACGTTTAAATTGCGGATTGAAGTGTAATTTAGTATAACCTAATCTTAGTTTTACATATTAATTGTTTTAATTGTATATTTTATGTATTTCGAATGCGATCGGTTTATACTGGAATCAAATTAGGTTTTTATCTCGGAACCGGTTCAACCAACTCGGATTTTAATGATTTTTTTTTAAATATCACAAATTAAAAATACTAAAACTTTTATAGGTTAAAAATTGACGGTTTTTATTAATTCATTAATTTTTTTACATTATATGTTATTGTTTTAATTATACGAAATAAAACGTACTCAATCTACGATTTTAGGTTCAAAATCAAATCTAAAACACTATATAATTCCTTCCAGATACTTTCTCTTCAGTATATCATATGCTTGAAATCCCTTTATATAGTGTTTTAGATTTGATTTTGAACCTAAAATCGTAGATTGACTACGTTTTAATTCGTATAATTAAAACAATAACATATAATGTAAAAAAATTAATGAATAAATAAAAACCGTCAATTTTTAATGTATAAAAGTTTTAGTATTTTTAATTTTTGACATTTAAAAACAAATCATTAAAATCCGAGTTGGTTGAACCGGTTCCGAGATAAAAACCTAATTTGACTCCAGTATAAACCGATAGCATTCGAAATACATAAAATATACAATTAAAACAATCTATATGTAAAACTAAGATTAGGTTATACTAAATTACAGTTCAATCCGCAATTTAAACGTTTATAACTGATATGCAAATTAGAATTACAAGAACTTAACCGAGAATAAATAGAGACAAAACTTAACTGAAGCTAACTTAAAAAAAAGTTTGTTATAATGTGCGTGATTCGCATAAATTATTTCAAATTTTTGTAAAAATTTTATTTTTAATGTAGATAGAGACAGAGAATGAACAGATGTTTTGATAGGGTTTCGCTGACACACGGTTGGGTTCCGCAGGTAGACGCACACGAGTGATATGAGTTCAGTTTCACCTTTAGCAGATGATGATTCCATTTAACTGATTTAACTGATGATTCCATATTTTCTTTCAGCAGGACATTTCCCTTACGCAAAATCTTCGCAAATTTATTTACAGGATATGCAAGAATTAAAACAAAAAATGGATCCCGAGGAATATAACAAATTTACAAAAGAAATGTGTTTCACAGCTAGACGTACAGATAACTTTTTTGCTGGTATACACACCGATCAAACTATCGAGCAAACTTTAATGAAGTCAATGAGTGTCGAAGGCGGACCTTTTCGACGTGGAGCTACAGACAGTGTCGTCTATCAATGGATTAATGGAGTTGTTTGCACAAGCGACATTATTGAAGGAATGGAAACTTTCTGCAATATTTCATTCAAAAAAAGCCACCAACATGCAGATTTTACAGATGCGAGAATCACAAGAGGTGATGCTGAAATTAAAAAATTGAAAGAATGGCTTCAGTCTCACGATCCTTTCTCCGAGCTGGATGTAATTACGAATATTGCAACAGGTGTTATTGACCACGAAAAGACGATCAATTGCTACAATGCCTTTGATCAAGGTATTGAGACTGTAAAGAAAATAAACGGTCAAAACTTCAGAGATTTGAAATTGAAAACATCACAAAAAGTTGTACCTTTGCTTGCTGCAAACAGTAAACTAAAAATAAATAACGAACACGTTCCAATTGATCCTCTCTTATTGTTTCAACGTATTACCGTATTGAAGAAATCTGATACCGATTTACAAAACTATATGAAGAACGAATTAGCTCCTTACCTGTTATCGTTGTACGACGACGCAGGAATGTGAAAAACCCAGAAATCTACATTCTACAGTATCTTCAAAGCATTTCCAACAAGTATCAGCGATACCAACAATTTTTATGTAATTGATGGTTGGATGCTTTCACACCGTGTTAAATGGCAATTGAATCAAACGTTTCACTCAATATTAGATAGTTATGTCAGGTATATTATCAGAAATTACGGTAATAACGTAACAATCGTATTTGATGGATATGAAAGAGATACCATTAAAGCAGCAGAAAGAAACCGCCGATCTGTAAAAAATACATCACTTGATTATGCTTTCGAAGAAGACATGCAGCTGAAAGTGGCTCAAGATAAGTTTCTTTCCAACGTCAACAATAAAGCTAGATTTATAACTAAATTAAGGCGATATTTAACAGAAAATGGTATTTTTTCAAAACAAGTAGACGACGATGCCGATCGACTAATTGTGACCACAGCAGTTGATTCGTCTTTTTCCAATGTCGTTATAGTGGCTGAGGACATTGATGTTCTTGTCCTATTAATAGCTTTAACACCAGATGGAAAGGAAATATATTTTCTAAAACCTCGTAGAAGAAAAGTGCCACAGAAAGTATATTCATCGGCCAGTCTAGATAAATTACCAAACTGCAAACGACATGTGCTTTTTTTACACGCTTTTACAGGCTGCGATACGACGTCGGCATTTTTCAACAAAGGAAAAAATATGTTTGCAACTATGTTTGAATCTCAAACATATTTACAAGAGGCTGCTGAAGTTTTCAAACAAGAGAAGCAAATGTAGAAAACATTCTTAAAGCTGGTGTAATATGTATTCTTGTTTTATATGAAGCTCATCAATCTGAATCTGATTTAAATCAGTACAGATACAAATGTTTTAAGGCCGCCATTTCAAACGACAGTCAGGTACAACTATCAAATTTACCATGCACTATAGATGCAGCTACAGAACACGTGAAGAAAGTATACCTCCAAGTACAGTTATGGCTTGGAAATTATTTATCGCGAACGGAATGGGGATCGATGCCTGGTAAATATTTAATGCCAAACCCAATGAACCAAGAACCTGCTCCTGAAGATTTATTAAAAATCATCTTTTGCAAGTGCAAATCAGGATGTGGTCTATCGTTGTTGAAGAAAATGAGTTGGAAAATGAGGAAATTGTTTGAAAATATTTTTACATAATATATACTTAGAAATAAAATAATATTACTTTCCTTCTACACTTCTTCTGAATAATTATTTGTAGTTTACAAACGATAGAATACATGGTAGCGCGTTAAAAATCGATTTATCGTTCAATTATAGTTTTTTCAATTTTTAAAAATTTCCTGTAAAAAGCGGCGATTTTTAACCTATAAAGGTTTTAGTATTTTTAATTTGTGACATTAAAAAAAGAACATTAAAATCAAAGTTGGTTGAACCGGTTCCAAGATAACGCTCGTTTTCCGTCTGATTTGACTGTACTATTCTAAGGATATACAAAGTTTTAAGTCTTGTGCATATTAGCAAATTGTTATAAAATTATAGCGGCATTAGTATGACTATAAATAAAAAATCTTTCGGGTTTATTAAGTTACAATGTGTTCTTTTAACAGATTTATATGTTCTGATAATATCTACAACTTTTTCTTCATGAAAATGACTGCTAAATTATATGACGCTTTGCCTACCATCTTTGGCGACTAATATAAGAGAGATGGTCTGAAGGAAAGCAGAGTAAATTTAATGCTTAATTCGCTCAACCGTTAATATGTTCAAAATTAGTTTTTATTAATGTTGTACATTGAGAATGGCACAAACATTGTCGAAACATATGTATGCCTTTTAAATATTAAATTTATTGTTTTTAGCTCTTAGCCCTTCTTTTAATTGTACTGTTCTTATTATAGATCTTGTTCCTTCCAAATAGTTCATGCAAATTATCTAGTTTGTTCCTTAGCTCTATCACAGTCGAATATGATTTCACACATATGTATAGAGGGACAAACGTCTAAAATTCAATTTTATTTTATTCAATTTTAATTACAATTATTACAATATTACAATATTTCCATTGCAATCATGTACGTGTAATTATAATTTCGTGTTCCTTTTTCTGATATGAGATTGGCAGAATATTCGCATTAATAGGATATACGGTGACTCTGCCATTAAAGACAATGCATATGCACAGAAATAACTAATCACCAAGTATCCTAGGAGCGTAGCGCTCTAAAAATGAAAATTGTGACAATAAGTGTATTTATTTTATCGAGGTTGAAGTTTTGATTGTTCGTGTACTTACTACGGACAGCAATTCAAAATGAGCAGATGTTTCACTATGCAAACGAATCGAATGTATGATAACCGGATTTATAAGGTAAGCGCAGTAAGAAAGTCTGCTAAGAGGAATCCAGATTTTCCATGATAAAATCTCTTTAACAATGCCTGTAATAAAGCGTTTGATAAGAATAAAATTTTTTTTTCGAAATTATAACATTGTTCTGTCATTGCCTATTACAAAATGCTTATTAAGCCTTGTATCTATCGACGCTAAAAATTCAAGATTTCGGAATTTAAATTGTCGTCTGATGAATTAGTTATCTCAAACGTAATGCATCATTGTTTCGCATTACGTTTGAGATAACTAATTTATCAGACGATAATTTAAAAAGAATGTACCACTAAGGAAAATTGTGAATTTACTGCAATTATGTGGACTAAAAAACTTGTAGATTGTACATAAAGATTACTGCAAAAATCGGCATCGATTTACTGAGGCAAGTTCATACGGCAATGGATTTTTGTCAGATGTTATTCCAAATGATTGCAGTGGAAAATAAGTTCTATTACCATTTGCAATTTATGCTATATATCTAATGTCAATTTTTAATTTTATATAATGATGCATTCTCGTTTAATATTTTTTTAATTTGTCCATTGAAAGAGAACACGAATTTACAAATACTTTTAATATTAACAACATCATAAACATTTTATACTTAAAATTATCTAATATATGTAACCGATTTATATTGCGACCGGAGGTGTTACGAGGCATTAAGCAGGTACGCTACAGCGTAGAGCATAAAATTTGGAGGGACATAAAATTTTAATAGCCAGCGCTACTCCTGTAAATATATAGCTCTAGTAGCTTACTTGATATTTTAAATCAATTAGCTAAAAGTGATTTTCTGGAAACCTTTTCAAATTTAACAATAGCGTTACAGATCTTATTAATTGCTCTAATGTCTGTGGCAACTGTGCACACAGAGAAAAAGATTTCTTTGGATGTAATAAATTTTATCGTATCCAAATAAATTTGTTATTTGGAATGGTCCAAACAAACCAATGTTTGAATCAATAAGACAGATTATTTGAATTTGAAACAATGTATATCTTTGTCTTAAATACATTATTTGTTTGAACAGATAATATCTATCTTCAGTATTCGCGTGATCAACTGTACGGCACAAACATAATTGATGTAGCACATAGCACTGCCCGTTTAATTCTGTTGTCAGACGTAAAAGCCATTGTTCCCATATTTTCGGTCAAAAAATGTAGTGACTATTCTAAGAAAGCAATTATTTGAATGGAATAACCTATAACCTCTATGAATATATATTTTGCCATTTTCAAATAAACAATTTGTTTCATTGTTTGTATTTATTGTAACCAAATAATATATTATTAAATTGTAAGATATTACTTCAAATAATAATGTTATTTCTGTCAAGCAATAGAGATTTCTCATATAAAACTACAAAATTTTTATTCGAACTAATAATATTACGTAGGTACCAGCATATGTTGTTTCAATAAAACAAATTTTAGTCAAATAAATAGGAATACTAAATCCAAAGAAACCTTTTTCCCTGTGCTGAGGCATCTTTATCAAAATTATAAATAATAAAGTTATCTGAGAAATACAATGACGCAGACATGGTCATGATGTGATTTAACTATAATATCAATTAAAAAAGAATTGGCGAACAGTTTTGATTACATAATCAGTCTTGATTACGTAATAATTGAAGTTACGTAAACGTATACTTGATGACGTAATCAAAATATTTTCAAAAATCAAGCTACAAAATTTAATAGTATAATAGTATAAAATATAGTATGTTGCAAAATATATAAGCGTCAAAATATTGTTATAAAAGAAAATATGTGATTTATTGTATTCGTATTCCTGTGTTATGCAAATTGGTAGAAATTCCTTCTTTTTTTTTTAGTTGTTGGTTAATTATCGTTGGCGGTGAATTTGCTCTTCAGAGACTTAGAAATCCTTGTGATGGGAAGTAAAATTAAATTCCAGCGTAGGATGCCACACACACACAAAGGCGATCGTAACGTCTCCGATTGCGACTCTTTTAAATTAATTTTTATTGTTACTATTAATTAGCTTAATTATTCTGTTTTACACAAAGAATCTGATGAATGTTGAAACGTTTGTATGATTTAATGTTTATATGAACTAATAGATATTAAATGTAGATTAATCATTAGCACTTAACAACGAGTTTTGCCTCGTAGCCTTTCTTTTCTAGCAATATTTATTTTTACAAAGTTGTTGAGTCAGAATATTTTTATTATTTCTTATCTGTTTAATACTATTATTAAATCAACTAACCTCCGTGCTCAGTACAACACATTATTACAATCCATGCTATGCCAATGGCCCAAACAGTTCTACTTAATGCAACATAGATAGCAGTAGACAGAACGGATATTTGTCGTTTGTAAAGGCCAAATAACACCAAAATGTTGCAAGCAGCACCAAGAGTCCAACATAAAATTACAATATTCTGAAATTTATACATTTTGCTTAAAATATTGTATATCAAAACAGGTCAACCGATATAGATCTCAACAATTTTCGGCGATTTCAGCGATTTATTTCCAAGTTATTGAGAATAATTTAGATATGGGTTAAATACTTCTTTCAGTTAAATAATTCTTTTATACATTTATACAATATTTTCTATATTATATATTTGTGGTTTTCAGCTATCTTGAATTGTAATGTGAGAAAAGTCAGTATCTTAACTTATGAATGATTATTCAGTATACAGTGCGTGAGGTATGGAAACACTAAAAAACCTTGAAAATTGTTAATTGTACAGAAAAGTAATTGGAGTAAAAGTTGTAAAGTTTAAAAGATCTATTTATTGGTCTTATTAGTTTGTTCTTTGAAGGTTGCTCCTCCTATTTTTATTTTTAGTGTAAAAATTAATATAAATGGAACAATTTTCAAAAGACCTGATTTTGACAAATGTTATCATGTTTTTCGAATAATATATTTTAGAAGGTTTTAACCATCAGTTAGTTACCTCAGATAATGTTAAATGATGGCGATATTTTAACTTTTAGCCTTATAATCCAGAAAGTACTTAATGAAAAAAATTTCGGGACACCCCGTTTATACATGTTTATATGTATAATTGTAAATATAATTAAAAAACTGTCTACTTTTTAAATTTTTGTAACAATAAATCTAATATTAGTCCATTTATAATTATGGATACTTTAAATCCGCGTTCTGCATAATTAGAATTTTCTTATTATTATTTGAATTTTATTAATCGGCAGTTTATATATACATACTTCGTAACTCTAACAATTGGTTACATTAAATATTTTGATTAAAATTAGGTATTATATACTTTACCCGTTTCAAGGCTATTTTTTTGTTAAATCTTCTTATAATGTAACCTGTAATCATTCCAATAATATATGGACCAATTCGAATCCATGGTTTAAAGTATAAGACGTCTAGAAGTCTGTACTGTTCGTCCAAACTGTAATAATAAAAAAGTGTTTATTTACTTAATTAGTTTCACAATTAATAAGATACTTTGCAACTTACGTCGGAACATATTCATAAATGTATGAGATATAGCCGCTTAAGATAACCGAGGCTATCAAAATTGTACCTAGTATGACAACAGCCACGTAAAAATATCTGAAATTTATAGCTTTTATTTATTCAGATAGATGCTTTGAAAATATGTAACATTCCACAGTCAACGATCGTTTAACTTACATAGTTGACAGAATTAAAAGCGCCAGACCGATTATAAAGAATTGCATATCGCTGGATAGATACCAACTCCAGGACAAGCACTACAAGAAAATTTCAATATATTTCGGATTAAGAAGTCTCTCTTACATACTTGTGAGTGTGTGACGCCAGAATGATATTATAACTAAAGCTGTGCTCCGAAATTTACTACCAGTACTGGAAATCTATAGTTTACGTTACGTGCACTATAGATTTTCAGTACTGGCAATAAATTTTAAAGTACTGAAAATAAATAAATAAATTGGAGCACATCCTTAATTGACATTCGTACCATCGTATCATGACCAAACAGATTATTTATGTATAAGACATTTCTCCACCAGTATTTTGCGCAAGTTTGGTGTGGTCTCTCTTCAACGTAGAATTGCGACGTCTTGTCGTACCAAGCTGAGATCAATTGCGCTATTCCTATTATCATTATATAAGCCGGTGTCAACCTTAAAAGAAATTTCTAGATTTAAAAACTATAAGAAAGCAATTATTATTATATAGCTCATTGTTATTTTTAAATTGCATTTTGTTTTATTTTGTTCATATGTATCATTGATGCTCTCATGCTTATAGCTTCGTCTTTATTTATTGTCGCGTGAATGAAGATAACGTTAGAAACGTACCGGATATATCTGTTTATTGTGATGTTAAAGAATTCGTTTAGCTTCCCTTTGTAATGAATCGGCTTAATTCGTTCTTTGTTTATTTGATTCTTTAAATACATGTAAGCCAATAAAAATCCGCTTAAAAAGAAAAAAGTGTCAACCGATATGGTTGCGTTGGTCATCACTTGAGAGGGGATATCGGCGAATCTCATCGTCCATATTTTATTATCTACATATGTTAAACGACGATCGTTATGCATGGAAAATGGCACATCAAGAGACGTAAATAATCAGTTCTATTATTTTTGCGTCAATACACTTACCGCAATATTCCGATGAGAAAAAAAAACCATGGCCAATGATTATCCAAACCATGGACAAAAATCTTATACCGTGGAAGACGTCTATTGCTTCGGTGTTTAATTTTGTGTTAAATATTATCTTCGTACTTGTGTAAACGGAGAAACACATTAATACGTTACCGATTCTACTTTTCTCGTTTAAAGGCAACAAATCTGTCACTGTCATCTCTTCGACCACGTTTTCTACATCTAAATCACAATTCAGAATCTGTATTGATTAAAAATCGCGAAAGATGTCGCCGGTAAGACAAGAAAGCAATTAACAAGCAAATAATTGGAAAAAACGATATTGCACTATAAGACTGAATAATATTATACAAGAGAAAAATATATCTTTTCGCATTTTGGAATTTTATTAAAATAATGATTCCAATTTAGTAAAACGGTTTTAATGTGTAAATCGTGAGCGTGATTTTCTTTTGAAATACCAGAAATATAACAAAACCAGTATTACGAACAGTCCATTACCGAAGAGGCTAAAAAGGTTTTACAATTAGTTAGACATATACTTACTAACGGCAGTTTTAGTTTTCGCCTTTAAATATGTTTGATATACGAATATATCGTATATTGTACCGCTTATCATCATGGCAAAGGTTAGCACTAAAAGAACACTGAAATGATAAAATTAATAGGTAACTGCGGGTAATATGCCAGTTGGAGGAATATGCCACTAATTTTTAGAGTAAAATGCCAGTAGTTATTTTCTCTAATAATATATAGGTTAAAGGGCTATAAACTAACATTTTGCCGTATAATTCTGTTGTGACAGGATATTCGTATAATATTGACCAAAACTTAATAAGCAAATAAATAAACATAAATGTTTTATTACTGTATTATATTAATTTACTGCTCAATTCAAAATTCTGAATAGAGAATTCAGTTTTTCAATGGATTAAATTTTCTCGATTACTGAAATTTTCTTAGATTACTTGTAACACTATGTAAATATTAAGTAAAACAAATATTTATTTATGTCATGCTTACACATTACATACTTTTACTATAAAAAATTGTCCAAAATGTAATTTGATAATATCTAATTGTTGCAGTAGGTGGATTCACGTGGACTGTTCGTAGGAAGATACATTTATGATGTTCAAAACGTGTGTTAAAGTTTACTTTACATGCTGTATAACTTAATCTATCGAAGTTATTACTTATATTCTTATATTGGTTGTATTACCTATATTATGTTATATGTGTTTATTTTCAAAATCATTAATAATGTGTTTTTGCATTAAAAAAAAGCCAAATAAATGTTATATTAAGCATTTTTTGGTATGTGGCATATTATTCGCATGGTGGCATATTGACTTTTTTTCAGCACTTTTGTATTTCTTTATTTTTAATAATAAAAAATGGAAGAAAACGATTAGTATGTAAAATTATTTTAAATTGAACCAATAATTACTCAAAAATCTAATTTCGTTCAAGTGTGGCATATTCACGGCACGTCCGCTATATACAGATATCTCTTCCATCGCTTTCTCAAATTCTCGGAAGAGACATGAAAATTTAACGTATATTATTATTTTATTTGTAAAGTTAATTTTTTATTGTCTTTATGTTTTTCGACATACCATATGAAAGGTATCGCTCCATTTAACAGCCATTGGTGATCATCCTTTAAGTTTTTTACCTGTATCAAATTGAGGTCCACGGAATAGAGATCATTGATTAAAAGAACTCTATCCCGAAATATTGCCTCTAGAATGAAACTTATATTACTCGTGGAACAGGATGCGGGCAAACAGAGACCGAGCGTAATCAGATCCTAAAATATATATAAAATTTTTATATATAGGGTATATAAAAAGTACAGGAATCCCTGAATATCTCGAAAAATATAAGTTTTATAAAAAAAATATTTCAGACGAAAGTTGTAAAGTTTAGAAAGATTTATTTACACTAAAATAAAAATAAACGTAACAACTTTCAAAGGCTACGATTTTGACAAATGTTATCGAGGTCATGACGCTGAAAAACATTTAAAATGTTTTACATCAGTTAGACGTCTTAGATAATAGGTACTAATTAACTAATGCCGACGATACTGTAACTTTTAAGTAATGAAGCTCAAAAAGTACTCCAAGAAAAAATATTTTGTTATAGCGTTTTGAAGAGCTTTCGAGATAAGCTAAGAATATGCAATAAAAAATTAGGGTTTTTATTTAAAAAAATCGATGTGACTTTGATCTGATATTGGTAACACTATCCAAGGTCAAATAATTAATGAGATCAAAATGAATAAATCTTTTTAACCCCCCTACAACTTTTGTTTGAAACATTTTTTTTTATGAAATTTTATTTTTCGAAATATCTAGGGTTCCGATACTTATTTGTTTGTTAATAGTTTTACATGTTTTTCATATTTTCACATTGAAAAATTTGAATACTCATCTATTAAAGAGATCACGTAAGTGCCAAATGAGCTGTAAGTCAATTTTAGTATAATGGGTCTTCTATAATAAGCCATTAGTCGTAAATCAGAAGTTAGAAGCTAAAAATTGACCAAACGTAGCCGTCAATTTTTAGCTTCTGTCTTCTGATGTATGATTAATGGCTTATTGTAGAAGGTCCACAACTTTTATTTCTTTTTACGATTTATGACATTACACATGTTATATGACCTAAAGACTAAATTTAGCGTGTTTAAGCCCATTTGCAATAAATATTACTATTGAACAAATTTAATTTGTTCACATTGATTTTAAAGTACACTGAGAAAAAATGTACCAAATTTTAATAAATATCTGTTTGAACGGTACCAACTATATATTAAATAATAAACGTATATTTTTTTAAAACAAGAATCATTAATTTGATTTATAATTTTTCTATTTAGTATTTATTAATAATATTATTTTGCTATTTAATATTTATTTATAATATCATTTTTCTATTTCATATTTATTTAAATATTTATTCATAACAATTAAATATTAAGTTAGTACTATTCAAATAAATACTTATTAAAATTTAATACATTTTTTCCCATGTAAATAAGATTTATTTAGATTGTAATACAGAAAGATGCATGAAATGTTCGATTTAGGATTGCCTGACATATTGTTAAAAAATTGGACTTGAAATAAAAATTTAAAATCTATAATAAAAAACCACACACATTGATTAATTAAAAAGATGGTATATTCTAGATAATCTCAAGAAGAAAGAACTTACCTCAGTTAATATATTGACGTGATACTGAAGAGTACTGTTATGTCTGATATAAGCAACGAAGTAATTCAGTTGGAAAGGTGGGAACTCATTCTGCGGATCGCGGTATCGCGTGTTATTTAATATGTGTCGTTTTGCGATCTCGAAGGGAGTCCTATTCATTATATCGAGGCACTGACTACGACTTCCAAGCCAAAAATTATTTCCATAAAGGAAACCTGATTTGAGTTCGCCACTAGAATCCAATGCTTGAAGACAAAAATACACAAGTCTTATTATATTTATGTACCAAGTAGTATAAGCGAATCAACTAATCAGAAGCTTTCCTTTCCTCTCATTCCATAGAAAAGAAGAATTTCGATTGATTGATTCCCACTATGCATTATGCGTTATGCAAGAGTCTATGCTGCGGCCATAAGCGTTTATTGAACTAGGTCACAAATGGCGGTCGAAATTGCCAATAGGAAGGTTATCGGCATTACGGCTCCAATAAAAGGAATGCATTATTTTGATATATCTAGAGCCTTATGTCTGAGAACGCGGCAGCGGCTCAGTCTACTGAGGGTGCTTTCCAATTGCAATATCACTAGACACTTTCGTGTACACGGCGACACAAGTTGCGTTCCAATTGTTCGTTATTGTCGACACAACACTACACATTCGTACTCAGTCGAAGGGTGTGTAAGCTTGTGTTTTCTAGTGACAATTACATATTACTAACTGCGGCGACTATAAATAAGGTTGGAAGACTTTGAGTGATGGGCACTTTTACTTTTTCTTGTTTAATATAGGCGGAAAAAACTACATTTATTCTAACTTCATCCGAAACGGATCTCAACCGTGCACAACGTACATATTCTGTTCCAATTGAATCGTGCACACAATTGAAACGTTACACTTTGTGCATCACTGTATACGTTTGTGTTAAGATGTGTTAAGCAATTGGGGAGCATCCTGTAACACATCTCGTTGCGAACACATCTATGATAGAAGTTTTTGTTTTACAATCGTGCATGATTGTCTGAGATATTTTATTTCTATTTCGGTAGTAAGTGCAGTTCTTACTTATCCAGTTAGCACTGGACATCCCAAGAACGTCCATCTTAAGTCCAAATTACATTAGCACGTTCATGGACGTGGGAAAATAGGATGCATTCCGTTTCACGCATGATGTACATGACGCATCATATAGCCTTGTTTAATATTCAGTGAATTTTTCCATCAACGGAAATTGCATCTGATAAATAATTTTTGCGCTTTTGTGTTGACTTCAACCTGCTTCTCTGCAAAAACTACCTATCGGAAGCAATTTTACGAAAGGAAAATATTGTTTCTTTTAGTGTGAAGTATGACGTCTTATATTTCACGGGCGCGAATTTAAAAACATCCTGTGTTATACATGTTTATAAATATTTATGCGTGTGATTATGTATGTTTATATATATTTATACATATTTATACATATTCATACATAAAATTTTTTTTTACCGGGACGGACATATACGAATGATTGTCCATAGGTGGATCCATTTCATGCACGATCATGCGTATGTTGCATCATTTAATCTTGTTTAATATTCAGTGAATAACAAGGATAAATGGTGCAACATGCGCATGATCGTGTATGAAATGGATGCACCTATGGACATTCATACGTCCGTCCAGGTAAAAAAGGTTTTATGTATGAATATGTATAAATATGTATAAATATGTATAAACATATCGTGAAGTACAAGAGGTCATACTTTACGCTAAGAGAGACAATTTTTCCCGTTTGCAAAATTGCGTCTGACAAGTAATTTTTGCAGGAGAGCAGGTTGAAATTGTACGAGTAAACGCGAAAATTATTTTTCGAATGTAATTTTACTACAGGAAAAAGTTGTTCGTTTTGACACAAAAAACAACTTTTTCCGTCAGCAAAATTGTGTCCGATAAATAGTTTTTGTAGAAGAGCAAGTTGAAGTCAACAAATAAGCGCAAAAATTATTTATCAAACGCAATTTCGTTAAAGGGAAAAGTTGTTTGTTTTAGCATAAAGTATCACATCTTGTACTTCGCGGGGGCGAATTTGGAAACACCCCGTATATAAAATTATACATAATTATGAATGAGCAATTTTTTTACACAAACTATAGAAATCAAAGCCTTAAACGAGCTGGATTTTAAATGCTTGTATTATTCTTGTGTGAATTTATATACTACGTATATAGTCCCTAGAAACGCGCGCCGAATTGAGATTGAAAAATCATTTCGGCGTTTCTGGGGACTACATATGTAGTATATAAATTCACACAAGAATCATACAAGTATTTAAGATCCAGCTAGACCGTGTGAGGCTTTGATTTCTATATTTTGTGTTATCACATATACGGTTCTATAATATATTATATCGTTAATTTTTTTACATTTTTTCAAACTTGTTTTTTTCTAAAACAAACAATGCAAAAATTATCCCTTTAATTATTTTTTATTTTCACATTACTATTATTATTTTTATTTCCCTAAAAAGTAATTTTGTAGAAGAAAGAAAAATGTATGAATATGTACGGACATATTTCATATATAATTATACGTATTTATAAATATTTTTGTTTATACGTATTTGTATATATTCATGCACGAAAAATTTTTTATCGGGGTTATACAGATGTTCGAAACATTCAATAGGTGTCCGTATTTAGATTTTACTTTTACAATGTTTTTCTATTAAAATATAAATATAACAATATACGCAATGCATTAGTTTGCACAATATGCTATCTCACACTATCTAGGCTCTTACTGCAATACTGGACCCACTCACATTTGATGAAGCTGAGAAAATTAATAAGATACAGGCAAAAGATATATTAGATGGTAACATATTCCAATAAACACCTAATATCATATAATCACTATTGCAACAAGCTCTTCAAAAACAAGAGATGTCCAAAATCAGTACATAACACGTTCATAGTAAGTCCAAAATTAGATGTTTTGGATATTTTATGGATGTATAAAGTTGTTGCAAATGTACATCCTATGGACATCCCTAGAACATAATTTGGACTTCCTATGGATATTGCAACGTCCAGAATCGGAAGTCCAGTGGACGTACAATGGACGTCCATGTGCTATTTAGGAATATGATTACTGACAATCCTCTGATTTATTTTTTTTATAAACAAAGATAAAATTAAGCAACGAGATTGATTTAATTTCGGAATGTAGATAATTCTCTAATGATACAATGAAACAACTCAGCATGAAGTAAATGCGAGATTGCTCATGTGATCTTTCTTGATTTTGCATTTTACTTTTTCGATCCGATAAGTATAAAAAATTAATCATGATTAAGAATGAATTTTACTTACTTTTTAAACCCCACAGTATCCGTTGATCAACAGCGTCTAGGAAATCTCGTAATTCCGTTGCACATGTTGCCGAACCGAGAACACTAGCTCTCGAGGCGATGGCATAGGCGGGTAATAAATGAATAACATTGTTCTCGTTAGAACCATGAAATTGTGCAGAAACGCAGAATAACGTGACGAAATGGAAGATATACGAAATAAACGCGATATAATGCATGTTTTTGAATCCAAAAATAACAATCACTTTTACTTCCTCGTTAATGCAAACTGTGGTCGATATCGACCATGAAGTGATCAATTTCAGAAATACAATAGAGATAGAGTGAAGTGTAAAGAATTTTTTTGCTCATGTAAAGAATTTCCTTAATACACAGGTCTAGAATTATTTTCTTCGCCGAGATAAAGAAAACACGTTTATCCCGATGAACCATACACTAAAAATGCGTTGTTTATTAATTTCGTCCGTGCAAACGTTAGTGTAATGTTTTAGAGCTTTATTAGAAAATATTTTCTATTTGATTTGTATAATGCAGATTAATATTTGCAGCGAAATTTGACGACCGGGACAAGACTGGTTTATATAGGGAGAAGTTAACGGATTTGTAGTAGAAACCGAAACGTCTTCCCCGCGATGACTTTTTCGACGTCGTCACGGAACCCCACTACGTTACGTGCACTGCATTTGAATACGTCGACATCTTGAATACAGCAATCTATGTAACAAGAAAACATTTTTTAATGAAAAACCAATAAAATATTTTATAATTTTTGTACAATAGTTTTGTGATTATAATACGCTTTACTGGTAATGCAGAATAAGATTAGATCGCAAGTCCGGCAGGGAATAGGACAAGAGAAATTGAATTTGATTGTAGTATAGTGGAAATTCAATAATATTATATAAAATATATATTTAATAAAAGACAAAAATATTTGTTTCATAATTAAAAATATTTATAATTATATATTTTTAAATATTTATGCCCATGGGCAGACAGACAATCCGACTTTACCGATGTGTAAGTTATGGAAGCACCTTACTGTGCAAACGCTTTTAAAATTAATGATCAAATAAAATTTTTACAAAAATTTGAAATAATTTACACCAATTACGCACATTATAACAAACTTTTTTTTTTAGTTAGTCTCAGTTAAGTTTTGTCTCTAACTATTTATTCTCAATTAAGTTCTTGTAATTCTAATTTGGATATCAGTTATAAACGTTTCAATTGCGGATTCAAGTGTAATTTAGTATAATCTAATCGTAGTTTTACATACAGATTGTTTTAATTGTATATTTTATGTATTTCGAATGCGATCGGTTTATAAGGATATACAAGTTTATAAGTCTTGTGCATATTAGCAAATTGTTATAAGATTATAGTGGCATTAATATGACTATAAACAAAAAATCTGTCGGGTTTATTAAGTTACAATGTGTCCTTTTAATAGATTTATATGTTCTGATAATATCTACAACTTCACGAAAATGACTGCTAAATTATATGACGCTTTGCCTACCACCTTTGGCGACTAATATAAATAAGAGGGATGGTCCGAAGGAGAGCAGAGTAAATTTAATGCTTAATTCACTTAACCGTTAATATGTTTAATTGTTCAAATCTAGTTTTTATTATATTTGTATATTGAGGATGACACAAACATTGTTGAAATATATATATGTCTTTAAAATATTAAAGTTTTCGTTTTTAGCTCATAGCCCTTCTTTTAAATGTATTGTTTTTATTTTAGATCTTGTTCCTTCCACATAGTTCACGCAAATTGTAGTTTATTTCTTAGCTCCATTGCAGTCGAATATGACTTCACACAAATGTATAGAGGGACCAACGTCTAAAATTTGATTTTATATTATTGAATTTTAATTACAATTATTACAATATTACATTATTTCCATCGCAATCGTGTATGCGAAATTATAATCTCTTGTTCCTTTTTCTGTTATGAGATTGGCTGAACATTCGCATTAATAGAATATATGGTGACTCTGCCATTAAAGACAATGCATATGCACAGAAATAACTAATCACCAAGTATCCTATGAACGTAGCGCTCTAAAAATGAAAATTGTGACAATAAGTATATTTATTTTATCGAGGTTGAAGTTTTGATTGTTCGTGTACTTACTATGGACAGCAATTCAATATGAGCAGATGTTTCACTATGGAAACGAATTGAACGTATGATAACAGGATGTATAAGGTAAGCGCAGTATGTAAGTCTGCTAAGAGGAATCCAGATTTTCCATGATAAAAGCTCCTTAACAATACCTGTAATAAAGCGTTTGATAATAATAAAATGTTTTTTCTAAATTATAACATTGCTCTGTTATAGTGTGTTATTGTCTATTACAGAAATGCTTATTGAGCCTTGTATCTATTGACGCTAAAAATCACTCCGAGATCTCAGAATTTAAATTGTCGTCTGATAAATTAGTTATCTCAAACGTAACTGAAGAAAATTGTGAACCTACTGCAACTATGTTGACTGAGAAACTTATAAACTGTAGATAAAGATTACTGCAAAAATCGGCATTAATTTACTGAGGCTAATTCATACCACAATGGATTTTTGTTAGATATTATTCGAAATAATTGCAGAGTGGAAAATAAGTTCTATTACCATTTACAATTTATGCTATACGTGTAACGTCAATTTTTAATTTTAATGATGCAATCTTGTTCAATATTTTCCTAATTCTTCCATTGAAAGAGAACACGTATTTACAAATACTTTTAATATTAATGACGTCATAAATATATTTTACATAAATTATATAATATATAAAACCAATTTATATTGCGACCGGAGATGTTATGAAACACTGAGCAGGTACGTTCCAGCGTAAAATTTGGAGGCGCGCAAAATATTAATAACCAGCGCTATTCCTGTGTAAATATAAAGCTCTACCTTACTTGGTATTTTAAATGAATTAATTAAATGTGATTTTCTAGAAATTTTTTCAAATTTAGCAATAGCGTGACAGATCTTATTAATTGCGTCAATGTCTGTGACTGCAGAGGCATCTATTTCAAATTTAAAAATAATAAAATATTATCTGAGAAATATAATGAAGCAGACGTTATCATGCGATTTTTTTAAAAAGAATTGACGAACAGTTTTGATTACATAATCAGTTTTGATTAAGTAACAATTGAAGTTACTTAAACGTACTTGATGACGTAATCAAAACATTTTCAAAAGCCAGAAAATATAATAGTATCATAGCATAATACGGTATGTTGCATTATAAGCGTCAAAATATTATTACAAAAGAAAATATGAAATTTATTGTATTCGTATCCCCGTGTTATGCAAATTGGTGGAAATTCCTTTTTTTTTAAGTTGTTGGTTGATTGTCGTTGGCGGTTGATTGGTGCTTCAGAGACTTAGAAATTCTTGTAATGGGAAGTAAAAGCAAATTCCAGCGTAGGGTGCCAAAGACGGTTGTAACGGCTTCGTTTGCGCCCCTTTTATGTTTATTTTTATTTTTATTTTCAATTAGATCAATTATTCTGTTTTACACTAAGGATCTGATGAAAGTTGAAACGTTTGTATGATTTAACGTTTATATGAACTGATAAATATTAAATGTAGATTAATCATGAGCACTTAACAACGAGTTTTGCCTCGTAGCCTGGCAATGTTTATTTTTAAAAAGTTCTTGAGTCAGAATATTTTGATTATTTTTTATCTATTTAATATTATTAAATCAATTAACCTCCATGTTCAGTACAACACATTATTACAATCCATGCTATGCCTATGGCCCAAACTGTTCTACTTAATGCAACATAGATAGCAGTAGACAGAACGGATATTTGTCGATTGTAAAGGCCAAATAACACCAAAATGTTGCAAGCAGCACCAAGAGTCCAATATAAATTTACAACATTCTGAAAAATTTATACATTTTGTTTAGTATATTGTATATTAAAACAAGTCAACTGATATAGATCTTAACACTTTTCAGCAATTTCAGCGATATTATTCCCAACATATTGAGAATAATTTGGATGTGGGTTAAATAATGCTTTTATACATTTATATAATATTTTCTATATTATATACTTGTCGTTTTTAGCTATTGAATTCTAATGTGAGAAAAGTCAGTGTCTTAATTTATAAATTATTATTCAGTATACATATACAGGGTGGGGAAGAAGTATGGAAACCATGAAAAATCTTGAAAAATTAATTTTATACATAAGTAGTTCGGATAGAAGTTGGAAGGTTTAAAAATATCTATTTATTCGTCTTATTAGTTTGTCCTTTGAAGGTTGCTCCTTTTATTTTCATTTTTAGTGTAAAAATGAATATAAAAGGAACAATCTTCAAGACTCCTGACAAACGTTATCATGCTGAACAACACTTAAAAAATTTTAACGGTCAGTTAGTCGCCGTACATAACGTTAATGATGGCGAAGTTGTAACTTTTAAGCCTTATAATTCAAAACATACTTAATGAAACAATTTTGGAACACCCTGTATATATATATAAAATCTGATATTAGTCCATTTATAATTATGGATATACTTCAAATCTGCGTTCAGCTTAATCAGAAAGAACAATTTCCAATTATCATCTGAATTTTATTAATCGGTAGCTTACATACTCCGCAACTCCAACAATTGGTTACATCAAATTCTCTTATATAAATATAAATATTGTATACTTTACCCTTTTCAAGGCTATTTTTTTGTTAAATCTTCTTATAATGTAACCTGTAATCATTCCAATAATATATGGACCAATTCGAATCCATGGTGGGAAGTATAAGACATCTATAAGTCTGATCTGTTCGTCAAAACTGTAATAATAAAATAGTGTTTATTTACTTAATTAGTTTCACAATTAATAAGATACTTTGCGACTTACGTCGGAACATATTCATAAATGTATGAGATATAGCCGCTTAAGATAAACGAGCCTATCAAAATTATACCTAATATGACAACAGCCACGTAAAAATATCTGAAATTTATAGCTTTTATTTATTCAGATAGATGCTTTGGAAATATGTAACATGCCACAGTCAACGATCGTTTAACTTACATAGTTGACAGAATTAAAAGCGCCAGACCGATTATAAAGAATTGCATATCGTTGGATAGATACCAACTCCAGGACAAGCACTACAAGAAAATTTCAATATATCTCGGAATAAGAAGTCTCTCTTACATGCTTTTGAGTGTGTGATGCCAGAATGATATTATAACTAAAGCTGTATTCCAAAATTTACTACCAGTACTGAAAATCTATAGTTTACGTTACGTGCACTATAGATTTTCAGTACTGGCAATAAATTTTGCCAGTACTGAAAATAAATTGGAACACAGCCTAAATTGACGTTCGTACCATCGTATCATAACGGTAACTAAACAGATTATGTATGTATAAGACATTTCTCCACCAGTATTTTGCACAAGTTTCGTGCGATCTCTCATCAATGTAGAATTGCGACGTTTTGTCGTACCAAGCTGAGATCAATTGTGCTATTCCTATCGTCATTATATAAGCCGGTGTCAACCTTAAAGGAAATTGTTAGATTTAAAAACTATAAAGAAAGCAATTATTTGGCTCATTGTTAAATTGTATTTTTAAATTGTATTTTCTGTTACTTTGTTTATATCTATCGTTGATGCTGTCATGCTTACAGCTTCGCCTTTGTTTATTGTTCACGTAAATCAAGATAACGTACCGGATATATCTGTTTATTGTGATGATAAAAAACTCGTTTAGCTTTTCTCTGTAATGAATCGGCTTAATTCGTTCCTTGTCTATTTTATTCTTTAAATACATGTAAGCCAATAAAAATCCACTTAAAAAGAAATACGTGTCAACCGACATGGATGCGTTACTGAGCACTTGCATGGGGACACCTTCGACCATTCTCAATATCCATATTCTATTGTCTACATATGTAAAACGACGTTTGTCATGCATGGGAAACAACACATCAGGAGACGTAAATAATCTCAGTTCTGCAATTTTTGTGTCAGTATACTCTTACCGAAATAGTCCATCATGTAACATACGGTGTGAGCTATGATTATCCAAAACATAGTCAGAAATCTTATACCGTGAACGACAGCTATTGCTTCAGTGTCCAATTTTGTGTTAAATATTATCTTCGTACTTGTGTAAACGGAGAAACACCTTAATACGTTCTTGATTCTACTTTTCTCACATGAAGACGACAAATCTGCCATTTGCAGCTTCTCGCCCGTGTTTTCTTTATCTACATCACAATTCAGAATTTATATTCATTAAAAATTGCGAAAGATTTTTGCTGGCAAATACAAGAAAACTATAAGCAAGCATATAATTGACGAAAAAGATATTGCCCTATAGAAATAAATAATATTATACGAGAGAAAAAATATCTTTTTGCATTTCGGAATTTTATTATAATAAAATAATAATTCTAATTTAGTAAAATTGTATTAGTGTGTAAAACGTGACTGTGTCTTTTTTTTTTTAAATACGAGATATATAACAAAAGCAGTATTACGAATAATCCATTACCGAAGTAGCTCAGAAAGTTTTACAATTAGTTAGATATATATTACTTACTAACGACAGTTTTATTCTTTGCCTTTAAATATGTTTGATATATGAATATATCGTATATTGTACCGCTTATCATCATGGCAAAGGTAAGCACTAAAGCAACACTGAAATGATAAAATTAATATATGCAGATATCTCTCCCATCGCTTTCTCAAACTCTCGGAAGAGACATAAAAATTTAACGTTTATTATTATTTTATTTGTAAAGTTAATTTTTTTTGTCTTTATGATTTCGACATACCACATGAAAGGTATCGCACCATTTAACAGCCATTGGTGATCATCCTTTAAGTTTTTTACCTGGATCAGGTTGAGGTCCACGGAATAAAGATCATTGATTAAAAGAACTCTATCTCGAAATATTCCCTCTAGAATGAAACTTATATTACTCGTGGAACAGGATGCGGGCAAACAGAGACCGAGCGTAATCAGATCCTAAAATATATATAAAATTTTTTACATATAAGGCATATAAAAAGTACAGGAACCCCTGAACATCTCGAAAAATATAAGTTTTATAAAAAAAAATATTTCAGGCAAAAGTTATAAAGTTATAAAGTTTAAAAGGAATTATTTACACTAAAAATAAAAATAAAAGTTTACTTTAAAAGGCTCAGACCTTGACAAATGTTATTAAGATCATGAACAACGTTTAAATGTTTTTACGTCAGTTAGACATTTTAGATAATAAGTACCAATACCGACGGTACGGTAATTTTAAAGTCATAGAACTCAAAAAGTACTCAATAAAAAATATTTTGTTATAGTGTTTTGAAAAGCTTTTAAGATAAGCTAATAATATGCAATAAAAAATGAGGGTTTCCATTCAACTCTTTCTCTGCCGGCGGGAAATATACTTCCCACTTCTTTTTTATACGATTCTGCCTTGAAAATTTCTCAATTTCACAAAAGTATTTGTGAAGTTTGGTTTTTCAGTTATCTAAATAGCCATTCAATATATTCTCATATGTTTTTTAACACAATTTTTATATGTAATAATTTTTAATAAATTGAAGTCGATAAAAGGTGATTTTTTTAAAGAAAAAATCGATTTCTTGGAAAGTATTAAGTATAGATATTTGAAAATTTGAGCAATACTCTTCTAATGTTGCGAAAAACATTCTTTTGATATTTTTTTACAGATTAGATTTTTTTACCACAATGAATTCTGCGATAAAGCCATTAAAGATTTCAGTTTCTGCGTATATATACAAGCTTAATTTTTTTAGTTTTTCACACTGCATCACATTTCTACAATGTTGCAAATAAAACTGAAGAGGACGTTGCATCAATATTACCGAAAGATTTTACAAACGTTTCCGTAATATTTCAGAAACCTTTCTTGTTGGCCGAAGCGAACATTTTTACGTGTTGCCGCAACTTTGCAGAGACTTCTCAGAAACATTACACAACGTAACTACGATAGCTTCAATGTTTTATTATTATATTCGTGAAACGTTACAGAAATCCATCTGTGCCATACCTATTAGGAGTTCCGGTACTTTATATTTGTTTATTAGTATTTTTACATGTTTTTCATAATTTCACATTGAAAAATTTGAATATTTATTCATTAGGGGGATCACGTAAATGTCAAATGAGTTGTAAGTCGATTTTAGTGTAACTTTCTATTTTTATGATTTATGACATTACACATGCCACATGGCCTAAAAATTAAATTTACCGTATTTAAGCCCGTTTGCAATAAATATTAGCGACAAAATTAATTTAATTTTTTCACATTAATTTTAAAGTGCACTAAGAAGAAATGTAGTAAATTATAATAAATATCTGTTTGAATAGTAATAATTATTTACTGAATAATAAATGTATATTTTTTTAGAACAAGAACCATTAATTTGATTTATTATTTTTTTATTTAGTATATTTTAAAAATAAAAATATATCTAAGGCTAATGAGCCTTAGATAAATATGCCAGAGATTATTCAAATAAATAGTTAGTAAAATTTAATATATTTTTTCTCATGTAAATGAGATTTGTTTAGATCGTAATATAGAAAGATGCATGAAACGTTCGATTTAGAATTGTCTGACATATATTATTAAAAAATAGGACTTAAAATAAAAATTTATAATCTATAATGAAAAACGATTGATTAAAAAAATAGTATACTCTAGATTTTTAGATTCTAGATAATCTCAAGAAGAAAGAACTTACTTCAGTTAATGTATTGATGTGATACTGAAGAGTACTGTTGTGTCTGATATAAGCAACGAAGTAATTCAGTTGGAAAGGTGGGAACTCATTCTGCGGATCGCGGTATCGCGTGTTATTTAATATGTGTCGTTTTGCGATCTCGAAGGGAGTCCTGTTCATTATATCAAGGCACTGACTATGACTGCCCAGCCAAAAATTATTTCCATAAAGGAAACCTGATTTGAGTTGGCCACTAGAATCCAATGCTTGAAGACAAAAATACACAATTGTTACTATATTTATGCAGCAACATTCTTGTTGCATAATTTTAAAATTTTATTTTTTATTTTTGATATATTTTTACATCAGTTTTATGGCTTGTATATTCATTTTTACACAAAATGTCATCATTTACTTGTAATTTTTTTTCACAATCATTACAAAAATCGCAAGTATCCGTTCTAGGTTGCTTAATACTGAAAGGACTATTTACCCTATACCATTTGTGATAAGTGCAATATTTCATGTTTAAATTTTGCTTCGTTTTTTAAAAATAATAAGTTTGAAATGAAAGAAAAATTTTTTTAATACTTAAGTCTTGATTTTCGATGTAGAGACGATTGGAGTCCGTATAATGCGATCTTTATGAAGAATTTCATATAAATGTTGTAAAGCAAGGTCATAAATATTATTATTAATTTTATGAGGTCTGTTTGAGTGCTTACCTCTCAAATCTGATACATCTACAGTATTCATATTTAATTTAAGCTGTAAAGTACGTAATCTTTTAACAGAAATTTGATACAATTTTATGAGAAATGTTCTACAGACATCGAAATTACACCCTTCATATTTTATACAATATTTCCAAACAGATTCTCTTGATTTTATTATAACATTTTGTTTTCTACTTTTTATTTCATGTCGGCTGATCGAAGATATTAAAAATAAATCTTGTTTTTCTTTGTTACTTAGAGCCCAGAATTTTGAAAATAAATCTTCCTGCTTATTTGATGAAAATTTAATTGCGCAGTTTTATCGAAATTACAACATTTCTGAATGAAAGAAAATTCTTTAGCTGGAATCTAAAATAGGTTCAGAAATATTATTTTACAGAAAAATTAAAACAAGTAAAAAACTTAAAATAGACAAAATGAAGTTTGCTACCTATGGAAATTAGTTGCATAATATGTGAAGAAATTAATTACGTTTAATTTATTCATGAGTCTCACTAGTAATCTTTAATGACCTTAGGAATCTGGAACGAATTGTACACGATTTGCATCACAATGAAAAGATTTTAATTGCTAATATACACTGTTAAAAAAGACATAAAATTTAATGTACTTTTAAATTACAAAAATTAAATTAAATTTTATGACTAGAGGAAGGTCACCGATACCGACATACCACTTTGTTTTTAGACAATATTTCTTAAACAAAAGATAAAAATACAACTTCAAAAACATAAATACAAAGTAAAAAATGTCTTCTATCAGATAGTATAAGCAATTTTTATAATACTGTTTGCAATTTTGCAATAATTAAGTTTTTTGTAAGTTATGCAAAAATGAGCGTCTGACAAAATGGGCTCCAAAACTGACACAGTAGGCAGTGATGCTACGTATTCCTATTCTTTTTTTTTACAGGAATTATCTGTATAAAGTACCTATAAGTGAATGTATATAAGATTTTTTAGAATTTTACTTTGTTATAAAACATTTTTATTGAATTATATGCATATTTACTTTATGCTGTTCTGCAAGATGCAAATATGTAACGCGATAGTTTTTCTAGAGTTGTTCTATATATGCACGATTGCCTTCAGCTCTAATAAACTTATTTGACACTATAAGACAACATTATAAAGATTAAGTTAGCTCATGGTCTGTTTTACGGTCAGGTGTGTCGGTTTACGCTGCAATTTTAACTTAAAAATCGTATTATGAAAAGATTAAGAGGAAAAATAATATGAATAAAACTTATTTTTCGGAAACTACAAGGATTTAAAATGACGTAATATTATCAATAATATAGTTACTATTATTTAAACCTCATAATTTGCAAAAGAAAATTGTAAGAATTTTATTTTCGCATTTGTAGAATTCGTTTTTAGCTGATTTGATATAGAAACAAGCCACAAACCTACGAATTATGAGTTTATACTTCTTTAATTAGCTAAACAGATCATGATTTTATTAGTATTAATAAAGTGCAATAGTTGGTTTCCGAAAAATAAGGGGATGTCACTTTAGGAGACCTATGTCAGTATCGGCGACTTTCCTCTATATTAAATTTTATGTATCTGTAACTGAAAAGTATATTTGTGTACATGTACATAAAATTTTACGAAGTTTAATACATTTTTTATTAAATTTTATGTAGATTTGTATAAAATTTAATGTAGGTAAACGTTAAATTTAAGTTATTTGTAATTTCATTTTCATTGACAACACACTAAATATTTTTAATGTGCCTGCTTGGAATTTGCTTCCATTACACGTGTAATGGACATACATAAAAATTTTTTTACCGGGACGGATATACGAATGATTGTCCATAGGTGCATTCATTTCATGAATGATCATGCGCATGTTGCATCATTTATCCTTGTCTAATATTCAGTGAACAATATAATACAAATATGTATAAACATACATAAATACGCATAAATATTTATAAACATGTATAATTATATACAGGACGTTTTCAAATTATTGATTTTGAAAAATCATTTCGGCGTTTCTGGGGACTACATAAGTAGTATATAAATTCACATTACAATCATACAAGCATTAAGATCTAGCTAGACAGTTTAAGGCTTTGATTTCTATAGTTTGTGTTATCACATATACAGTCCTATAATATATTATATTGTTAATTCTTTTACATTCTTTCAAACTTGTTTTTTTCTAAAATAAACAATGTGAAAATTGTCCCTTTAATTACTTTTTATGTTTTCACATTACTATTATTATTTCTATTTAACTAAAAAGTAATTTTATAGAAGAAAGAAGAATGTATGAATGTGTACAGACATACATCATATATGATTATACTTGTTTATAAATATTTTTGTTTATACGTATTTATACATATTCATGCACGAAAAATTTTTTACAGGGGTTATACGTATGTTCGAAACATTCAATAGATGTCCGTATTTAGATTTTACTTTCACAATGTTTTTCTATTAAAATATACATATAACAACATATGCAATATATTAGTTCGAACAATATGCTATATCACGCTTAGCTATCTGGGCTCTTACTGCAATACTCACATTTGGTGAAAGTGGAGAAAATTAATAAGATACAGACAGAAGATATATTAGATGGTATCATATTCCAATAAAAAAAAAACACCTAATATCGTATAATAATTATTGCAGCAAGCTCTTCAAAAGCATGAGATGTCCAAAATCAGTACATAACATGTTGCTTAATAGGTCCAAAATTAGATATGTTTTGGATATTTTATAGACGTACAAAGTTGTTGCAAATATACATCCTATAGACATCCATAACACGTCCGACGGACATAATTTAGACTTTCTATGGACATTTCAATTTCCAGAATCGGAAGTCCAGTGGACGTACAATGGACGTCCATGTGCTATTTGGTATATGATTACTGACAATCCTCTGATTATTTTTATTATAAACAAAGATAAAATTAAGCAACAAGATTGATTTCGTTTCGGAGTTCAGTTAATTCTCTAATGATACAATGAAACAACTCATCATAAAGTAAATGCGGATTGTTCATGTGATCAACTTTCTTGATATTGCATTTATTTTTTCGATCAAAAATTAATCATGATAAATTTGCCTTGGTGGTCTAATGGCTTAGGTACGCTCGTACGGAATACAAGAGATCCGGGTTCGAATCCCGGCAGAGGTCATATTTTTCACAATAAATTTACTAACAGTTTTAACATATTAACATCTTTATAATATGATGCTTGATGATAGCATTAAATTATTAAATTGCTTGTCAATTTAATTCGCGATTACTAGAGTAGTTTTAATTGCTTTTATAGTCCGGAAAAACAATTCGGCGCGCAGTTTGAAAACACTACAATATGGTATATATGCAAGTACAAATATAGTGTATATTAGTAATTCAAGGTTGAATTATGTAAAACAATGAAGATCCAGCTTCGACCGTAACACATGGAGAAAATTTTATATTAAGTTCTAATACAATTTTAAATTATACTTTACTATGTCTTGTATTTTCGATGGACTCTCACAACATGATTCCGACTTTTACTATGGTAATACTAATTTTTATCACATAAATAAAGTAATTATTTTGTTAAGCCATATCTTAACATGAAAACAGTTAATTTTTACTATGGTACGCAAATAAAATTTGCTGGGTATATTTGATTTTATAATAAAAAATTTTTACTATCAAAAAGTGTAAAAATTACGTTATATTATTGTATTTAAAAAAATAACTAGCATTTAAACTTATAATTTACATGAAGACCGCAGCTACTACCACATTATAGTAATTTTAAATATAAAATTTTCTTCGTGTAGGCATTTTGAATTTCTAGTATTGATTGTGTTTTTCACATATGCGGTCTAAAATAAAGATTCTTAACATAATCATGATTAAGAATGAATTTTACTTACTTTTTAAACTCCACAGTATCCGTTGATCAACAGCGTCTAGGAAATCTCGTAATTCCGTTGCACATGTTGCCGAACCGAGAACACTAGCTCTCGAAGCGATGGCATAGGCGGGTAATAAATGAATAACATTGTTCTCATTAGAACCATGAAATTGTGCAGAAACGCAGAATAACGTGACGAAATGGCAGATATACGAAATAAACACGATATAATGCATGTTTTTGAATCCAAAAATTACAATCAATTTTACTTCCCCGTTAATGCAAACTGTGGTCGATTTCGATGAAAGTGATCAATTTCAGAAATACAATAGAGTGAAGTGTAAAGAATTCTTTTGCTCATGTAAAGAGTTTCATTAATACACAGGTCTAAAATTATTTTCTTCGTCGAGATAAAGAAAACACGTTTATCCCGTTGAACCGTAAACTAAAAATGCGTTGTTTATTAATTTCGTCCGTGCAAACGTTAGTGTAATGTTTTAGAGTTTTATTAGAAAATATTTTCTATTTGATTTGTATAATGCAGATTCATATTCGTCAGTGAAATTTGACGACCGGGACAAGACTGGTTTATGCGGAGAGAAGTTAACGGATTTGTAGTGGAAACCGAAATATCCTCCGTCCTACCCGCGACAACTTTTTCGACGTCGTCACGGAGCCCCACTACGTTACGTGCACTGTATTTGAATATGTCGACATCTTGAATATAGCAATCTATGTAACAAAAAAACATTTTTTAATAAAAAACCAATAAAATATTTTATAAATTTTTGTACAATAGTTCTGTGATTATGATACACTTTACTGGTAATGCAGAATAAGATTAGATATTAGATCGCAAGTCAGGCGAGGAATGAGACAAGAGAAATTGAATTTGATTCTAGTATAGTATAAAATTCAATAATATTATATAAAATATGTATTTAATAATACAAATAATATCTGACTTAATCTAAAATAAATGATATTTAATACATATTTAAAAATATATAATTATAAATATTTGTAATTATGAAACAAATATTTATTATATAGACATTTCAAGACAAAAATATTAGTTTTATAACTCTCTGTAAATATTTATAATTATATATTTTTAAATATTTATGCCCATGGGCAGACAGACAACCCGACTCTACCGACGTGTAAGTTACGGAAGCACCCTGTGCAAACGTTTTTAAAATTAATAATCGAATAAAATTGTTACAAAAATTTAAAATAATTTATATGAATCACGCACATTATAACAAACATTTTTTTTAAGTTAGTTTCAGTTAAGTTTTGTCTATAACTGTTTATTCTCGGTTAAATTCTTGTAGTTCTAATTTGCATATCAGTTATAAACGTTTCAATTGCGAATTGAAGTGTAATTTAGTATAACCTAATCTTAGTTTTACATATAGATTGTTTTAATTGTATATTTTATGTATTTCGAATGCGATCGGTTTATAAGGATATACAAGGTTATAAGTCTTGTGCATATTAGCAAATTGTTATAAGATTATAGTGGCATTAATATGACTATAAACAAAAAATCTGTCGGGTTTGTTAAGCTACAATGTGTCCTTTTAACAGATTTATATGTTCTGATAATATCTACAACTTCACGACAATGACTGCTAAATTATGACGCTTTGCCTACCACCTTTGGCGACTAATATAAATAAGAGGGATGGTCCGAAGGAGAGCAGAGTAAATTTAATGCTTAATTTGCTCAACCGTTAATAGGTTTAACCGTTCAAAATTAGTTTTTATTAATGTTGTACATTGAGAATGACACAAATATTGTCGAAACATATGTATGCCTTTTAAATATTAAATTTATTGTTTTTAGCTCTGAGCCCTTCTTTTAATTGTATTGTTTTTATTATAGATCTTGTTCCTTCCAAATAGTTCATGCAAATTTTACCTAGTTTATTCCTTAGCTCCATCACAGCCGAATATGATTTCACACAAATGTATAGAGGGACAAACGTCTAAAATTTGATTTTGTACTATTCAATTTTAATTATAAGTTTATTACAATATTACAGTATTTCCATCGCAATTATGTATGTGAAATTATAATTTCATGTTCCTTTTTCTGATATGAGATTGGCAGAATATTCGCATTAATAGGATATACGGTGACTCTGCCATTAAAGACAATGCATATGCACAGAAATAACTAATCATCAAGTATCCTATGGACGTAGCGCTCTAAAAATGAAAATTGTGGCAATAAGTATATTTATTTTATCGAGGTTGGAGTTTTGATTGTTCGTGTACTTACTATGGACAGCAATTCAAAATGAGCAGATGTTTCACTATGTAAACGAATCGAACGTATGACAAAAGGATGTATAAGGTAAGCGCAGTAAGAAAGTCTGCTAAGAGGAATCCATATTTTGCATGATAAAATCTTCTTAACAATGCCTGTAATAATGCGTTTGATAAGAATAAAATTTTTTTTCGAAATTATAAAATTGCTCTGTTATTGCTTATTACAAAATGATTATTAAGCCTTGTATCTATCGACGCTAAAAATCATTCCAAGATTTTGGAATTTAAATTGTCGTCTGATGAATTAGTTATCTCAAACGTAATGCGTCGTTGTTTCGCATTACGTTTGAGATAACTAATTTATCAGACGAGAATTTAAAAAGAATGTAGCACTGAAGAAAATTGTGAACCTACTGCAATTATGTGGACTGAGAAACTTGTAAATTGAACATAAAGATTACTGCAAAAATTGGCACTCATTTACTGAGACAAGTTCATACGACAATGGATTTTTGTTAGATGTTATTCCAAATTATTGCAGTGGAAAATAAGTTCTATTACCATTTAGAATGTATGCTATATATGTAACGTCAATTTTTTTAATTTTTATGTTGCAACCTCGTTCAATATTTTCTTAATTCTTCCATCGAAAGAGAACACGAATTTACAAATACTTTTAATATTAATGACATTATAATGGTTTTATACTTAAATTATCTAATATATGTAACCGATTTATATTGGGACCAGAGACGTTACGGGGCACTGAACAGGTACGCTGCAGCGTAGGGCGTAAAATTTGGAGGGACGCAAAATTTTAATAGCAAGCTCTGCTCCTGTAAATATAAATCTCTACCTTACTTCATATTTTAAATAAATTAGCTAAAAGTGATTTTCTGGAAATATTTTCAAATTTAGCAATAGCGTTACAGATCTTATTAATTGCGCAATGTCTGTGGCAATTGTGCAGAGGCATCTTTATCAAAATTATAAATAATAAAGTTATCTGAGAAATACAATGACGCAGACGTGGTCATGTGATTTAACTATAATATCAATTAAAAAAGAATTGGCGAATTCCCACACAACACACGCACAACACACAACACACACACACACACAAACACACACACAACAACACAACACACACACAACACAAGTTTTAATTACATAATCAGTCTTGATTACGTAATAATTGAAGTTACGTAAACGTACTTGATGACGTAATATTTTCAAAAACCAAGCTACAAAATTTAATAGTATAATAGTATAAAATATAGTATGTTGCAATATATAAGCGTTAAAATATTATTATAAAAGAAAATATGTGATTTATTGCATTCGTATCACTGTGTTATGCAAATAGGTATAAATTCCTTTTTTTTTTGGATGTTAGTTAATTATCGTTTTCGGTGAATTTGGTCTTCAGAGACTTAGAAATCCTTGTGATGAGAAGTAAAATTATATTCCAGCGTAGGATGCCAAAGGCGATCGTAACGTCTCCGATTGCGACTCTTTTAAATTAATTTTTATTGTTACTATTAATTAGCTTAATTATTCTGTTTTACACAAAGGATCTGATGAATATTGAAACGTTTGTATGATTTAATGTTTATATGAATTAATAAATATTAAATGTAGATTAATCATTAGCACTTAACAACGAGTTTTGCCACGTAGCCTTTCTTTTCTAGCAATTTTTATTTTTATAAAGTTGTTGAGTCAGAATATTTTTATTATTTCTTATCTGTTTAATACTATTAAATCAACTAACCTCCATGCTCAGTGCAACACATTATTACAATCCATGCTATGCCAATGGCCCAAACGGTTCTACTTAATGCAACATAGATAGCAGTAGACAGAACGGATATTTGTCGTTTGTAAAGGCCAAATAATACCAAAATGTTGCAAGCAGCACCAAGAGTCCAACATAAAATTACAATATTCTGAAATTTATACATTTTGCTTAAAATATTGTATATCAAAATAGGTCAACCCATATAGATCTCAACAATTTTCGGCGATTTTAACGATTTATTTCCTAGTTATTGAGAATAATTTAGATATGGATTAAATAATTCTTTTATACATTTATACAATATTTTCTATATTATATATTTGTAGTTTTCAGCTATATTGAATTGTAATGTGAGAAAAGTCAGTATCTTAACTTATAAATGATTATTCAGTATACAGTGTGTGAATGTGAGGTATAGAAACCCTAAAAAAACCCTGAAAATTATTAATTGTACAAAAAAGTAATTCGAGTAAAAGTTGTAAAGTTTAAAAAGATCAATTTATTAGACTTATTGGTTTGTTCTCTGAAGGTTGCTCCTCCTATTTTTATTTTAGTGTAAAAATTAATATAAAAGAAACAATCTTCAAAAGACCTGATGACAAATGTTATCATGTTTTGAATAACATGTAGAAGGTTTTAACCATCAGTTAGTTACCTTAAATAAGGTTAAATAATGGCAATATTTTAAATTTTAGCCTTATAATTCAAAAAGTACTTAATGAAAAAAATTTCGAGATACCCTGTATATGTATAATTGCAATTATAATTAAAAAATTATCTATTTTTTAAATTTTTGTAAAAATATATCTGATGTTAATCCATTTATAATTATGGATATTTCAAATCCGCGTTCTGCATAATTAGAATTAACAATTTGTTATTATCATCTGAATTTTATTAATCGGCAGCTTATATATGCATACTTCGTAACTCTAACAATTGGTTACATTAAATTTTTTGTTTAAAATGAGGTATTATATACTTTACCCTTTTTAAGGCTATTTTTTTGTTAAATTTTCTTATAATGTAACCTGTAATCATTCCAATAATATATGGACCAATTCGGACCCATGGTGGATAATATAAGACATCTACAAGTCTATACTGTTCGTCCAAACTGCAATAAAAAAGCGTTTAATTACTTAATTATTCTCACAATTAATAAGATGCTTGGCAACTTACGTCGGAATATATTCATAAATGTATGAGATATAACCGCTCAAGATAATCGAGCCTATCAAAAATGTACCTAGTACAACAACAGTCACGTAAAAATATCTGAAATTTGTAGCTTTTATTTATTCATTCAGATACATGCGTTGAAAATATGTAACAGTCCACAGTCAATGATCAGTTAACTTACATAGTTGACAGAATTAAAAGCACCAGACCGATTATAAAGAATTGCATATCGCTGGATAGATACCAACTCCAGGACAAGCACTACAAGAAAATTTCAATATATCTCGGAATAAGAAGTCTCTCTTACATGCTTTTGAGTGTGTGTGATGCCAGAATGATATTATAACTAAAGCTGTACTCCGAAATTTACTACCAGTACTGAAAATCTATAGTTTACGTTACGTGAACTATAGATTTTCAGTAATAACAATAAATTTTGCCAGTACTGAAAATAAATAAATAAAGTGGAACACAGCCTAAATTGATGTTCGTACCATCGTATCATGACCAAACAGATTATGTATGTATAAGACATTTCTCCACCAGTATTTTGCGCAAGTTTCGTGCGATCTCTCATCAACGTAGAATTGCGACGTCTTGTCGTACCAAGCTGAGATTAACTGTGCTATTCCTATCGTCATTATATAAGCCGGTGTCAACCTTAAAGGAAATTGTTAGATTTAAAAACTATAAAGAAAGCAATTATTTGGCTCATTGTTAAATTGTATTTTTAAATTGTATTTTCTGTTACTTTGTTTATATCTATCGTTGATGCTGTCATGCTTACAGCTTCGCCTTTGTTTATTGTTCACGTAAATCAAGATAACGTACCGGATATATCTGTTTATTGTGATGATAAAGAACTCCTTTAGCTTCTGTCTGTAATGGATCGGCTTAATTCGTTCCTTGTTTATTTTATTCTTTAAATACATGTAAGCCAATAAAAATCCGCTTAAAAAGAAATAAGTGTCAACCGATACGGTTGCGTTGCCCATCACTTGAGTGGGAATATCTTCGGTTACTCTCAATAACCATATTTTATTGTCTACATATGTGAAACAACGTTCGTCATGAATGGAAAACGGCACATCAGGAGACGTAAATAATCAGTTGTACAATTTTTGTGTTACACTTACCGAAATATTGCGACATGTAAAATATACTATGTACTATGATTATCCAAACCATGGACAGAAATTTTATGCCGTGGACGACGGCTATTGCTTCGGTGTTTAATTTTGTGTTAAATATAATCTTCGTACTTGTGTAAACGGAGAAACACATTAATATGTTCCCGATTTTGCTTTTCTCACGTGAATACGACAAATCTGCCATTGTCATCTCTTCGACCCCGTTTTCTTCATCTAAATCACAATTCAGAATTTATATTCATTAAAAATTGCGTAAGATATTTGCTAGCAAATACAAGAAAATATTAGCAAGCATATAATTGACAAAAAAGATATTGCACTATAGAAATAAATAATATTATACGAGAGAAAGAATATCTTTATGCATTTCGGAATTTTATTATAATAAAATAATGATTTTAATTTAGTAAATTTGTTTTAGTGTGTAAAACGTGACTGTGTCTTTTTTTTTTAAATACGAGATATATAACAAAAGCAGTATTACGAATAATCCATTACCGAAGTAGCTCAGAAAGTTTTACAATTAGTTAGACATATACTTACTAACGACAGTTCTAGTGTTTGTCTTTAAATATGTTTGATATATGAATATATCGTATATTGTACCGCTTATCATCATGGTAAAGGTAAGCACTAAAAGAACACTGAAATGATAAAATTAATAGGTAACACTGGGTAATACGCCAGTTGGGGGAATATGCCACTCGTTGTGTTTAACAGTGGTACCGATTAGCAGCGCTTGTATTAGTGTAACAAAATTATTTACAATTGTGGTGTTAAACGTGTTGCGTAAGTATCAAGAATTTCCTGGTAACAGTATTGTTTTTATGAGGTAAATATGACGGTATGGTATACGAAAATGTGTTTCTTATAACTTTTGTGGTACTTTATGTTAGTTAATATTTAAACATTACACAATATTTAGCTCCATTAGCTCGTTAATCTATTAAAATAGGTTAAATTGAAAATATTCAGTATATCGTTGATTCATTTTCTTAACGACCGTATTATACAGGCTTACCATAAGATGAAATGACTTGGGGCAATATGCCACTATTTTTTTTAGATTAAATTGCCAGTAGTTATTTTCTCTAATAATATATAGGTTAAAGCGCTATAAAAACTAATATTTTGCCGTATAATTCCGTTGTGACAGGATATTCGTATTGATCAAAACTTAATAAGCAAACAAATAAACATAAATGTTTATTTATTTGCTTATTATTGTATTATATTAATTTACTGCTCAATTCAAAATGCTGAAAATTCAGTTTTTTAATAGATTAAATTTTCTTGATTACTGAAACTTAGATTACTTGTAACACTATGTAAATATTAAGTAAAACAAATATTTATTTATATCATGCTTACGCATTACATACTATCTTACTTTTACTTTAAAAAATGGTCCAAAATTTAATTGGATAATGTCTAATTGTTACAGTAGGTGGATTCACTGTTCGTAAAAAGATACATTTATGGTGTTAAAAACATGTCTCAAAGTTTATTTTACATGATGTATAACTTAATCTATCGAAGTTATTACTTATATTCTTATATTGGTTGTATTACCTATATTATGTTATATATGTTCATTTTCATCATAAATATCATTAATAATGTGTTCTTGCAATAAAAAAATCAAAATAAATATTATACTGAGCATTTTTTTGTATGTGGCATATTACTCGCATGGTGGCATATTACTCGCATGATGGCATATTACCCATTTTTCAGCACTTTTGTATTTCTTTATTTTTAATAATAAAAAATGAAAATGTTCGTTTCCAACCATATACAAATAATAAATAAAGAATGAAAGAAAAAGATCAGTATATAAAATTATTTTCAATTGAACAAATTTTTACTCGAAAATCTAATTTCGTTTAAGTGTGGCATATTCACGTCACGTCCGCTATATACAGATATCTCTTCCATCGCTTTCTCAAATTCTCGGAAGAGACATGAAAATTTAACGTACATTATTATTTTATTTGTAAAGTTAACTTTTTATTGTTTTTATGTTTTTTGACATACCATATGAAAGGTATCGCACCATTTAACAGCCATTGGTGATCATCCTTCAAGTTTTTTACCTGGATCAGGTTGAGGTCCACAGAATAAAGATCATTGATTAAAAGAACTCTATCTCGAAATATTCCCTCTAGAATGAAACTTATATTACTCGTGGAACAGGATGCTGGCAAACAGAGACCGAGCGTAATCAGATCCTAAAATATATATCAAATATTTTACATATAAGGTATATAAAAAGTATAGGAACCCCTGAATATCTCGAAAAATATAAGTTTTATAAAAAATATATTTCAGGCAAAAGTTGTAAAATTTAGAAAGATTTATTTACACTAAAAATAAAAATAAAAGTAACAACTTTCAAAAGCTACGATCTTGACAAATGTTATCAAGGTCGTGACGCTAAAAAACTTTTAAAATGTTTTACATCAGTTAGACATCTTAGATAATAGGTACTAATTAACTAATGCCGGCGGTACGGTAACTTTTTTAAGTCATGAAGCTCAAAAAGTACTCCAAGAAAAAATATTTTGTTATAGCGTTTTGAAGAACTTTCGAGATAAGCTAAGAATATGCAATAAAAATTTAGGGTTTTTATTTGAAAAAATCGATGTGACTTTGATCTGATATTGGTAACACCATCCAAGGTCAAATAATTAATAAGATCAATGAATAGGTCTTTTTAACCCCTACAACTTTTGTTTGAAACATTTTTTTTTATAAAACTTATATTTTTCGAAATATCTAGTGTTCCGGTATTTACTTTTTATTTGTTTGTTAATAGTTTTACATGTTTTTCATAATTTCACATTAAAAGATTTGAATACTTATCCATTAAAGAGATCAAGTAAGATCAAATAAGAGATGAAGTAAGTGCCAAATGAACTGTAAGTCAATTTTAATACAATGGGCCTTCTACAATAAGCCATTAGTCATAAATCAGAAGTGAGAAGCTAAAAATTGACTAATCATCGGCATCAATTTTTAGCTTCTGTCTTCTGATTTATTATTAATGGCTTATTGTAGAAGATCCATAACTTTTTTCTCTTTTTAAGATTTATGACATTACGATTTATGCCACATGATCTAAAGACTAAAAAAACACTTAGCGTGTTTATGCCCGTTTGCAATAAATATTAATGACAAAATTACTTTAATTTGTTCACATTGATGTTAAAGTACACTGAGAAAAAATGTACTAAATTTTAATAAATATTTGTTTGAACAATACCAACACACAACACTTTTTATTAAATAATAAACGTATATTTTTTTAAAACAAGAATCATTAATTTAATTTATAATTTTTTTATTTAATGTTTATTTATAATATTATTTTTCTACTTAATATTTATAATATCATTTGTCTATTTAATATTTATTTATAATAAGTAAATGTTAAGTTAGTACTATTAAAATAAATAATTATTAAAATTTAATACATTTTTTCCCATGTAAATAAAATTTATTTAAATCGTAATACAGAAAGATGCATGAAATGTTCGGTTTAGGATTGCCTGACATATTGTTAAAAAATTGGACTTGAAATAAAAATTTTAAATCTATAATAAAAAACCATTGATTAAAAAGATGGTATACTCTAAGAATTTAGATAATTTCAAGAAGAAAGAACTTACTTCACTTAATATATTGATATGATACTGAAGAGTACTGTTGTGTCTGATATAAGCAACGAAGTAATTCAGTTGGAAAGGTGGAAACTCATTCTGCGGATCGCGGTATCGCGTGTTATTTAATATGTATCGTTTTGCGAACTCGAAGGGAGTCCTGTTCATTATATCGAGGCACTGACTACGACTTCCCAGCCAAAAATCATTTCCATAAAGGAAACCTGATTTGAGTTCACCACTAGAATCCAATGCTTGAAGACAAAAATACACATTTGTCATTATATTTATGTAACAACATTCTAGTATATAATGTTTCTTATTCATTGCTACTTAATCACTAGACTGCGGAACTTTATGCAAAATACTTAACTGAATATTAACTATTGGACAGTTTTAGCAGTCAATCGTTGTTTGTTAAAGAGTTATTAAAAGGTGAAATAAAAAGATTGAGATTGACATCTGTAAATTTACAAAATTGAAAAATATGCATTTTATGCAAAACATTCAGTTAAGTATTTTGCATGAAGTTCCGCAGTCTATTAATCACTGAGACTTTTATTAGTTGCTAAAGGCAGGATTACTACACGGAGAGAATTTTTCGTTATTTTTTACCGCAAAATTTTGGTAATAAGCTTGGGACAACTTGACAATAATAAAATATTATCAGTAACGATAGATTTTTTGAAATATACAAGAGACTTTTTATAAATGATGTAGTAAAAATTATAATGCAGATTGTAAAATGTTTTGAAGTGAGTAAGTTCTAACGTAACTAGAGACACACTCGACAACGAAAATAACCGATAAATATCGATTACAGTCGATCAATTACTATGTTACATGGTAAAATTATAAGCGACTAAATCAGATTAAAAATATCATGCTGTATGGTAAAAATTGTATAAGCTATTTTATATATTCATAACTAGTTAGCATCTATTCTTTTAAAATAATAAAGAATCATAAACTGCGTAATATATTTTAAAATGTTGAAATTTTACTATACCCTTTAGTAAAATTAATAAAATATATTACATATCTTATTATGACACATATTAGTAAATTAAAGAAACTCATATACAATTCTTTGAAATACTATGTTGTCCCACTATTATCATGATTTTCAGGCTAAATTCTAAGAGAAAATTCTCTCCGTGTATTAATTGGAAAAGACAAGTCTTATATCGTATCCGGTCCGAGCGGGTGTGCACCAACCCGGGTTGGATTAATGATATTGTATCGACGCCTGAGCCGTAGAAGGTACTGTATCGAGAAAAACATGAAGAAGGGGCTATGTCAAAAAAGTAATGAAAAGCAGTCTATCTCGCGCGACGTGTGAAGACCGGTCTATGTCGGAATACATACGAAGTACGGTTTATATCAAGAAAAGCAAGAAGAACGGTTTATGTCGCATGACTTTGAAGAAGGGTTTATCAGGATTTATATCGCGCTATGTTTCCTTCTCGTAAATTTTGTAGTGGTATGACTGAGGACAGGTAACTAAATTTGTGTAATTTCTAAATGTGAAACATTTTTTTATTTCTAAATATGTAGCATTTTGTAACAGAAAATAAAAATTATACAGTGTTCTTTTCGTGTTAGAGAAATAAATACGTAAAATTGTTGAGTTTTTACATTACTGAATAATTTAAATTATATGACATGTGACAAGAGTTTGGATTTACTAACCAGTAATATTTTAATTATATTAATTAACAATTATGCTAATTTAACTTAACAAGAATTAACTTAATAACGAAAATTTTTAAGATTTAATTTATGCTCGCATACCACTACAAAATATTCATACCATTACAAAATTTATGAGAAGGTAACATAGCGCGATATAAACCCTGATAAACCCTTCTTCAAAGTCATGCGACATAAACCGTTCTTCTTGCTTTTCTTTATATAAACCGTACTTTGCATGTGTTCCGACATAGACCGGTCTTCACGCCTTGCGCGAGATAAACCGCTTTTCATTACTTTTTTGACATAGACCCTTCTTCATGTTTTTCTCGGCATAGCACCTTCTATGGCTCAGGCGTCGGTATGCTTTCCTAACGTGTAACGTCAACCAATAAAAGAACATTATCCAAACCAAATCGATACAAACTCACTCGGTTTGAAAACCCTGTTAGATATCTCGCATTATTTAGTGTTTTTAAATTTTATTAATTTAACATTGTCGCGATTTAATTCATTATAGTTTCAATGATTATTACAAAACATAATTGTATAATTTTAATATTATTTTGTGCATTATTATAATACACTTTACAAATAAAATTTGGAGAAATAGAATGAAAAATAATAATTAGATTTTGTAATAACAAGTATGAAATATTTTTGTGACTAAAGTAATACTACGAAGGATAATTAATTTTTAATCGCTCTGTTTCGTGACTTATTACTAACTTTCACTCAGATCGCTTCTTAATATAAACGATAATGTTAAAAAATATTCAAAACTTGATGTACATATATGTATAATATAAATTGTAAAATAAGGCATTCATAACTATGATAATCTTACATTATTATATTAATTATATTAACAATTGAATGAGAAGATGTATCCAGAATCGAATTTGCAATGATTTAATGAAAATAGAGAAATAGAATTTTTTTTCACACTTAAACAATGCGATTAAGAATGAAGGAAGACGTATCTAGCAGTGAATTCGCAAGTATTCAACGGAAGTAGGAAAATATAATGTTAGTTTTAACACTAAAACAATGCGATTAGCAGCGATAAAAGTAATTCTGACTAATTTAGGAGTAATGTAAAATTTTCACTTATTTATATTATCGTCAATTTTTTAAATGTATATTTGAATGTTACACTGAAGATGACACGATAAATGTGTCGAAACATTTGTAATTAATTTGGTATATTTCCGAAAGATTATATAATTTCGCAAAAATATCCAGCGTTGGTTTTTATGCTGTTTAATATTAAAATTGTGTATATATATATATATATATAAGTATGAATATCCTCGATGACCATTCAAAAATGTGTGACATTTTATATTGTCAGCATTTTGTTAGCTGACGAGTTGCAATTACAAAACTTTATAGCTTGAAGACATATTTGCAACAACCGATGGAAATCATTATATACGTTCTGTTGCTGTCATGTTTCCATCATGATGCTCAAGATGAAACAATTAATTATTCGTTGCTAACATGTTGCTGTCATGTTGCAGACAACATAATATATCACCATTGCTCGCAGTTTGCTCTAGAAATTTCGACATCTGATTACTGATTATATTATATAAGTAATAATGTTGTTGTATTTCATAATGTGTCCTATTTTGATGTCAACATATATACAGCAAATATCCCTTACGGAAATGAACTATTGGAAAGCCAATAATTACTATTGACTTACAATAGTGATCATTCATTCTCTAATATAGTAATGATGTAGTATCCAATAATCAGATAATATTCGCAATAGTTTTTCATTCTCCAATAGTTTTTGAATGAGTAATTATTGATTTCATAATCAAATTATTTGCGATAATCATTTCCCCATAGTTCTTTTATGGAATGTTTATTGATTTCATAATCAGATTATTTACAATAATCACTGCTCAATAGTTTTCATTGTAGTAATTACTGATGCCAAATCAGATTATTTGCAATAATCATTCCCCAATAGTTCTCATATTGAATGATTATTAATTCCATTAATGAGATTATTTGCAATAATCACTACAGTACATTATTTTTAATAGTAATATAAATGATTATTAGCTTGCAATAGTTGACTATCCACAATAAATGTTGAACTTCCAGAATCGGAAGTCCAATGGACGTACAATGGACTATTTGGGTAAATGATTACTGACAACCCTCTGATTAATTTTTTTTATAAACATAGATAAAATTAAGCCACAAAATTTAGTTTCGGAGTTTAGTTAATTCTCTAACGGAACAATGAAACAACTCAACATGAAGTAAATGCGAGACTGTACATGTGATTAACTTTCTTGATTTTGCATTTACTTTATCGATTCGATAAAGTATAAAAAATTAATCATGATTAAGAATGATTTTTACTTACTTTTTAAACCCCACAGTATTCGTTGATCGACAGCATCTAGGAAATCTCGTAATTCCGTTGCACATGTTGCTGAACCGAGAAGACTAGCTCTCGAGGCGATGGCATAGGCGGGTAATAAATGAATAATATTGTTCTCGTTAGAACCGTGGAATTGTGCAGAAACGCAGAATAACGCGACAAAATGGCAGATATACGAAATAAATGCGATATAATGCATGTTTTTGAATCCAAAAATTACAATCACTTTTACTTCCCTGTTAATACTAACTATGGTCGATACCGCGACCATGAAGTGATCAATTTCAGAAATACAATAGAGTGAAGTGTAAATAATTTTTTTGCTCATGTAAAGAATTTCATTAATGCACAGGTCTAGAATGATTTTCTTCGTCGAGATAAAGAAGACACGTTTATTCCGATGAATAGTATACTAAAAATGCGTTGCCTATTAACTTCGTTCGAGCAAACGTTAGTGAAATGTTTTAGAGTTTTATTAGAGACTATTCCCCATTTGATTTGTATAATGCAGATTAATATTGGTCAGCGAGGTTCGACGAATGGAACAAGACTGGTTTATATAGGAAAAAGTTAGACGATTTATGGAAAGCGAAACGTCCTCCCCGCGACAATTTTGTCGGTATTGAGTAACTCCCATTTTGTGGTATTGAGTAACTCCATGGTCAAAAAATTTTTACCGATTACACTATATTAAAAATATACCATAAATTGTATTAATATTTTAATATTAATAAAATCTTTACTATGAGTCTGAAACAATTAATAGTGCGAGCATTGTTCTTTTCTAATTCATACCGTTATGGAGAGGATTCGTCAATAAATGATACAAGAGTAGTTTTCAGAATGTTATTATCAGCACATGGAAGTTTCGTATTCGTCTCACAAAGTAAAGATTAAGTAGACGCGAAATGTCAACAATTGCGAATCAAAAGAAAGGCGGCCTCGCACGCGACTTGCGGACTTGAGTGGCGGCCGCCTTCCAAAATAAAGATAATGTATTTTTTGCTTACAATACACATCTCGATCGTAATAATATAGATAATAACGGCATTTATCATTACGCTATATCGTAAAATATCACAACATTAATATCTGCCGAGCGAATGAAGCGAACGATCTGTGATCGTGGCTTCTTGCGAAGGAAGAGACTCAGCGAATGAATGAAGTCTGCACTTTTCACATTATCGGATCTATCCTCTTTGTCTCAATATACAAAAAAAAAATAAAAGAAACGAGGAACCATTAGTGTCTCACTCGAGAGAAATACTCGCGCATACTAGAGTCGTCCCTTCGCGAGAAGCTCCGTTTAATAAATTAACTAATTGTCAATCGGCGAACGTGACATCGCCACGGAGAAATCACATCTGGTCGCACGTGTATGTTATAAATAAAAAAGCTGTACGCGAGCGGTATGGTGAATGAAAAAATAACTCTCACGCGCATCCGCAGGAAAGCTTGTAGATCGACTTGCGTTTTAACTTGCAACCACTGTGATGAATAATATGACTACTACATAGATTCAGTTTTTATTTTGATAATAAATGGCACTATATTTTTCAACGAATTGATAATTCTAATTATATTCCAATTATTTATATTATCTATTCTCATAACAAATAAAAATGTATTATAAACTACGGACAAAAAAACATATGTATATATATATATCCTAATAAATATATAAGTATAATTAAAATAATAAATTAGAATTTTAAATTAATTGAAAAATTATATACTCTATATTTTTTTCACATATTTTTTTTGAAAATAATTGCAAGCTTTTCCAAGTGTTCAAATTTATCTTTGTCAAATTACAATTACCAAACCTCTGAAATTTCTTATAAATCCTTGAAAATCCTGTTTTAAGATAAAGCAAGTATGCGTATATTGAGCAATCTTTCTGTTACTTTAAAATATATGACATGAGAATAGGTCCGATCTCTTAGCGGTTGAAAGTTAATCCGGAAGTCGCCGCGACGGAACTTGTTCGAGTGACACGATACGATCGTGGTCATATAAAATCGAAGTAGTATCGAACGACACTCGGGTATGATCTAGAAGAAGGAGATACGTATGTACGTACAAAACGAAGAGGAAACGCAACAATGGAAGGAACGTATCGATCTATTTATAAGAAAAACGCACAGCGCGATGGCTGCTTATTATCAAACCTGCGATTCACGATCGGATATACGAATCTGCTGCCGGAACATCGGCGATTATCACCGTTTCTACAGTCTTCCCGGTTTAGCGTAATTAGCGGACTCGATCCTGAGCGGAACCCGATGGGAAATTCTCGGGGGGAAGTCGCTCACGAACGTGTTCAAGATCAGTACGGTAAATCAAACCGGCAAATTGCTTCAGAGCGCAAGCTCTGAAGAAGCGTTTGTGCATGCGATTTTATCGACTTCATACTCCATTATCTTATCTTTTAGCCACGAGGACCGAAACGCTCAGACTAATTTCCGAAATCGGCTTCACGGACGCTGGAAGTACTCATTACTCTCTGCAATGATTCAGGCATACCTAAGCACACGCATTTAACGATCCTTTCTTTCGTCTGCAGACATACAAAAAACCTTCAGAAAGGCACACATACGCACGCACATGCACACGCATATACATATACACAAGCATACGCGCGCATTCGCGTCATTTTGATACGTCTGCACAATGTATACTAGCAATTATAGATTATTCGAGTACGGAGAGAATGTGTATACAATACCAGCGATCTAGCTACATAACAATTACTACAACTATATACACAGATTACTACCGGACAGCCGGTCGCGTCAAGTTCACCTTCACGGGCCTTTGGAGAAGGTTCGACGAAACGGTGATTCATCTTTGTCGAGTTTCATAATACAAAATAATAATACGTTCTATACAAAATGTTCACAAAAATGCATTCAACATTTGCATGGTGATAGCATACACCATACTGAGGAAAAAGCTTTAGTAAACATAAGTCTGAATCTTTTCTGAGATATAAACAATTTTGTGTGTTAGTATATTGGCTCCTACAATGTGTCGCATGTAATATGGAAAGAAAGAAATTGAGATAAATAGCACCTGATAGCCTATTTGGGAGAATTACAGGTCCAGGTATTCTCTCTTATTATATTGCCTATTCAATTACAATCGCTGGTTGATGTCAATTGATTCCTACTGAAATCTTTAAAAAATATGTATGAAAATTGATTGTTACATTCAGAAAATATTCTCAATTTGTAAACACTGAAGTAAATCTTTACGTTACATGCGACACGTAAAAATACAATAAGTCAGTTATGATATTAACATATAAAACTGTTTATATCTGAAAAACAATTCAATTTTCGACTTATAAGGTTTTTTTTATTCTTGTCAGTATAGTGTGTACTATCTACCATATAAATGCTTTTTAGTAAACACTTTGTGCATGTTATATATATATATATATATATATATATGAGTATGTATGTATTGTGTGTATATGTGTGTATGTATGTATTCAGTCGCAAAATATTTATATTATACAAAAAAATATCTTCAACTTTATTTCTATTGAAAAAAAAAGTAAATCGATTTCTTTAGAAATATTACAGATCACGAAACGGAATTGTTCAGGAAGTCAAAATTATGTCGTTTTCAAGGCAAAGTTACTTGAAAACAATAATACATTTATATATAAATTATAGATTTACGCTTTCATAGTTCCACAAACGCAACCCGCAATATTTTTAAAATTATAAATTTATATTTTTCTCTCTCTGTCTCTCTAACTGACTAATTTGTTTATTCAAACTGGTTTCTTTAGTGTACTATTTAAACGCACTTTTAGATTAATTACATATGAGGATGTCGTAAACGATAAAAGAGCACAACAGAAAATAATCAGAAATGATAAAAAAATATATGCTATAATATGAAGCAAAATAAACTGTAATAAGCAGAAATAATAAAATTATAATTTAAAAGCAAGATATTGGTAGAATGTAATTTCCTCGAGATGCCTCTCCTAGAAATCATTTCGAATCATCTTGGGAAAACATTCTCTATTTGATTAATATTGTCGGAAACGCTGTCAAGAATACTTTCATATAAAGATATTTCATGTCAAGATATTTAATGTCTCAATTTGATATTTCTTTTCACGCTAACTTCACAAGTCGTTTTATAGTGTACGTTCACATTAACAATATTATATCGCTGTAGTATTGCTGTAGATGCATAAATAAAATTGGCGCTTAAGTTTTGCTCGATGTTACTTCCCATTGCGAAGTTTCGTCGGACCTTGACCGTGTTTTACCTGTCATTATTTTTCTGTAACTATACTTCTTTACTACGCTCTGTACTTTCTCTCGGTTAAACTTTATTGATCAAGACCTAGTTCTACCAATGTAAGATTAATTAACATTAATCTCGATTTAACTTACTGTTTACCCTATTTTAATTATTAGAAAAATTAGAAAGTTTCTTAGAATTAGAAAAAGATAAAGAGTAAATTGAACGGAGATTAAAATCTTACATTGGTGGAACCGGGCTAACACTTTCCTTTTAAGCGAAGCACGTTTGACGGAAATTATTATGCTTCGTTTACAAGGAAGAAAATACGTATATCTGTTTTTTTGAAATAGTTCCGAAAACATGTATTTATTTAATATCGTCCTTAAATTGTGCACGCAGCTGAGGTCGTTCGTCATGAACAGCAACACTGTACATAGATTTCGTTCGTTGTACGGGATTTTGGAAAACGGAAAATCCACGTATGAAAATGATCTTGGAGGATCGAGTGTTAAAATGCAATTATCAATCTTGCAAGCTGCATGTGACTGTTTGATTATTCACATTTAAATGTGCACTTATGACATGAATATCAGCCTCGGTCTTGCGAATCCGTACAATGAATTTCACACGAAGTAATCAACTCGAACATACTACTTCGATGAATATTAGTTCGACTATTCAGAGGCGCGATTTTTTTTTATATGGAGGAGATATACAGTGTAGAACGATCTAGCGAGGATACTTCGTATCGCGTTTGGCCGCTCCTCCCAAGTCGATGATTTCTTTCCTCATTCATATCGTCATCTCTTGTAACTACCGCGGCTCGTAGGCCTCATAGACGAGCTCTGGCACCAGAGCCAACGAGAACGTGGCACTGGCCTGTCTTGCGTACTGCCGTCTTGTGGTGATGGCTTCGTGTTACCTGTTGTTCTCTTCCATTACCACTTGCTTGAACACGCCGGCAGGCATCTGACTCTTTACCTCATGACTACCAAGCGCGGTCGTGCCGTCTTTCGCAATAAAGAGTTGAAGACCAGTTGCTGCAAAATGTAAATATTTATTTATTTATAAAATTCATAATCTTTTTTTCCGATTATTCTTACTTTCCAGCGTAGAAAATCAAGAAAAAAACCAATTGAACAAAAGACGCAAAATTCTCCATTCTATTTTCTGTAACTATCATTTTTTAATGGATATAATAAATACAATAAATATATATAATATTAGAAGAAAAACATACTCTCGGAACTTTCAAGATCCGTCTGCTCCAAATTCGTTGCTTTAAGCAGTTCGTCGATAAGAGAATCAGGATTCGGCCTGGTGACTTCAACTCTACAGAGGATAGGATTACCAGCACCATCCTCCGCTTTTTTTCTACGCTCTAGCGCAGCCTTAGCACGATCCAGGGATCCAGTTTCGCTGAGACCTGAACCGCCGGAAGGATTTCTGCGAATAATAATATACAAATTATATTTATTTTTCATCACATATTGCGACACGTTCTAAATCATATTAAATCGTTCTAATTCATTTTAAATCGAGCATTGGGCATAAAAAGCAGGAATAAAGTACCAACACTACTCTATTCGATGAAATCAGAAGACTGAACAGCTTGGATACAAATAACGGTAAGAACAAATCTGATACATGATTTATAAGAATTAATTTTATCTCTCGACTCATTGACCACATAGATTATAAAAAATTAATGATTAATCCAATAAGAAGTCTAAATCTTTTGTGATTACGATATTAATCTATTTCTTTGTAATCACTCGATATAGTAGATATAAGCTGTAATTATAACTCACGGCCTGATTTTACCTTGCTTAAGATGTCATTGTATAATATATCTTTAAAATGGAAATTAATTCCACGCAATAGTTAACTTTAAAAAATCATTCAATTTATTAAATTTATGCTTATTTTAGATCTTGTCAGGGTGATATAACTCCTTAATGAAATGATTGATTAAGTCTTGCTTTTAAGCAAGATTTGATCAATTGTTCCTTTTTCCATTATGTTATATATATATATATATATAT
>NW_017299992.1:1425021-1468685 GCF_001594075.2 Trachymyrmex cornetzi
TATATATATATATATATATATATATATACATGAATAAATATAAACTTATTTATTCGTTCAATCTTAGTTAAAATATATAAGTTCAGCAACAAAAATACATACCTAAGATACAAAGTTTCTATCTAATATTTCAATTTCGTTTTGCGCTGATTTCTCCGCAGAGTAGTGTCATAGTTGTATTTACAAGCCATAAATATGATATGTCAAGTACATACTTAATAAATAATTGTGTAAAGTTTAAGATTCTTTTAAAATTAAGGGAAGTATTACTTCCTAAAGTCCTAAACAATAGATTCTTTGCCGATATGCTCGCATCTGTTTAACTCTTGAGGTGAACGTTGATCGAGTATGATATATAATGTACTTATTTAAAAGAAAGAAAACATGTTGAGGCGTGAATGTCCGATAAATATACAAAAAAATAAATGCTTCTCTACGTGAGAGAGTACTAACAATCAATTTAATATATAAGGGAGACGACTTCTCGTGCGGGTAGTGGTCGATAGGATTAATTATAATGTGGATGTTAGGGGAAAAACGATTAATTAAGCAAGTGAACAAATGAAAAAGAGAAACTCACAGAAAGAAAGAATGGCCATAAATATATATTTATAGTAACCAGGTTTTTGCGATTAAGAGTATATATTATGTTAATTAAAATAAACAAGAGTTATTAAAAAATTTTTCTTAATAAATGAAAGTTGCTGTTAAGTAGTTGTTTAAAAATAAAAGCAAAACATATAATGATTATGATATTAATAACGTGTTATTGGTAATTTAAATAATACAATTTAAATCATTTAAAGAAAGTAAATATTATAAATATCAGAAAACAACTTCAATTAATGAAGCGATTACTTGCTATAATTTTAATTTTTTAATTTTGAAGACTTAAATATTTTCAAAAAATAAGCACAGAAAACAAATAAATAAGAAAGCAAGAAACAAATAAATCAATTTAAATTTTAAATAAATTTTATTAAAGAATAATATTTCTACTTTTAATCTATTTGTCAAATTCAGTTAATAAGAGTTAAAAATTATTTTATTAACAGGAACTGATTATAACTCTAAAATTAGTAAGAGAACCTGTTATTAAGACTTAATATGTAAAATAAATTATTTTACAATGAAATAGTTCACATGAATGTGAGACATATCTAAGCAAATTAATGAGTGTATCGTTAATAGTAATATTAATAGAATATATCATTTGTGATAGCTTAACATGAGAAGTGGATATGGTACGTAAAAGTATTATTGAATGAATTTTTGTAGCCAAACTGCATCTTTTGAAAAGCATGCGTTTTAGGTGCGATAAGCCATGCAAATCTGAATTCTTGTATAATTATTTGCTTGATGAACAACGGAGCAAGAAAACAAGAAGTTTATAAGGTGCTGCAGAATGTTAAAACAAATCATCGTTGCTGTTGGATTACTGGACGCGTCAACTTCCGAAAAGAGAAGAGAAAGAGCATAGAAAAATTTTAACATTGATAATATCCTAGACTGTTGATTTTTGTTGTCGGACAATGATAAGCGCTGTGGGCCCTAGTGAAATATAAATTGTTTTAAGAGTTATATATAACACGGTGAAATAAGATTTTATTCGTAGCTCGCTCATTTGCAACAAGTAGGAGCAAACTTGGAGAGCACTTAAGTCTTATTGAGGTCTACTCGTTCTCGGAAATTCCTGACTATAGCCAGTTCAAGGCTCACTTCATCACACTTTCATTCCACCATGTAATTAAAACAAACAATTATTTTCATTTCCCTTATGCATAATAATTAATTTAATAATTAATTTATCGGTTAACATCAGAGAAATAAAATACGCTTTGCATCGAACAATTTATATATGTGCGATTCAAAGACTTACAACAGATATATAAAGACAAAATAATTGATATAAATAATCAACCTGAAATCCAAACTTATTTTTCCGAGTAATATTTATTCCGCCTTCAGCTTTCCGTTATAATAAATAAACATCACAAATACATCGTTAAATTGACATTTATTTATTACTTTATTACCAAATCAAATAAACATTGGTTCGATAATAATTGGCTTAGTTTTGATCTATTATATTACAGCTTAAATATTGATCGTGAGAGAGTTAATATTAATAGTGAATTGCATGTGAATTGTAATTGAAAGCTTTGCAGAGAAAATAGCCAAAAATTATATTTATGCATGCATCAAGCTACTTATTGCCTGCTTAAGATTAAAGTATGCTGATACAGTGTTAAGTATTCTTCATATAGAGGCTAGAAGCTATTGTTTTTGCAATAGTGGAAAACAAAGATGTATGCATAAAGGAAAGGTATACGTAAGACGAAAGCATGGACTGACGGTGGGGTAATGCTGTTTCGATGCTGCGAGATTGGTGGCGCGACTTCCGGTACCCCTAACGAGGACTCCTCAGAGTCCGCTGGACTGGTGGCGACCGTAGCCAGCTTGCCCCCCGCCCCGTCCAGCAACTTCCGGTGACCTCCGCCAATACCCCTGCAAGGATTCACAAAGCCATCCAAACTGGAAGCATAGCTACCGCATACATACACTATACACCCCGATTCGCATTTCTTTATTTGTACAGAAATAATCAGCTTTTAATTAGAATAATTAAATTCGGATTAATAACAATGATATTACTTCTGACAATGCGTTATTTTGTACTTCATGTGTTTATTCGTTGAGATGCAGTTTCAATTTTTCGTTACTTATTTTATTAATTTATAGAAAATTAAGAAAATGACTATAATATAAGATGGAGATTGAAGAAATCAAAACCTTAAACATTTTTGTTATTACTTTTCTAATTAATAACTCCCAGAATTTTCTTCTGCTATCTCTTTTAATTTATAAGATATTTATATTATGGTTAGGTTTAATTTTATTATTATGATAGCTGAGGAATTATTTAGTTAAGTCTCAATATAGTCTTGAAACGTAATAATAAACGTTAATAATAATTTTAATTTTGTAAAAAAAGTATAGAAAAAAATATGAAGACAGATTGTATATCTCGTGAGAATAACAAGGAATTTTTAAAGAAACACACATTCATTAATATTATGTTCATGTGTTAGATGTACACATACAATTCCCCTTACTGTGACATTAGATAACTTTCCTTACTTGGAACTGCCATGTAACGTAGCATATATTTAGTTAGCTCACATCAAAGGCATACAGAAATGATAATGGTTGAGCATAGTTAATGAAACACAAGTTATTGCACTCATATGATAAAAGTAAGATATAGGGAGATAATTAAGCAGCAGCGTAGTATTAAATTTGTCCAAAAATTCATCAATTTTTATTAAGTGAAATGTACATGCCTAAACAATTTAATATATCTGTTATATTCTTATATTACATGTATGATCGATCATGTACCGTTAATTTCTTGTGATATTAAATTTAAGCGAATCGATTACGCGTAAATGAGTTTTAGACGCGGACTTTTATTATTTGGTTATCATTATTTATTTTGTCTCAAGCATCACTCTACTCTCCAAACAAAATTAAATAAAAATTACAGCAAAATAAAAGATATCGAGAAAATAAATATGTAAAACAAATTAATTAAGTGATTAATATAAAGCAAGATTGATGAATATAACTTGATTGGAAAATATACTTTTAACTTTCTGAATACAGAAAACACGATGTGTTATACAAGGGAAAAAAACGCTAGGGGAATTGCTTCTTCGAACATCTGTTGGTTCGTTCAAGACGGAATCATCAATTACTCTGGAATGCCGGACATACAGCCGTTAACGATTTGTAAGTGAGATGACCTCACCTTCGAATAAAGACCATTTAATGCAAGAATAAAATGCAACACACCATCGACTAATCACAAATAATAATAATAATAAAACACAAATGTATTGTTGTAAATATTCACGGAAATATCTCCTTTCTAGATATATCGTGCCAATGTTTTTGTGGCAGAAGGATATTAATCATTCAAGATAAAGCCAGATATTGCGATACGTAGAATCGTTTCGAGGATTTTAAAACTGAAAATAGACAAAACACAAAAACGCCAGGGAAATAGGAGAATAGAGGGAAAGAGACTCTTCCGAGATCGTCTCCCGTAAAAGAATCGCTAAAAACTCGCTGATGAATAAAACCTACCTGAGGGTTTGAGCTGTCGTCGTGGGACGTAGTGGGGCTCTTTGATTGTCAGGCCTATGGAGAGGATCAGGAGAGGACACAGCTCTGGCCTGATCGACCAGTCGCAACACCGGGCTTGTTTTGCCCTTTTCGATGCAATCGCAGGTCTTCGACATGCTGCGCCAACCCGCGGCACTAATTCTCGACTTTGAGATTGGGAAGACGTTACTCTGTTGCCCATTACTCTCCTTGGCGATCGAGCTCATTATCACGTTACGTTCGTTACGCGCCTCAAAGCTGTTTCTCTCGTAATTCTTGCGCGAGTGTCGCGGTACATCTGGCACCCTGAAGATCCTGGGCGCTACCCGGCTGTCTGTGTTCGCGTCATTCCGACATTCGCGTGAATCACTGTCATTTAAGAAACCGTTCCCGATTTCGTAAAGCGGCTGCTTTCCGACCGAATAAATGTTCTTCGCAATAATGTCTACTTTCATCGGATCTTCCACGTCTGTTGGACCAATACGAGAGGAGAGAGGGCTCGACGCCGACCAGAATCGAGCTCTGGAGGCCATGTGCGACAGAGAAGATGGATGCAATGACAGAGGTTCGATACAGGTATCAGGTCGATAGGTAATCGGTTGTGTGGATAGGTTCTGAGAGGAGTTGAGGATTCGTGGTGCCCATACCGGCCAGGAAGGTGACCTATAAAGATCACAACACAAATGTACAAGCATGCAAAAATCATAAACTCATATAAATAAAGATAAAAAAAGAAAGAAAGACATACGTAAAGTAAAAAAAAGATAGAGAGTCCAGAGTCTCATGGTCGAGAAATTGAGAATGAAGAGATTGCTTGAGGCTGGAGCAAAAACATAAGATTTTCTCGCGTTATTGATTCGCTCTTTTGTTAATTATTTGTCAGATCGTTTATATATCGTCATATATAATCCTATTCATATTATTAATTTAAAATAAAAATAGTTGGCTATTTAAAAAAATACACACTATGATAAAAACATCCGGTTGAAAATGGATGAACTAAAAAATTCTGATTATATCAATCTGAATTCCGATTGTATCAATTAGAATTCTAGCAGATTTAACCAGACAATTTTGATTTGTCCATTTTCAACCAGAATTTCAATTAATTCAATCTGACATTTTTTTCAATGCAAGAGTTTGTTCAACAAGCAAGTTTTATCGATTAGCGTATATAGAAGGTTGATATCGTTAAAGGTCGAAGATAGTATATCTTTCTAGAGTCAAGATAAAGGCGAATAATATTTAAAGCAAGATATAGTGTAATAATTGTAGCTGAAGTATTTTATTAATAAAGCCAAGAGTCTTGCATTATTAAAAAGAAATTGTTAGTTTGTTGTGGTAAAATTATGAATGAAATATATTGATCATTTATTTATAATTCACGCGTTATTGATCATTTGCAGTTATTACTATAAACATACGTATTTTTTCGTGCAATTTTTTAAACCTTATTTTCAATTCATGCTCGTTGCTGTTATTACAGAAATAATAAATTAGGCAATTCGCAAGTAGATTAAAAGGAAAATGTGATGAACTAGGTATCGATAATCTTTCCATGTCATATAAGTGACAATTAAAATTCTATATAGGTTCCTATTTCAATTAAATGTAATTGAATGTGAAAAATAATGCAATATGAAAAGTTTAAATCGTTTTTGTTAATAGGGAATAAAAAGTCTAGACGTCATCGTTGATTATGCCCAACTTGAAAATATTTTTTCAAGATATAAACCTTCCTGATTGTTTTGTTTTATATTATGACATCAGATAACCTAAAGATTTCGAAAATTGTTCAAAAGTAAACGCATGAGAGTCGTCGAAACGCATGATAAGTCTTACCTAATGTGACCGCTATCACCGCTACTGCTCTGTCTGCTATGCTGACTGTGCGAATTTAAGGAACCATAGCCGGACCCTTTGCTAAGTTGACTCGTATTGCTGCTGTTGCGTGAGTGCCCAGATTCCGTGTGCGCCTCTACTAGAGCCTCCACAGGAACCGCCGAGGGTACTATTTCGCTGAGGGTCATCGGATCGTATGTTTCCGTTCCGCTAAGAAGTTCTAATTAATATATGAATCATTAAAATAATTTTCCTTTGTTCCCTTCTAGAATATATTCCAGGATCATATTTTGTAATTTTAGGCCTATATTATCTTTGATGCTTTGTACGTAGCTATTAATATGTACAAACGTTTTTTTATTATTATTAAATATGAAACCTGTTTTATGAATTATATATACTTTATATGTATATCAGATACGGCATAAAAAGCGAGCAAATTACCGGAAGTGAAGAGTGCGGGCCTCTTCTTAGGAAGACTGCCGAAACCACTGCTGGCACTTGCTATACTTCCCGCCAAAGAACCAGTAGATACATAATCCTCTCGATTAGAACATCTCTCGGATGCCGTCACTTCGTCACCGGTAACACCAGGTACACCTTGCACCCCGGGCACCGCCAATTGCGTTTGTTTCAATGATGGGGAAGGGCTGAGGCAATAATTGATTAATTTGTTAATCAAAAGGATGTCCATGTTCTTTCGATTAAAGTCGCAGGCACAGTTGTACAATAGAAATAAAATTACATCTAACTTTTAAAAAGAGCCTTAAAGAAAAGAAATTTTTTATAGCATAAAATAACCGGATTCTATATAGCCTAGTATGCCTTATTCGTTGTTTCTGGGTAATTACATGATAAATTTAACAAAGGCATTAGTAAATCGTGCAGATTGTCCGCCTGACTCAATTGTATCAGTTTATTGCTCAATTTGTTTATTCTGTTATTATCAGTAAAGCAAAATGCAGGACGTCGTAGTATATTTCGTAGGTAATTACTTTCTATAACTATCAAGAGATGGTTATTAATTTTCATAGTTCATATTATTATAACTCTGTATTCATATTTTACAACACTGTATTTAATTTATATTTTAATGTTGTGTTTATAAGCAAAGAAAAAAACTTTTTATAAGGTACTTTTCGTAAGATATAACCAATATTGGCCAATCCAGGCATGTTGAGTGTAACATTTTTTAAAAAATACTTTTGTTATTCCAGGTCATAGATTATAATTTATCTGTTAAACTGCTAATTGTAGAGATAAGTAGACAAATAAATAAGTAGATAAGTAGATTATTAAAACAGTTTCTTTGTGTTTTCTTATGTGTCAATATATTAATAAACTTATAATTTTTAATTTCTCTAACTTTTTTATGAAAAAGAGGAAAACTATATGTATACACAAAATAACTTAAATGCTACTTTTTCTTAAAATTTTCATTACAATCATGTAAATATTTGAAAATGTCTTAAATTTTTGTAATGTTCAAAAATATTTCCTCTTTTGAATCAGTTTTTAATTTTGGACTTAGTAAAAAATTAGAAAAAATTACAAAGCTTAAGCAGATATAGTTTGATTGCCTTATTTTCTGTTTCTGCTTTTTTCTGTTCTATACCACATTTTCGCGTGATAGAGAAAAAAAATAGCAGAAATGAAAAATACACTTTAAAGAATATTTTTCATTAAGGCTCCATTTAAAAGTTGGATTAGTTTAGATTTAAATTTATTGGACTTAAGTCTACTAACTTAATCCAATATACTAGCTTATCAAATTAAAGACTATTCATATTAAAGATTACACACATATCTACTATAATATAACAAATCAAGAATTTAAATTATAAATGTTTACATAAACATTCAACAATTTATAATAAAGCACTATTTCAGACAAACAGATAGTGTCTTACACTTTAAATAGGATATCTCCGGAGAGCATATTCATTTTTATGGCTACGCGCAGCATAGAATTATCCTGACGATGTCGCGCATCGTAACCCTCCAGGAGACATCTTCTTCGGCAGAAGCCAGCTCCTGCGAATTCGGCCAGGTTTAAATCGGTGAAGCCCAGTTTCTGGAAGGACCTGCCTCCTTTTAATTCCTGTTGCACAAAAGAACTTCATAAGAACATGTTTTTAAAGCTAACCACTTGTCTAATTACATTTACAATATATTTGTAAGAACGCGATAAAAATTAGTATTGTAGTAAAAAGAAATATATAACTTCAATGTATGAATATTCCGAATCTTTCCAAGAAGGAGATTCATACATTTGCATTTATTCGAACTAATTAACTAATTGTAAATAATAAAACTATTAGAATATTATTTAAACAAAATTAACAAATATTTACAACAAAAAATACAACTTTTATCTTTCACCATTTATTAATTTTTTCATATTATTTATTATAGTTTTATAAATAAAATAAAGAATTAATAAATCAGATAAAGATATTTTTCTTAATCAATTCTTGCTCTGTGGTATTTCGAGCGTGAGAATGTGAGTGAAGAGTAAAACGTTTGTGAAAACAAAAGTTGAGAAAAATCTCTGTCTTCCTTTCATTTCGTTTCTCAGCCCGGAGATATTCACACCTCAAAGAAGTTTGCTCTCACCTTTCTCACAGATATCCTTAAAATGCATGGATCGAGCACGCCCGTGGACGCGTTGGCGCTCATCTTGCATAAAAACTCGAACTTCGCGTTCCATCTCACCGTGTGCTCCTGCACTTCCTCCCTGTAAAGATAGACAAAGATTTCGGATGAAACGGGAGATTAATGTCTTCCCGTGTTATTCAGCGTGTTACTTTGATTGTTACTGAAAGTATACTAATTTTGCTTTCTCTTTCTCTCCCTTTCTCTAATAAGAGGAGGAGGGTATTTTCATTTAATATTACACACTCCTAATTTATGTAGATATTCAAACTCCTTGAAGTTTTATGCGATTTCAAAAATTGCACTTACAACGATAATTTTCATTAATTTTTTTACAAGCTGTGATCACAATTGTTTGTTTCTTAATTCTCATAGCAAGTTGACAGATCTCGCAATAAATTTTTGTTATCTTGAAATCTCTGTTTTAAATTGACTAGAATAATTTATTTTTTATCCATTGGTTCTCCCTGAAGTTCAATTCAATAAATTATTTTAATTATCATTGTTACAAATTCCTCACATTTCAATATTTTGTCAGTAGAACGTCTAGAGAAAAATAAATTCTGCATTCATGAGAAGATCTATGGCTGAAAGGAAATGCGTTCTATAGGACTGCTCGAATATACTCGGGGAAAATGCACTCTGGGATAGCCCGTGTACTCAAGAAAAATGCAGAGTAACGTTCGAAAATTCAAGTACTCAAGAATTCTTTTAACATTCGTGCTTTACCGAGAAATGCGATGAAATAAAAAAAGAAACGTTATCGTTAAAATAGAAAAAAATGTAAATTATCCATCGATTGTCACGTTATCATTTTTAATAACGTTTTGCATTTCCCAGGAATCCAAGTGGATTTTTCAATGTAGCAACGCTTTTCACGCCAAGTATGCATGCATAATAATACGAAGAAAGAGACAGAAAACCTCCCGAGAAGACGCCCCGCTCTCATCTAATGCAAACGAAGGCAAATTGACGCGTATGCATAATGCCATGCGATCAGCAGTTTCAGTTCCGCTGGGAACACGAGGACGCCAATGAATCATGACCCGAAATGACGAGGGCGTCTCCCGCGTCGAGGCCCTTGACCGATATGTGTATCTTGTTAATGAAACGTGAGCGCCGATTAATGTCCGATGCTCTTCACTTCCGGTAAGAGTACTTCTAGCACACGCTCCCACATGCACCAGCACACGTATTGGATCCGTCAAAGGGATCGATAGCGACTTCAACGACGAGTTACCATCGACATGTCTGAATTTCGTCAACTAATTCGATCCACACCTATAATGAGATTCGCAATATGTCATTGAAACAAGCAATATTATTATTATCGATTTCACTCGGTTTGCGAATGAAATCGTAATTGATGTTAGTACGTATTGATAACTATAACATGACACCCCCAGCTAATTACATTCAATGATGTAAAAACTGAAATTGCAAACTGTGTGGACAGATGAATAATTCCTATTTTTATTGCGATGTACGCAATGCTTAAATGTTATTACTGATTTAACCTGGGCGGCAAACAGCGTTCTATTATTTCTGACTTTGTGTAATAAACTTCTTTATATGACGTGGCTCTATTACTGATAATGAGCAGGCAATTGCGATGAACTGTTATCGAAAAATAACTAAGCTATTCCAGAATAATTGACTGTAATTATAAACGCATAAATGTTCTTACAATTACAATAGTTGTACAGTCATATATATAATAGAAATTTAAATTGTGTTCTAAAAACTTTTGCAAAACGAGAAACTATCGATAACATCAAATAAATTTATTGATAATATTAAGTTCAACTCAATCCAACCCCTGCGTATCTCTGCCATTTTATATTCCCCTTCTCTCTCTTTTTCCTTCAATATACCTTCTCACCTTACTCATCTCACGGATATCTTAACTAAGCAAGCGTAAAGAGCGATCAAGGCGGAGGCCGATATTGACTCATGGTGTACCGAATAATGCGTGATGACATGAGTTTAAAATAAACCAACCCTGTGCACAACACCCACCACTCTACAGCGCCCACGTAACCCCGAAGAATCGCCTTATCGTAAATATCATCGCCAACCCCTCTTATCATACCAGGCAACCGGAATATCGATAGTGGTAGGTAGTAATAAGAAGGAAAGAAAGGAAATGCGCGGGCGTAGCGGAATATCGCTCGGAACGACGAAAACGTGCAAATAATCACAGGGAGGAGGTTACAGTACGCATGCATGATTGCAATTCGAGAAGAAAACTTGTATTGTTTTCTTTTTATTTTTTCTAAACAGTTGCTATAAGCTAAAAATATCTTTGTGACTGACGTCAATCGAGCGTTTTATAGGCGCGCGCACACATGACAGTGCGCTTTATTTTACAATATCATAATTTTCAGAACCTATCGGAAGAGACAGATATAGTAATACACGATATACCGTTTTTGTGGTTTTTTTTTTGTGAAATTTTGAAATTTATTATCAAAAAATTTATTATCGGAAACGTGCTTCGTATGGTAAACGAAAAAAATAAACTTTACGATAAAGAGAGTAAAATTCGATAAAAAAAAGAGACGAATATTTTAGGGATAAAACAGTAATGGTTAATACCGCTTCGCCGATAAACGGTAATGTAGGAATAACGTGCCTACGTGGCCCACAACAACATTAAGCGGTTTAGTACGTTCGCTATGGTTGTAATACTATATAAGAGTGTGTGTGCCATTAATTTTAAATGTCGGTGGTTTCTATCGGAAAGAAAGGCCCATTAAAACGCAATCTATATACTTCATGATATACGATTCGTGAAACGTATCAATAATAGATACTAACTACTCCTAACAAAAATCGTGCGACTTAAAAAATAATGGGAGGAGGTAACAGAAAAGGGCAAATCTTCATTTTCCGCAACGTTAGTCAAGCAGCTCGACTCGAAGCATTTGCGTAATAAAAGAAAAATAATAGGCAACGCAACACGATGACGCCTGTTATGATAACAGCCGATAAGAGACTACACATTCATAAAAACACATTCCTTGCACGCGATTATGCTATTTCCACCATATTGCAGCTCAAATATTTATACATATATAATATAAAATATATTAAATACCAAAATATGTTATATTTTTACGTATGTAATTTTACGAGAAGAAAATATTTTATTTTCTCAAATTATTATTTTTTCAATGGTTATTATTTTTTCGGTTGTACAATGATCGTACAGACATCTAAAAAGTATAGCTTGTATATAATCAAGTGGATAAACTTATTTAATATTGATATTATTATATGTACATTATTATTATATATATTTGTAAATCTATTCGATTATAAAGAAGGTAAATTTTCAGAGAATGTGAATAAAACATGTATTTTGTACATGCAATTCTATATAAATTTTTTATAAATAAAGAATCGAAATTGAAAAGAAAATTTTATAAGGACAAAATTTAATAATTACCGTATATGTGTGCGACATCGACGTTTAATTAAAGTTTATAAAATTTTTACGGTCAATTTTCTAATAACCTTTAATTTCGTTCCTTTCACGTGACAAATTGCGGGAAATACATGTTCTTCTACATTTCATAAAAATTAAGGGTTAAAAAAATAATAAATATAAATAGAAAAAATGGAACTAATTTATATATTTTAAATGTATAAATTTATAGAATAAACATTATTAAGTATTAACATTTTTTTAAAACTCAATCTCATCAAAATACGCCATGGCTTTATAAAACATTATACACAAAATATTCCAGATTAACTTATACATTTTTTAGCAAATTTGACGTCAATCTCGTTTTTTTCTTTTTTATAATTTTTTAATTATTTTCCATTTAATTTCTGGAGATTACAAATAAACATCTTTGTTAAAATAGTGATGCAACTAAAATACAAAATATTCATATCTATTCATATTTTTGAGGACATACAAATTGTAAAATTACTAGCTCGATATATATATTATAATAATTATTATTCAATTTACTGTTCAGCGTTTCTCATTAAAAGAAAAGCAGAGAACAATGCGATGCATTGTGGAAAGTAACGATCCTAAAAAATAAACGATACGAACAGGAAAACAACGAGATAGCTGAGAGCCTAAATTAGGATAGTGGGTTAAAAGAACCGGTGGTATCAAACGTCATTACGGGATAATAACGATATCGTTGCATGCGGTATCGTTGTTCCATTGATAACAGACATGAGATTGCGGCGATGCGATAGAGAACGCAAGCTACAACACGAAACCGCTTTTTGCCTCGTAATGTTGAAATCTTGTGCACGCGCAAACGAAAATTGATATTGCGATATTTTCCCGATCTGCAAATTCGATGAAAATTTATTCACTGTAGCTTTTATTGCTCATGCAGAAAATCCGAACGAACTCATTAATAAAATAAAATAATTCTTGAGCTTCAATATTTAAAATGAAATATTCATAATAAGGAAAAGTATAACTGCAGAGAGCAAATACCGCAGTAATGTTAGCGTATACAATTTTTAATATTCAAAATATATTTATTTCAATGTACATTTTATCTTCTCATAAATATCAATTACCATAATCCGTACAAAAATGTTTCGTTTTTTTTTTCAAGCCATACTCAGTATATAATATAATGAAGGTAGAAGTAAAAATGCACTCTCAGTGAACTATAGGTAATTCAATACTTCAAGATATCCCTTCTTGACAGTTATATGACTGATAAGATACATTCCATTAAGGTGCGTCCATAATATCAACATAAATTAAAATCAAGAAGAATAATCTATAACATTTAAGAAGTCATTATAGACAATTTATCTACGTCAGAATTTACAAAACGAATTTATGAAAGAATTCATTTCGCAAATAGACTTATCAATTACGCGCTTCGTGAATAATCCCTTTTGCCTCATGCTGTTTTTATCATAAATGTGTTGCTTTACAAAGTATGCTTTTAAAAAAATCCCCGATCCAATCAAGAATCATTGCAAAGTACAATCTTCACGTAGAGTCGTGTTTGATAAACATGTGGTCGATGTCCCATTAACTTTATTCTTATTTATGCACTAAAAAAAAATATAGTCAATTTTAATAAATATTTAGTTGAATATTGCCAACTAAATATTTATTAAATATAAAGATATATTTATTTCATACAAGAAATGTTAATTTGATTTAACAATCTTTTTTTTACTGTGAACAAATATTTATTTTTACTGTAAGTAAATGTTTAGTTGGCAGTATTGAACTAAATATTTATTAAAATTGAAATGAACTGAATATTTATTAAGTTTTAACATATTAACATCTTTATAATATATGACGCTTGATGAAAGCATCAAATTATTAATTGCTTGTCAATTTATTTCGCGATATATATTGCTAGAGTAGTTTTAATTGCGTTTATTAGTCCGGAAAAATAATTCGGCGCGCAGTTTGAAAAAGACTACAATATGGTATATATGCAAGTACATATATAGTATATATTAGTAATTCAAGATTGATTTATTTAAGCAACAAAGATCCAACTTCGACATTTTTTAATAGGCATTTTTTAATTTCTAGTATTGATTGTGTTTCTCACATATACAGTCTAAAATAAAGATATTGTTTATTAAAATTGACTATATTTTTTTCTCAGTGTAGGATAGCGATTTATTAATTATAATTTATGCAGTTTCGTAACATCGCGTGTACTTACATCGTACATTACTTTTTTCGATAAATTATCCTCTCTCTTTCCGAATGTCAAATAATATCTATAATATAAATCAAATAATACCTATTCATTCATTAATACACTAATATGCTAGACACAATGGTGTTGCAACCTTATTTCCTCAAAGTAACCCAATGATATTGTGAGTTACAATCTGCATTTGAATGAAACTATCGCGCTTTCTTATATGCAACATCGTTCGTATTAAGACCGTGTTAAAAGGGAAGGAACATTTCGAAGACATCGCAATCTTCTCCAAGACAATTCTCAAACGTGACGAGCTATCGAAATGTTAGATTACAATATAAGAAAATATTCAGAGGCCTGCGATATAATGAGTTTCGCTTCGTTTTCGCTCCTGTTGTGCCATAGGTGCATTGTCCTCGTCGTGAATGAAAAGAGGATCGTAGCCACCAGGACTTCTCGGTGGAGCATTGTACGCCTGCAAGATCCCCCTTTGTTCATAATTCCGTAATGTTTTTCATTTCCAGAGGCTTAACAGAGTTACTCGTCATGTCTGCTGCGTGACAACGACGACAACTCGCGGATTATCAACTTCACTCAAACGAGCAATTGGATGTAAATATAATAAACATGAAAGTAATGTTTGATTAAATTCCTAAGTAATGCACAGCATTCGTGAAAAAATGTAATAATAGGAATCGTGATTATAAGATTGAGATATTATTAAAATTAATATCCATAATTTAATTTTATAATTTCGTTTTCATGTTTTTTTCATTCATTCTTTTTATGATGTAGCTCAGTTATTTTAGGAAAGAATAAAGATACATTTTGTATAATTATAATATTGCGCAAATTATACGAAAGCTGAAAATCTTTCCTTCGTATATACGAGTTACTACTGTATGCAAAATTATATAAACAATATTGCGCAACATGTAATCGAAAATACAAATAAAAATTGTAATATATTTTCAGTAGTTGAATATCGTTTATAATCAGACAAGCTTTTGAGATTTCGTGCCAGATCGATTGTTCAAAGAATGGTTCGAAAACGCAAACGCGAACGTATAAATGTCCGTAATAAGTTGCGAAATGAGCACTCGTTTTTGTCTCAAACATATAGGCGAGTAAGCGGTGTGACGTAAATGCGCCCGACATGGTAGGCGCTAAAGTAAAGCTGTAACCAGCGGGATTCTCCAGCAACTTCCCATTGAATTCCGGTATTCATAGGCGGGAATGCAACGAGAAATGGCAGTTGGTTCTGCGAATGAATTGCAACGTCAGAAAATACTGCTTAATGAAACGAATTCTGAATGGCGACCAATAATTTCACCGCCCATTGTGAAGTGCGAGGAATGGAGAAAACGCCCGGATGAAGTAGCTACACCGGTCTATTCGCGTTGTGAGATCTTCATCGGTTCGATGCCCATAAAATTGTTTCAAAGACCTCCCCCTTCTACTCTTCTACGTGTGCAAAATGTGAAAATTCATCTTTGTAGAATTTATCGCGTGAAAAACGTTGTTGGTGAAAAATCGCGATTAGAAGCACCTGTTCGCAAGCATGTTCCAGAAAAATATATCGACGCGTGAATTTACAGCAGCATGTTTTCCAACAAAGTTTACACGAATCGCTTTTAATAAATAACGTCTTCTTTATTTTCGTAGATATCGTTAAATGGAGCGTTTATAAAAGAAAATTAAAAAATTTTTAATAAAAAGGATTTTATTTGATTGAATTAAATAAATAAAATGAGAGTAATATATAATTAGATAATCAGAATCTTGAAAGAAAAATATCATATTTATGCAATTTTATCGCATATATTTAATCTCAAAATTTCTTTTAATAAATCGTTATTGTTTAATCTCAAAGTCATTATTCTTTGTATTTCTTAATAATAGAAATTTTTTATCGCTTAAAATAATAATAAATAAAATATGTTGTTATTACATTTGCTCTTACAATAAATATAGGTGATAATTTCTGATTAGGTATCAAATCTAGCATCTACTCATAAATTAAATGTAACTAATCAGATTGTCGTCTAAGACATCGCGATAACTAAATTATCAATCATATAAAACTTCAGCATACACGAAGTTGACGATTTATTTTTTACTGTGTTTCAATACAAACTCAAATCGCCCCACCGTGAATTCTCTTCCAGCCTCCATCTATTCTGACAGTTTTTTCCGCGTTCGATGACCGATTTTGATACTCGCGGATATCCTCTGAAAGAGCGACGCGTGCGTGTCGCAACGCTCATTATCGGACTATTATCTCGATAGAGAATTTCATTAGTTAGACGTAACGCGGACGTTGCCGTTACGGACGGTTCACGTCACGGATGTGGGGATGCGTGCAACGAAATGACGATGAGCACCAGTCAATACTTGAGCGGCGTCGTGGGCGTCGCGACGCGCCGACGACGTTGAAATCGTTCCTGCGGTTGCCAAAATTTCGCCGGAGCGAAAACGTAGCGAGCCAATTACTGTGGAAAACCGGAACAATGTGTCCGGACACCGGTTCTTGAATGTACGTTCCTACAAATCGGATTTTTGGTACTAAAATGCGACATCACATCGCGAAATTTAGCGGCTAGATTTTCTTTTGCACGAGTTACGATTGAATTTTTACGACCATAACAACGTCCCATTATTTCAGTGTCAAGTTTACCAGCGGTTTTTTATTGGTGATCATAAACAAAAATAATCATAAATTATTTATTAAGAAACATAAATTTAGAAAGTTTTTTATGATTAAGGGAACAATTATATAAATTATGGATAATTAGAATTAAACCGTAAACGACTTAAAAAAGATTTTTCTATAATTAAGAGCTAATTAATATTTTTGGGTAACGTGAAAGTTGGATTTTTAGCTTATATTCTGCAAAAAAGTTTCTAATTTCTATTAAATTTTCAATAAATGTCATTTATTAATTTTGTTTCATTAACCTTCTACTTATATACATTTTAAAACATCTTATTAATCTATAAAGAAAAATGCAAAATTCATACGATTTCAAGTGTAATGTTCCGGTACATTTTTAAATTATAAATTATTACAAAAGATTAACCGTGGAAGTCTACATTTTTGCGTTCACCGAATTTTTCATTATCATCCTCGTTATATTTACGCAAGGAGCTATTATAGATTTAGGATACCGTCTCATAGCAACAGGCGCATAACAAACACGCGTTTTTTCACATAATAAAAGATCTATTGATTGATCGACATAAGTACCTTGTTTGTTGAAATGATTGACACAAAAAGCATTGATAGTGAAGCACTTGCGTGTCACATTTGTGTTCTGTTAGATCGAAAGTTGTGACCTTATATTTTATATTCAACAAAGATCTGATATACGTATTTATGTGTGCCTTCCAAGCGACACAGTGATCATGTCATCTTTGTTTTAACATTGGCAAACAAGGATGTAATGATCCATTGTGTCATATACCGTGTCATTTGTATCGCTTGTTGGAAGGCAGACTGTATTTTTTCGGATAATAATTAGTCAGTGAATAATAAAAAATTCTCATGTTTTGTTTTTAGGTGTGTTAAAAATATAAAAATTAAAGTAACACGTTCTTGAATGTACATATATCGGATATATGCAATTGTATTAATTGTAAAATATATAGGATTAAATAAGAATAGATTTTATTGTTATTTTCGTGTTCGGTCCGTTTTTGTTTGCAAAAATGATAATATCTAGCAAAACTTGAGACAAATAATTGTTAGATTTGTTAACAAAATGCTTTTATGTTTGTACCGTACCAAATATTTTTTTCACGTAGTACGATCGATTTAGGTAATCTACGTAATAAACCACCATTAATTCAATAATTTAAGACCCTTGAGAAATCCTCGTGAGAGACCCGCATGATGAGCTGAGTATAATCACTTCACGAAACGAGGTACCTTTAAATTGCAAATTAACGATTTACACGAAAAGAGAAAGAAAAAAAACAATTATTTGTACAGCAGCAATCATTAAAAGGCGGCTATAATATCATCGCTTGTGTGTCGCTTAATTATCTTCGGTTTCACACGTCACTGAATTTCATTTAGAGACCAGAGGAGCAACCGAAAGCATCAAAATGAATTATCCGACCTGCAAGCCGATCCGGGCAAGCATTTAATTCAGCCTCTCCGTCGTGTAACTTGATCGTTGATTCTACCTAACGCAACCGCACCATAGCTCGGTATTATAGTCGCATGTCAACAGGTCGGTCACCCCATTACGTTCGCTGATTTCTATTAGCCAGATATTGTTCGACACAATTTAACGCATTCTTATATAATGTTGTGTATTGCGGTGTAGAATTTGCCGAGATATAACGACGAAATTGTTACCGTGATTTATGTACTACGTCGTTACATATTTCGCGACCGATAAGCGCGTATCGCTGCGCAGAAATATATCTTCCAAGTTTTATTTATATACATGTTTGAATAATGGATTCTGAATAATTCATAGACATTCTAACTGAATTAAAAAAATAGAATGTAAAGCATTTCAGCATAATCGATTACTTACAATCAGTTATATTAATATTAAATGTCAGGGGATTTGCACTAATGCAAAATTATTAATTAATTATGTAAGAAAACTGATCACGATTAATAATAGATAAAGGAAACTATATAAAGATTGAAACAATTGGCTATTTTTCTTTGCTTCCATCCCAGGTTATCTTCTTTATTAAAGTGATAACATATGGTTTTACCGAAATCTATTAACTGGCGAGAGAATCCAGGAAGAATTGGAAAAAAAGAGAACGGGACAAAATCAGATATATATTGAATGAAAGATTACCACTGCAGTGTAGTCTTGCTGATTTAAGCGAATCGTTCCGCTGCTCCAAATACGCCAGAGCTTGGCGTAATGCAGACTCGACTCCAAAAAAGCGAGAACACTGTCTACTACATGCTGTGCGTGTTTTAGAATTGGTAATAGTGGCGCAAGGACTTTCCTCAACTGCAGATCTCGAATCCAAATATCACACGTCGTAAAATTTTAAATAAGACTGGTCGCCAGGAATCCAATGCTAATTTAAGGATAAATTTTTAAATTCTCATGGCTATTATATTGATCATTTTGTCCACTGGTATAAGAATAGTAGTTTTGTAATTCTTGAACCTCCTGATAATAAAGGAACAAAATAAGGAAGGAGCTGTGTTGCAAAAGTAACATAAAAAAATTAACGTTATCAGTCAAAAGATCACATTTGGAATAGGTACTCTAGATGGTCAAATCTTGGAAATCTATGGATTCTGCACTCAAAACGCGTTTGGTCATTCTAATTCAGACACTAAGATATTTCGAAAACAATGAATTCTTGAAAATAAATCTCTGGACCCAAAATCTAAGTAGCTTATCTGATGACCCTCTTCAAACCCTACACTTTTTATTTGAAACATTTTTTTAAAACCATTGTTTTCGAAATATTTTGGTATGTAAGTTAAAATGGTCAAATATTTTTGGTCCAAGTTAGATATAGAATCTATATATACTATATATGTATAGGATATATGATTGCCTAGAATATCTATTTCAAACGTGATCTGTCGATTGACAACGTTAGTTCTTTAATAATTTTTGCAATATAACTTGTTCTCTTGTAAAACCCTTCGCTTTATGTACTATAAGACGTATTTTCGAAAATTGATATTGAAGAATATAATATAAGTATATACAAATACCTATGTAAAACCATGTACGCGCGCGCACCTATGTTGTATATTTTAACTAAATTTTTATAATTATACTGCCATTGAAAGATATTAATTACTATTCAATTTTATATTCCTTTTAATTACTATTCTCTAAATATCTGTCTTTAATTTTTTTATGTAAAATGATACTCTATTCGCATTCAAAAATACCTCGAAACCGCGCAGCAATCGCATTAACTTTTTCTCTATTTAGAAAATTTAATCATAGATAGGATTAATTTAGATAACTGCACATACGCAAAATCGTATCTTGAAAATGCAGCCAAAATTTATGAAGTAGAATTTAAGTTGACTTACGTGCGACACTTTTACAAAGTTGTGAGCCTTCACAGAATTGTAGAAACGCGAAACCGAATTAATCTTCTAGATAACAAACTCGGAAGTTCGTTGTACCCAATCCACATTGCAATTAGGTGTTATCCATAAAGCTCTATTAAGTTCACTATATTAACCTCGTTTCGGTTTGACCTTTGCACAATCAGATTCGTATTTAAACACGAAACACGACAAATCACGTAATAAAGTTGATATTTGACGCTTGTATTACAAGTGATAATTTTAGATATAAGCAGACAAACCTTGTAATAAATATTTACGCGCATACCTGCGCATTTATTTTATAATTATTAATATCAATATTATAAGAGATCCCATTTTTCATTAAAAAATAAACACGTGAAAGAAATGGGAGGTATAAAAAAAGCATAATTAAAAGCAAAAAATATTCTATCAAAAATATTCGTGGACGACGATTACTTCATTCTGAAATAGGCATTGGAAAAAAAATTTATAATATACGTTTATGTGTAATTTACATTAATTAAAAATTTGATGTAAACAGTTTGACATAACTAGACGGTTGCGATAGACATACATGTATAATAAATAGTAAAATATACGCTTTCGCTTTCCTCCTGCTTATTATCTCCATTTGATGGTTGACCTTTAAACAGTGCGACAAACATTATAGCTTACAACATTCTGAAGGCCGAAACCGTTAATATTGCACAAAGGTAGTAAATGAGTCACGTAACGTAAAAATTGAACTGTCGTCTCGATATTAATATGTATGAAGAATTAAATGTATGAAGCATTTATAAGGTCAATACGCAATATCGATGTTATTTATGTTCAAAACAATTAATTAATTTTCATATTCAATTCATTTGGCACGCGAATAAAATGCAAAAATTATCAAATCATGCATAATGATTTCTTGAAATATAAATAGGTGAGTGACTGAAATATCAAATTTCAGTACTTTTAAAGTGTTTCAATAATGATTTCGATAAAAAAAAGTCTATTAAAGGATCAAAATCGCAAGTTGTATCATCAAATATTTCGTCGTGATATATAGATTCAAAAATAATTAATGCTAAAATACGCAGAAAGAATTTTCTAAGTGTAAAGAGTATCCAAAAATTTAACTATAAATTTGAAAATAATTTCGTTAAATTACTAAATTACTAAAATAATTACGTAGGACACTCAAGCGTAATGAGTAATGCTGCAAAAAGTTTTGACATTCTAGCAACCAATTTGAGCGTCCTTATTTTGAAGATCAAACAAAATTATTTTCAGATCTGTATCTAATTCAATTTTTAAATACTCAGGAAAACTGATCTTTCTGTGTACAATTAATTTATCAGTATAGAACTGTTCTTATCACTTTTAGATCCGGTTTTTCATTTTTTATATTAACTTGTGGTTAGGTTTAATCTGATGTTGAGTGAACACCAAATATAAAAAATAATTATCTTAATATATTATAAGTATGACTCCGTGTCAATTCACCTATAATCGCCAAGTGTTAGAATATGCCATACACACTGAGAGAAAAGATTTTGTTAATTTAGAAAACCACCAGTACCTTTAATCGGTGATCGGTATGTGACAACAAATTATGTTGTTGTGATTGCTGCTAGTCTGCTATACCAACCAATTATTAGTAACAGAAACAAACTATATAGAATTTAACCTATCATATATATGAGCCTCTTATTTGCTAGCGATACTATTGATTATTCGTTATATTGACGAATTAATTTGCAATCGTAACAAATCGATTGTTTTTTTAACAAATATCATATTTGCTTTCCCTTGATTTGTTCCTATAACAAAATCATTTCTCTCAGTGCAAATTGATGATCGTTACGTATTACTGCAGGCGTAATTGATTAATCGCATCAGTCGAGATCACATCTCTAAAATGTAACGCGAGCAGAGTATCAAACGCGTTTCGCCATATCAAACACATTCTCTTCGCCCACTTCACTCTCACCCTCGACACACCCGGTATGGGTCTGCAGAAACACGAATGCGATTGCAACAGTTACATTAGCTGTAGGCAAGGCTGTTTCAAGGCTGTCGGGATCGTGTGTCGTTCGTGGTTTTGCAATGCGTCCTGTGTACAAACAGAAGAGCGCGCCCCATAATGAGAGCATATGATGCGCGTGGATAATTTTCATTTAATGTTTTAAATTATACTATGTAGTTAAGAAAAAACTGTTTTTAATTACTTTAAACTAGACAAAATATTAGATAGATTTTGGATACCAAAAATAATGCCGCAAACCAGTACTAGCACTTAACATCAGGTATCCAAAATAATTAAAGTTTAAAAAGGTACATAATATATTCATGACTTCTGATTAAAATTTCAATTTTTTTTACAAATAAGTCAAATATCGCAAAAAAGCCATTTTTTCACATCAAACCTCTATTATTTCGAAAATCTAATATGCTAGTAAAATTTTGTTTGCGACAAATTGTTTTCAACACCCAAAAAATTTATAAGAAATCCCTTGTCTGGTTCAAAGTAATTTTTTGTTGTAAATTAATATTATTAATGTAATAATAAATTATATTTTGGTAGATATAATTTTAACTGTTTTTCCAGCAATAAATTACTAACTCAGGAAAAACGAAAGGTCATTACTATGAAAACGGTATAGCATAAATATTAAAAAAATTTAATTTTCAGACAAAACAATAAAATCACAATTGCTTAAATGCGTTGTTTTTCTCCTGCGCTTGACCTTTCTGTGTTTATCGAGCTAACTTTGGACGGAAAACTGGACTACTCGTTGAAGACTCGCATAAATAACGTATGCTAGTATCTATATATGCGATTTGTTCCCTATATAGGGTGAAACCAAGTAATCGTCCACTTTTTCTAAGCTTTCAGCAAGTCAAAGAATTTGCTTTCTGTTGCATTAATTGCATCGTATCGCGTGTGTTACTCCACTATTGACATTTTACTGTAACATATCTATTTATCCGTAAATGTATTCAAAAGTTAGAAGTATAAACAGTATAAAGCCTTAAGCCAACCCGTATAAAATACTCTAATCGGTCCGCGCAGACAAATCGATCGTCAGATCCTTCAACGTCAAGTCAACAGCTATATTTGGTTCACCTTGCACGTGAATCGCCGAGAATACCGTTTACGGAGAATTTATACGACGTTGATGTACAACAAACGTTAAAGTACCAAAGCAAAAATATCCTATTTAGACGTTCACGATAATCGTAACACTTGCGGTATCCTCGCCCATGCTTCACTGTGAATGATGTGACCACATGTAACATAACAGGTACGAAATGATGATTGACTACGTTATATTTAGAGAAATAAATAAATTATATGAATAATTTAGATTTTTTTGAGAAGAAAAGAATAAAAATTTACAAATTACATGTATAAAGTAACTTTATTGACTCCGTAATATCCTGCTCGCTTTTTCTGTCTTAACAAGCTATTAATATCCAAGGATTACTCTCCTTAGATGTAAGAATTGGAACGAAAGATGCGCAAAGATTGTCACCATTCTATCGCGGAATTTACGACCTCCGTTATACCGGACGTCGAACGGTATCAGGAGGCGTTTCAAGATAAATAGCGGCTTGTTTGCATGGCAGTAAAACTATTAAGTGTAGTTAAGCGTTGCCGAGGCGGAACTGTCGCGTAAGGTATTTCGAGCTCGTCGGAACTTGTTAATAGAGCATCTCTCTGGAATCTGACGACGCGAAGCGATGGTCGGCATTGACATTCATACCGAAGTTGCAGATACATACTTAATTGCATAACTGACGGATAAAACGATAAATAGACAAACAATATTCGAATTCACGATAAAGTATCATGAATTCTTTGAAGTATCGCGTTATTCTCTACCTTGTCTCCAAGTCGCGATGTAACACGATCGACGAGCGTTCCGAAGAAAACCGTTCTGTAGAATAATGCGCGTAACTGTAAACGAGCCACCGTAACGCATCGGGAATTCACCAGTTGAGTTTCTCATTTTTATCCTCGACTTGGCCGAACTGTGCATCGAATCTTAATCCACTACTCAACGGCGAGAAATCGTCACTGCACTAATGAGATCTAATGTCGCAGTATATGATATTGCACCAGAAAACAAAGCCAATAAAACTGTCATCCTGTTCATTCTGATCGTAAGTGAAATATGACAATCAAGCATTCCTAATGTAATCTGATTCTATATTACATAACTATTAATATATTATTCAAATAAATGGCTGTCAATTTATCACATCAGTTAAATGTCAAGTTATAATTTTTAAAACTTATAAATAATATAAATTGTAAATTAATAAAAATAATATATGTATTATTTAATGTTAATTTTAAATATACAGGTTGTCTCAAAATTTGCAGCCCAAAGTATTATAGCAAAAAAGTTTTTGAAAAATTAACTAAAAAGGTTAGTTACAAATTTTTATTTTAAGCAATTTTTCTGAAATACAATGGTTTAAATACAACCAATTACAAACTGTGTTTAGATGATCATCTATGAGATTAGTAACCACGCTAAAGTACTCGCTCACCAGCGCTCACTAATTACCACATGCATGACTCACGGACAGGTGGTCATTTAAATGTAATCTGTAACTGGCCATATTTAAGCCCTTATCTCAAAAATTGCCGCTAAAAATAAAAATTTACAAACTTTTTTAGTTAATTTTTCGAAAACTTTCTTATTATACTATTTTAAGTCACAAATTTCAGGACACCTTGTATATGTAAGCTTACGACGTCTGTATAAATAATTAACTGTCGCCATGTCGCAAAAAATATATGTATATGCACATAATTTTTTGTCTTTCTTTTGAAATTCTGTTCTTTTGATCTTTCACCTATTTTATAACTTTTTTGTAAATATCAAGAAAAACATCGGTGATAAACACAGTCTCTACCACAACTTGAATAATCTCTCGGACATGCCTCGTATACTAATAAAAAATGTTACCCGGGTTTACAAATCGACTTGAAGTCGATTGATTTCGACTTATGAATCAGGATAGAATCTTTTTTTTCAACATAGATCTTTGTAAAATAAATTCTTTTGCCGATAAAAGCTTATAACGATCGATTTCAGCACCGTACAAATTCGGGTCGATTTCCCTACAAAAGATGTAAACTCGCTACGTGTTTGCGACATGAGCGGCAGCTAATTGTTTGTACAGACGTCGTAAGCTTGTGGATCTTGTTTGCACTTGCCAGCTGCGAAGCGCATTTAAAAACCGAGAAAAAAAACAGCGTGAGCAATATGCGAAGGAGGAATGATGGCGCATAGCGACTGGTGATGTAAGCTAATAATAAGCGCAGTTTATTCTCGGTGATGCACACCTCGCGCGCAAAGAAACCACGGGGGAAGATCCCCGAGAGGCACAAGGATTCAAGATTCGTCGGGGGAGACACGGCGATTGGCCGTGAACTCCTGCAGCTTTGCATCGTCTGCGATTGTCATCATTATGCCATTCCTCCGTACGCGTTCAAGAATGCACACGTGCCCGCCAAGGCAAGAGCTAGTTGGAATGATCGAGACTGATCGGGAAGAGACTTCGCTAGCGATGATGCCAATCGATACGATTAACGCACACAATATAACGATGGCGTAATAATGCTAACGAGTAGTTAAGATTTCTCAATAAGAATTCGTGATTTTTACAATACACGTGTATCATGCGCCAAGATTTTTCGAAATTACCTTATTAACGCATCCTTTGATTTTTCAATAACATGTAAAATTTCCTATGTGCTACCTCGTTTGAAAATTCTTTTTCGTCATATATTCTTGTAACTTGGGGTGCGTTTCATTTGACGTTAAAAGCGTTCATGAGCATTACTTGTCCTTGTTTAACATTTGATAAATAACAAAGATAAAATCATTTCAAGAGCGCTGTAAACAACAAATGGAATGCAGCCTTAATATCATCTTAAAAGCATGAGTAATTTTTTGCGAGATAATGCTGACACGAAATTAAATTAATAACAAAATCCTGTTATCGATTCTTATCTGTTTGCGAAATTTTTTCATTTTCAAGTAATTAATACTTGACCTTAAAACTGATATAAAACAAAAACCGCGTTAATTATTCTATAATAAAATAATATTTATTAACTGCAGTTAATAACAGTATGGAGCATTTAATTTTAAAATCAGAGCACAGTATAAAATATCGTACAAATAACTTGTGAATGATAGTATATTATCCGCTACATATTATTAGTCATTATACTGTATTCTGAGTGTCTAATTTTTTTCGGTCATTTTCAACTCTAATTATGTGTGTTTTCAGGGAATTCTTTGAGCGCAATATAATGTATCTCTCTCCGTTCTAGAATTCTGCAGCTGAAATTCAAGAACGGAAATAAGCGAGTACAGCCCTCTGTCCGCAAATATCCGCTCGTAAACCGGCGAGAACATATACAGCATGCGATGATATACAGAATCATATTTACTAAACGATATTAACCCTTGTTCCAGCAGGAAAAAGCCCATCATAATCGGTTACTTACAATTTCATGGCTCCACGCGTTATCCGTAAACCGAATCAGTAACAAAATATTCAATTATAGACAAAGCGCATAAATTTTTAATGATTTTTGCTTCAAATATTTCGAGCATTTCCAAAACGCACTTAATGTTCGACATAATGAAATGTAACAATTATATTAATAGACAAGTAAAAATTATGACTGGGTCAAAAATTACGCTTAGCTTATATTATTATAATAAAGTAAGCAAATAAATTGCAAAAAGAAAACCGCGCGAGAACTCGTACTCTGTGAGAGAGATGGTAGATGTTCACTTGATGAAGTAAACCTTCATTTACCTTTCGTGAACGAATTTCTGTACGTAATTTCGACGTAAACATCAAACTCGCAAGCATCGCTTCAGGAGGAAGCAAAGTCGTTTTGAAGCGAAATAAGTGCGTTTAAATATGCATAGAGATTTTTTGCTAAACATGAAAGAGAGAGAACGGTCGCTGGAGAAAGGACTAACGGGGGAAAGTTAACTTGCGACACTTCATTAAAAAAACGATGATATTTATGCAACGGATCAAAAATGGTACGACGAAGTTGTTGTTCGAATCGAACGTTTGCAAAGTGAGCAGTATCCAGAGTCGTTCTCTGTCACGTTAATCCGGTGAGACCAGTTTCCTTTATCTTATTTTGAGTTGGCTGATCGTGATTAATCGGGTTACATTCAGGTTAAAAAATTGCGCTCGAAGCAAAACGTATTATACAGAACCAGAACTTAACCAACCCAAAATATATATTTCAGTGTTCTGAACTGTAAAATCAACTCCATTATCTAACGTCTTATTCTATAAATAACAAAATGATAACAATATAATATTTTATTATTATTATTATTAATATACATAATTATTTGATTTATGTATAAATAAGACACGAAATAAGTATGTAACATTTTCGGAAAACAGCTTTTCCTTATATTTCAATTTAAATATAATTTTCAATCCTTTTTTAAATTTAAAAAAATGCTATTGACTGCAAGCACATAAATATATTCCAGCGCACAAATATAAGCATTATTAATGTCTAAAAATAACGCTAAAAATCCTACTACCTTTTAATAAAATTAATAAAAAATCCTATTTGAATATATAATACTATTTTCCGTAAAAATAAAAACAAGATTTGCAATATCTGTGAGGCAAAGCATTCCGTTCTATTTACGGTTCTGGATGCGAATCGAACGATAACGAAATCGAAATCGGGCCGTCTCGTTCTCTGGATTCAATTTCATACGGAAAGGCAGATGAAGGTAAAGTGCTCGAAGAAGCACGAATTTTAATGTAAAGGGGCAGCTTTAACGGAGAGAAATACAGGACTTGACTGATTTGCCGATAATTAAGACTGTGAAGTTTCAATCAATGCGATGTACGAAGTTATGTTCTTCATTATTTATTCCTTTGTCATGAATTCCGTTTGCGTAAAACGAGCTAACAGTTTATATAAATTGCTATTCAGTGCACGTGACTCTGTATTTATTACACACAGTAATATACTATTATTTAAAGTATTAAAGGTATTTGCTAATCACAGGTTTTTATTTAATTAATTGGTTATTATAAAGTATTGAAAGATCTCGTATTCAATATTACTTTATGAATACTTTATATTACAGGCCGATGTGAAGAGAGAGTTGACACCCCATTTTGAAAAAATCAATATTTTATACAGAGTTCCGTTTGCACCCACAATAGTTCTACAGTTCCTGCTAAGTTTTAACAATAGTTCCGCTGATTTAGCTAAAAAAAAAAAAAAAAATTTTATAAATGAGGTGCCAACTTCGCGTGGCACCCCAAGTATCGCAAAAATTAATTTTTATCACAAAATTCTAAAGTTCTCGAAGAGTTTTACAGTTCCTGATAGGTTTCAGCGACAGTTCCGGCCTCTAAGTATTTTTAAACAATTTTTTAAAGTGAGAGCCAGCACCCCATCACAAGAGTAAAGTACCACGTAACAGCCAGTTCCCGCGGACTTTTTGCTATTTTTCTACAGTTCTATTCTACAATAGTTCTAACGCTGCCAGAACTCTGTGCAAAACCTACAGGAAGCGTTAGAACTATTGTAGAACTGTAGGAAAATAGCAAAAAGTCCGCGAAACTGGCTGTTACGTGGTACTTTATTCTTGTTGTGCGGTGCTGGCGCTGACATTAAAAAATTGTTTAAAAATACGTAGAGACCAGAACTCTGTGCAAAACCTACTGAAAGCGTTAGAAATATTGTAGAACTGTAGTAAAATAGCAAAAAGTCGGCGAGAACTGACCGTTACGTGGTACTTTACTCTTGCGGTGGGGTGCTGGCTCTCACTTTAAAAAATTATTTAAAAATACTTAAGAGGCCGGAACTGTCGCTGAAACCTATCAGGAATTGTAGAACTCTTTGAGAACTTTAGAATTTCGTGATAAAAATTAATTTTTGCGATACTTGGGGTGCCACGCGAAGATGGCACCCCATTTATAAAAATTTTTTATTTTTAACTAAATCAGCGGAACTATTGCTAAAACTTAGCAGGAACTGTAGAACTATTGTGCAAACGGAACTGTGTATATCGATTTTTTTCAAAATGGAGTGCCAACTTCACACCGGCATGTTACAGGCTCTATAATAGATAATTTTATTTCGTTTTATTTTTATAGAAATTTATCGAATTAAATTGCAAATATTAGAAACAAGCTTTAATTATTAAATTGATATTTTCAAAATAATTAAATTTACATTCAATTATTAAATCCATAATTCTATTAATCACTTTGCCCTCTGTATTATTTATGAAATAATTAATTATTTAAGTGTTAAGCATAAATAATTATATTAATAATGCAATAGAAAAATTCTTATCGAGAAATTCTGTACTACCGAATGTCTGGAAGTTTTTTGCTTGCTTCAACTTTCTTCGCATCATTGCACCGGAATTTTCGTGTTTCCTCAGCAAGAAATATATTTTCAGCGAGAATATATATCCTATAGCTACTGTTGTGCACCTGTGTGTATTACATGCGCGCGTACATTTACCTACCTATCGAATAAATTCGCATGGCGTTCGCGACGAAAACTTTCTATCGATTCTCGTATAAATGTATAAATGATATTATGCATTTATGTACGATACTACTACTTTCATTAATATTGATTAGTATTCAGCAAATTTATAAAATTTGCACAATCAATTTTATTCTTTCCTTTATCAACCGTTAAACACAATTGTTTTATATTTTACATAAAAGATAATAGATCATATACATATGTTTCGTTACTCACATAAAATTTATTCTAAGCTTTATTCTCTTAGCTCTATATAATAATTATTTTAAAGCAGAATAAAGTTTTTTTCTTAATTGAAAAAAAGAATTTTTTGACTCAATCATAAGAATTTCAATAATAATATAATTAGTAGGTATACTTAAATAATATCATAACTTGAACAATTTATAATTATTTAAGAATATAAAAATATCAGAAAACTAAACTTGAAAGACTTACAATTTTAATTATATTTTATCTACTTTGCGGATTTTTTTAAATATTTTTTCCCAGATAATAATAAGAAATACTTGCATAATATAAATAACTTTATCGCTAATTATTCAAAAGACTTTGTATTCTTAAACAAGGTATAAAAAAATTGAATTCAAATAATAGAATATAAACGATTTAAATAAAAAAGATTAAGCCTTGGATTGTTCGAAGACTTATGACCCCAATAATATACGTGAGCAATTATCGCGACGTGTTCAATCGAGCCACACGCAAAGGGAAATCGACCGTTACGTCTGTGGAAGGGTCATATTAAAAAAAAAAAGTGAACGCGTGTTCTCGGTAGCATTTCCGGTAGCAGTGCGGGCGAATTAACACATGCGATCGTCGTGCTAAAATTAAATGCTAATTAACTTCCTAGCGTTCACGAGCGAAGGCGCTTCAAAGGAAATATTCCTTCATAAATTGCAGTACACGAAGCTTACCTATATAAGTTTTTACAGTCATATATTGATGATGAGATATACAGATTTAAAAGTAATAAATAATTTTACGCAAAAATATGTAATTTTATTTTATATAAAATTAACAATTCACTTTTTATAATTTAAACAATTTTTACTTAACAATTATTAGTTATATTAGTATCCGATAGTATATGAATTAAAATTATGCAAAATATAAGTTATAATAAAATAATATTATATGAAAAATGTATAACCAATTTTTTTCAATTCAAAAATAAATTATACACATGAAAGGGGCAAATTAACGCAATAAATATAAATATTGAGAGGTGAGAAATTATTTCAAAACAGTTTTTTTCTTGAAAATCTATTTATCTGAAAAAAGTGAAATGATAATCTTTGCGTAAAATCTTGCTCAAGCATTTAATAATAACTATATAGACAGTGACGAATGTGCAGTACTAAGAACTCAGAGTATCGTAAATAACCTTTGAACAAAATGAAAAACATGCTGTTCCAAAGAATCGTTTAGATCGCGCAATAATCAATAAGTGATAAGTTATCAAAGAAATAGATGGTATCTCTTCTTACTGTTAACGTAAATAGCTGAACAAGTTCAATAGTTCACAATAGCTAATTAAATGTTTTCCATTTTTACAGACAATACTTTTCATTTTATCGCAAAACCGTATGAATGTATAACGTAAACAATATAAGTGTTTTCTTCCGATTAAAATAATTTCGCATTGCAAGACGAGACAGCTGAATCACATTTCGATTCGCAGTCGTTTACAACTCACAAGCAATAATTAATAATCCTGATTAACAATTAACAAGTCTGCAACAATTGCGTAAAATTAATATGAAAATCAAATAATAATTCATCGCTGATCGTGAGAGTTTGCTGTATAAATTCTCATCGAACAATACATATCAGAATACATGTACCTATTAAACTGATTCTCACACTTAATATATACTCAAGTTACCGCCAGTTTCTATCTCTGTAACATACTTAATTAAGTTTATATCTTAAAGTAGTATGCAGGCAAAATAAATCTAGCATTAGAACATTATATAACTTTCTCTATGCGCGTATATGCTTTTGTTTAAATACTTGCGTATGAAAGCCAAATAAAATATATGACGAAACTTGAATCAGTAATTGTATTATAATCATTAATAATCTATAATTTTCGTACTATGTTTTTTTAATCACTAAAATTTTTAAACATTCTATATGCAAAACAATGTTACACTTTCACTGCGACTAAAAACTTTCTGATTTACAAGGAATAATACGCAATTATTGCATATAATCGAGTTACCGCTGCTACGTGAAATACTTCTTCAGCATAGACGTTTACATAATGTACCCAATTACAGGTACGAATACGATACAAGAATTTTAAATAACAGTGTAATTTCAACTGCGAGAATCGATCTTGTTACCGTGAGAGAAAGTAGTGCTAATCATCAAATTGCACTTATATACTATATATATTATTTTATTTATATCAATAGCAAATATCTACAAGTGTTTGTTCCATGAAAAAACAATAAATGTTTTATTGAAACGAACGTAGATCAATTTTCTGTTCACGTCTTTATCTATCGAAAAACATAAATCATCGATTTTCGTTCCGTCAATTTATGACTTATCGCAACTTGAATGAAGGTCCACAAATACCCATTCTGACGTCTGTCGAACATTGAAATTGATGACAGCGCATATAAATTACCGTGGAGTAACAGTGGTGTGAAAGCAATACGAATCAGAAGCTGATTTTAGGATCAATGCCAAAACGTCTTTGGACGTTGTAATCAAAACTGAAAGACTGGCCTGCCATTCGGTTCTGTGATAATCTGTGTATATATATAATCAGGAATCACTTTTATCTTCTGAAAAAATATTTTTATATTTTACCCTTGATATGTACACTCGCAATTTTTTCAAGAAAAAACACAAATTGAAACAAATTTTCATCTGCACGTGATATAGTCTTTTATAACTTAAACGCATTAAAAAATGGTATCACAGCAATTTTTAATGCGTTTAAGTTATAAAAGATAAATGATAAAATACACGAAATACATTATATATCACAAAAGTTTTGTTAAAAACATTTAAACGTAAAAAGAAGAGGTCAATATCACACATTTAAAAATTACAATATTTTATAATTTTATGTATAATTATGTACAAATTTCTTTTTTAAAAAAAGATTGAATAATAGTTTACTTCATGTAACATTTAGTTAATAGTCGCAACTCTTAATCGCAAAATACATCATATTTAAGCTTTTGCAAATACAAGCATAAACCATATACAAGCACAATTAGTATAAACATTTAGGTCAAAATTACACTGCTTGAATTCCCTGATGAACATTTTGACGCCAGAGAAGTAACTTAAATAGTAATATACTTTTATATTATGTATGTCGCATCGAGAGAAAGTCACAGATATAGCTGAAATTATTATTATTAAAATATCACCCCGGTTGAAGTGATATTTTTCGCAATAAGTTCTTTACAGGTTTTAAGATGCTAGTATTATAACATCAAAATAAAAAAATCTAATTTAATTTGAAAAGAATACTATTATTTTTATTAGTTTTATTGTGTCTCAAGTTTAAATTAAAAATAATCAGCGCGCAGTCATATAAATCTGAAATAAATTTATTTAAAATACATGTAGATATATTATTCTACATCTAACAATAAGTAACTTTGACTGTTATAGATATTTCTCTTACTTATGTTAGTTATGAAAATTTACCGGTGCGCTTATCGACAAAATTTTACAATTGGCTATCGAGTTTAAGTCGTTCGCTGCCAGATGTACAACTTGCATAGTTAATAAAACACAACATAGAACAGCCAATTTAGACGACTGTCACTGTTATGTTCATTTATGAAAGACAAACATACGCGCCCTCAGATGGAGACGTTATCAGGAAAATTATTGTTTCCAACTCTTCTCGTACTATATAGCATTGTGTGTGTGTACTCAGTTATTTTATCGTTGCGCGTATAAATCTATTTTGTCGTGGCTATATTCTCCATTAAGCGATAAAATTCTTTGCAAGACCATAAATTAACTTCATCGTTTTCGCAAAAGGTTTTTTTATTTTGAAGTGAATTCCACGTGTAAAAACTACGTGCCCGGATTTGAAAACTACGACAGAGAGTCTACTTTTAGAAGGTGAAACTACCTTCAGGAAAGTCAACGGAAAATTTCCTTTGAAAGTAGTCGCGATTCCATTTATCAATTGGCTGAAGAAGACGAAAAAGTTTTCTTTGAATCGTGATACTACTAACTAGAGTAACGAGTTTAAAAGCAAGCTCTCTCAGTGTATAACAATTAAAACTATCAGCGACACACAGAATAGCCAGACATAAAAATGAATCGATTACAGTCGTTGCATCGATCACAATGAATGCTTGCGGCAAAAATGCTCGCGCTAAAATTAAATGAACACTACAGTTAGGCAATTCTCCATGTCTGACAAATTAAAATTGTAGCTAAGAAGCACATAAAAATTTAATTTTCATATTATAAACACCAATTTATATCCTAATATATTCTAATAGATAGTTTAAAAAAACACGGAATATCATTAATTAATAATCTCATTAAAAAAAACGAGCATCCATTTCCAATCCATTTTCGAATTTTAATCGCAGTTTTACTATTTTAATTGATCCGAAAATTATATATTATATAATTTTATGTACTCGTTTCTAAGAAACATCCAGTAAATTTTTTATGTTAGAGTAAACGCGCGATGAAATTACCATTGAAGCAGTTCGTTATATGTCTAACAGAAACGTTGGATGAAATATCCATGCTTATCAAAGAGTTTATAATGATTGCGCGTGATTGCATAGCGAATATATAACACTGAATCAATAAGCTTATGGTCAAAATTACATCATATTCGTTTTATATTGCGATATTGCGTGCATAAGAGACATTTGTAAAAGCAGCGTTTGACGACATGCCGCACTAAACGACGACCAGGCGAAATTCAACGATATAATTTTGCTCTAGGTTAATCCAGTCGTAGAAAATATATTTGACGTTCGTCACGAAATGTACAAAGAACGTCACATTATAATCATCATTATTATTAATTCGATGACAACTTTTTACTCTTGAACAAGAGTGACAAATTTTCTTTCTTTTTGGAGCAAGAGTCTATCTATCTCACTCCTTTTTTAAAAATGAGATTTCATTCCTTAGAACGACTTTCATTTCTAAAGAGTAAAAATCTGCCACTTTTTTTAAAAAATGAAAATATTTTCACCCTTTTTTTAAGACTGGTTCAATTTTCCACCTTTTGGGGTGAGATTTCACTTCAAAAGGCGTAGAGTACACAGTTTATAGAGTACAAAATTGTGTAAATTTAACACAAGATAACATAAGATTGACATAAAATGAATATTTTATTAGAATTTTTAATTAGAAGAGCACGAACGTGGTATATGGCAGACAGTGCACTGGTTTATCATGCCAGAGATCCCGGGTTCGATCCCGGTAAGAACCGAAATATTTACGCTCGTGTCTCCTCTCGGAAAAGGCCGGCAACCTTCCGAGAGTATCTTTGCCAAAAACACCTCTCGAAAAATTCACCGTACGGAACCGACATTAAAACTAACAATAAGCCCCATATGCTTGTGACAATTGAATAATCAGCGTGCACACCACAAGCATATATGAGAGAGGAATAAACACAGGCCAGAAGTCTAACGTAAGAAGAAAAAAAAAGAATATGTTAGAAAATAACACAAATATTATCTAAAAAAATTAACGCAAAATAAGTAATACTAAAGTAGACCGAGGCGAATTGGATCACAGGACGAATCGAATCAATGTAAATTTTGAAACAGTATTTGTCGTTAATTTGATTATTTTTTTGTTTAAAAAATAGCTCGTTTGAAACAAAAGAATAATAAAATTAACGACAAATATCGACTAACTGTCTCAAAATTTACGTTGATCCAATTCGCACTGTGATCCAATTCGCCTCGGTTTACCTACCCTACTATAAATTAGGTAAAAGTAATAGTAATAATACTGATACAAAATAAGTAATACTGATACAATTTGTAAACAAACTATGGAAGTATATTTTTTTAGTAGAATTAATATTTATAATATATAAAATACGTAATTATTTATTCATCTTAGAATTTACATTTTAAAACACATCATTTTTATGTTATTTGTTCATTTATTTATAAATTGTGTTATTTTGACACTAATAAATATTAAATATCAATTTAACACAAAAGATTTAAATAATGTAATCACTTTATATTAAATTAACGCTTAAACATGTTAAAAATTTAGCACAAAATTTTTACAAAGATTTAAGTGGATCGTTTCTAACATAAATACAAAATGTTTTTTTTACTATGTGTTGTTATACACCAACAGAAATTTCTTCTATCTCATTTATTCTTATTATAATAAAAGATTTATTATTATATTCGAGATAACGGAGAAATATTAGAAAGTTGTAGAAATTTCTTCTAACTTCTTTTTTATTTATTCTTATATAATTTTATACAAGATGTAACTCTCTTTAGAAAAAAAAGAAGTCATTGTCTAGTAATTAGAAAATCGTAAGAAGTCGACCGTAATTGACTCGATAAAATAATTATATGTATGGTATGTGTGTAAAAACTGGACAAGTGTCGCGAGGACGTGGACTATATTATATTCCTAATTACATCCGCCGAACACGATAGCATTACGTCATTTGAGCTCTGATAATGACAGAAGAATTTTGTTTGTACTGCATCGCAAAATGTTATTATTATGGCCTGTTTCATAAGAAGCATATATATGTAATTCTGCAAAACAAATAAAAATGATTACGTGAGCTGATGAATTGCAGATCTTCAAAGCTACATACAGGATGTTTCATAAATTTTCTCCTGGTCGTTATATTAATATATGTATATCAAAGATAAATAAGAATGAAAAAATTTATCTCTCTGCATATTTCGAAATTTATGCAACAGGATTTTTAGATGGAGGAACTTGTGAGATTTTATAACCATAACTTTGTATATTTAATAAATTTTAAAAGATGAATGTAATTATGGTGTATAGAATGCAAAACACGGAACAATTTTTATGTGTAAAAACAAGTATCAAACTTACGTAATCGTCAAATCAAAATCATAAAGAATTCGGTACTTAGAGAGAGAGTACGGAATTATCTGCAAAGTTCACAAAAAATTAATCGAAATTATTTAATATATTCTTCTTACAACAGAAAGTTTCTAATGACTATTTGATATTTTATCACAATTTTAAAAAAGTATCCAAGGTTAGTCGTTTGAATATATTCAACCGACACGTCTAAATATAAAATCTATTTATACGAACGTGCGATTCACAAGTAACGACGCTCTTCGTCTATACCAAATCAAAACGCTTGAAGAAAGTGTCGCGCTGATTGCTTATAACAGTTCTAGTGACAGTTCTCGTTAGACTTAGCAGAATTCTGTGCTCTACAATCATTTTTAAATAGAGTTCAGGCAGCTATATATATATGTATGCTTTTAATTAATTTTTTAATATCAGAAATATCAAAATCCAATACGACATTTGGAAAAAAAGCTTGTTGTGTCAAATTTTGTAAGCTTCCTGGAAGCTCAGCAGAATAAACTCCATAAGAGATTTTTTTTATCAAATTTTGTAGACTCTCCCCGAAAGCTCAGCGAAATGAACTCCCTAGGAGCTTGTTTTGTCAAATTTTATAAGCTTCCTGGGAGCATGTTGTGTCAAATTTTGTAAGCTCTGCGAAATAAACTCCTTTAGAGCTTGTTAATGTTAATTACTAATTCAAAATCGGTTTATCATCCAAAAGATTACATTTCACGTCTCAGAGAGATGTTCAGTTCATCTGTTATAACAAGGGAGTACGAATAACGCAAATCAACAGAGCATTCTCATTTGTCATTCGGCTACTGCAAAAGACATCGTAAGCAATTTACGCTAATCGAATTTTCCATTTCAACGAAACCCACAATTAAATTATATACAAGTACAATTCACATATAGAGTTCTGAATCCTCTAATTTGATTTTAGCGATAATTATTCGAGATACACACACACACACACATACAGCGATGGATTCAAGATTTTTAAATCTCGAAAATTGAGATAAAATAGTTCGATATTATTTAACAATATTCTCGAGTTATAAATCCAATTTTTGAATTACAATTCCTCGATGTAATCTTTGTTTATTCGTAACTATCTAATTCCATTTTAATTGCAAACATTGCAAACTATGAGCTGACATGTAAATAGAGCTTTAAAAAAGAAACGTAATATTGTGCTGGTTGGGTTTGTTGCCATGTTAGTTTTTTACGGGTACCCAACGGTAATGATTGACTGCGTTCAGCAGAAAAAGCAGCTTTGCAACTTGTAAGATTTTTTAATGTGATTAATTAGATCCAGTGAGAAACTAAGGGCAAAAACTAATCACATTAAAAAATATTACAACAGTTTTGTGTGTGTGTGTGTGTGTGTGTGTGTGTGTGTGTGTGTGTGTGTGTGTGTGTGTGTGTGTGTGTGTGTGATCGAGTACTATAGTTCCTCACTACGATACATTTTTTATATTACATCTCTGCGGTTTTCTAAGATTCCAACAGAAAATTTCACAACATACATTTTTTAGATCAAGTATCTGAGATCGTAGAACATGACGTCTTATGGTCACGTAACAGTTGGCACATTTTTAAGACATCCATGTAATCAAAATCTTCTATTTGATATATGAAGTTTTTATCGATTCACTGCTACATTCACGCTTTGCGGGAATATGTGTCATATTAGTCGGCAGAATCGATCATAAATATTATATGATTACGGCCAAAGAAAAAAATATATTGTACAGCTTATACTCCCAATAGGCTTCAAAAAATTGCAACGTAAAACTCGCGACGACTTTCGCGCTGCAAAAAGACCGTTTTTCATTGCGTGAAAAATCTCGAATAAACGTCCGTTACAGAAACATCGCCCATAGAGAACGAACCACATGCATGCATGCTGTTGTGTCAGTGCTATTAATCGCGGTCATCATTCCTGGTGAATAAATGATGCGTGCAAGAAGTCTTTAAATGCGATTTATTGCAACTCGGATCGTACGAAACATGTCGTGCATTTGATTGTCACGGGAAAAGAAACAGCGCGTGTAGTGTGCTATAATCTCGATAATGCATACGAAGGAGAAAAATGTAAAGTAATATGCGCTAGAATTCTAGTAAATTTTACGGAATTGGCAGGTTCATAGGGACAGAAGCACGCCTGTGTAAAATTTACTGTAGATATACTTTTCTGGTAAATGAGCGATTGTCATGCGACTACACATGTAAGGTATTTTTTATATTTCGTAAATTATAAATTACCATACAATAGAATTTACTTTACTCGACGAGTATTTTTTTGTCTTAGCGCTGATAAAATTTGCTACACAGTAAAAAATACAAGTGTATAAAGAGCTAGTTCATGCTTATACAGTCTCAGAATAATATGATTTACTTTACTGTAAAGTAAAGTAATAATCACTTACAAAGATTTACTATAATTGTAATATACTTTCTATGTTACATCTCCGATATTTTTACTTTCAAGCAAATAAAGTTTGTCATAAATTCGGCAAAAATAGCCAGAATATATTTATGTCTTGTAAGGTGAAAATTATTCAACCATTTTTCTCCGTAAATAACGTCTAAAAAAAGAGCAAAAGGAATCTCAATTTAAGGAATCGCGTAAATGAAACTAAAGTCAGATCGGATGAAGCGTATCAGATACGTTGCTTTAACAGCGTATCTATATTTATTCTTACTTCTGCAAAACGTTACGAGTAATGAAATAAAGATCAAAGTGCATAAGAAAATATCTCATTTCAAACAATCATTAATAAAATATCTCCATGGAAAAAAAGTCAAACGAAAGACGTTATTGCGAAGATATTTGCAGGAGTTTGCTGCGCTGAGTCTCTCCTTGGACGTTTGAATGGAAATTAGACATTGCAAAGTGCAAAAGTGCGTGAAATGAGACTTTAAATAACGACGCAGAGAGTACAAAACATGCTGCGATAATTAAATATCACAGTTTGCGGTTTTTCTTCGTCAGGAAGACTGCGTACGACAGCAGTGCACTGCGGTGAAATCAAATTCGCGCTAATTAAAAAGCGAGAAATGTGGATCGTTGTTTAACTGCTTATCTAATTTTTACCGAATGTTTTTATTTGGTTGGATTAATAGTGAATTGTGCACGGGAAAGGTAAGACCAATTTGTAAAAGCGTGACCGTGTATTTGGCGGCGCGGCGGCAGCCTTTCTCATTGGCATTACGCTAATTGTTACGGGAGGAAGAGAAACTCCGCACAGAGGTGTCAAGTGTGAAATGCATGATCATGATATTTCCGTAAATTGCACAGCACTATGAGATTGGACTTTGAACTTTCCAGATGACGATTGACGTTAACGACGTGGAAAAAAATGACTACTTTTGTGTTTTCAGTCATTCGTAAAATACCGTGTAATGCAACATAACAATTACGTTAATACATGTTAAGATAAATAAATTGCATCTTTATCGACTACAATCGAGATACATATTTCCTGAAATTTTATTTCTCTCTCTGAAAAATGTTGTATAAATAACAGTTCTATTTTATTATATCAAATTTGGTGGAAGTGTTAAATGTCTATGGAACCTCTCTCCGTCCGGAGAATTTAGTAATATTAAATTGTCCTAGTTTCCTATCCGGCGACCAATTAGCTAATCCGACTATAATTTACGTAATGTGTGAGAGCTAAAATCACGACGTAACAAGATGGATGTAATAACGTAATATATCGATAGTTACATTCTTCTCTATGGATCTCTATGTATATATGTAGAAATATGTACCCTGCGTCAATTGTTATGGTTCCCCTATCAGACTGTCACGATTAGACAATTTACACGCATCTATAACACGGAGCTCACCGACCTGCTGCCTGTTATAACTCCCACACCTTTGACTAAGATAATCGGATAAAAAAAACTACGGCAGTCGACATCTTCTCTAGAAGTCTTCTTCAAGACTACTATTTCAATTCCGACAAATTCACAAGATAAATCGTGTTCATTTTACGCTTGCCAACGGTAATTTTATTTTACGAACAACGATAATAAACACGTGTCTTGTGATATTTCATGTACAGGAAATCTACACATTTGCGCCGCCCTTGCGACTCATATTTTTATCGCGAAAGCGAGCGAAAGGCCGCGTTGTTGCACGAAAAAGAAAGGAGAGGAAAAAAGAACTCGATCTCGAATTTGCATGGTTACGACAAATGTATTACGTGTAACGGATTATTACGAAAGGTTGATCAGAACGAAACTCAACTCGACGGGATCTGCGTCACGTGGCAATTATCAAGATATACTTTCTTCTGAACAAGACTTGCGTAATTGACAGATGGGAAACACATTTGGATGTTTGAACATTTTTTGCACTCTTTAAATCGTCTGGAAGGTTTTCCTGGTTTCCACGAAGTCTTATACAAAGAAAAATCCGTCGTAATCTCCGATCAGAATACTCCGTTTTTACGATAACCAACAAATAATCTTGATACGGAATATATGAATTGAATATTTATGTAAATTTTGACATTTCAAACCAAAGCTTTACGTTTATAATTCGCGAATGAATGAGTAAGTGACTTTATGTTGTAAAATAGCAACAACGATGAATATATTTTTCGTGTGCATAGACGGTATAATTCTGAGTATATCAAAGGAAAATTTTGAATAGTTTGTGATCAACAAATTGTTTAGAAAAATACGTGAATTGTTCAAATACCACGCAATCGCAACAATAATTAAAAGGTTTAATTTTTAGTTTTTGCCCTTTTTTAAGTCTGATAATATTTACATAATATTCATGTTGGTCATACAGTATTTGCAATTTGTTATAAAAACTTTTGATAAATAATAAACGCGGTAATATATTAGTCACTTAATCCTTTCGCGCCAAACGAGTTACACGTATTCCACGAAGTAAACAAATTAATAAAATATTTTATGACTTTATTTTATAACTATTTATGAGAGACATAATCCGTATGACAATTGTAAATTATGAAAATCATAATTCGCAAAGAGGATCAAATAAACACAAATATACTCGCTGTACTTAATCTGATTTTTTGTAACGATGCAAAAAAAAAGAAAAGAATCTTGTCAGTGCACCGTTTGTTACTGTAGTTATCTCTTCATGGATTTTATTTTTTACAGAAAAACGATATCCTTCTCAGAAGCAGCGTATCACGATTTACCGTTATATAGATAAGCTTAACAGGTATTGATCTTAGTATTTATTTTGAATATAATTGTGGGATCACGAAACAAGTAAGATATATGTCCTTCTATTTTCCTTTATATATATATACACGAAGAGAATTTTCTTTTAAAATTTACCCTGAAAATATAGTGATTGTGGTACAATACAATATTTTAAAGATTTTTACCATGCACTTAAGTAAAATTGATCAAACTTATTTTATACTTTATTGTAGTTTTATTAATGAATGAGAGAGATTTATATTAAAATTCTTCGAAATACAATGTTGTCCCACGATTGTCATATTTTCAGGGTAAATTTTAAGAAAAAATTCTCTCCGTGTATATGTGAGAAAATTAATTTTATTTCTTATCGACGTCTCATAAGTTAGCGGAACAAAGTAAACAGAATCAATTCTAATTAGCATTTTTATTTGTTGCTCATTTATTGCTAAAAAGTTGTCAAAGAAAAAAAGTTCATTAATCTGTAGTTTTCTTAAAATAATATTCCGCTAAAAAAGATTAAAAGTCTGTTTTCTGTGGCTGAACTAGTGTACACTTTTGGAACTTAAAATGAGGAAAATATACGTTTGATATTTGTTTAAAGCGAGAAAGAAAGTTCTAGAACAGTCTAGTGCAGGAACAGAAAACAGATCATAAGTTAGAAAACATCATTTTCTTAAGAAAACTTGCAAAGCAACAAATTTATTTTTTTGACAACTTTTTAGTAACAAACTTTTTAAGCAACAAATAAAAATATTAATTTGAATTGATTGTACTCACTTTGTTCCGTTAACTTATCACAATTCCAACGACTTCTCGTTGTTACTAGCAGAATTTTATGCTCTACAATTATTTTTAAACAGAGTTCCAGCTGCTATTTCTTTAGTTTTCATTTTTTAATATAAAAAATGCGAAACTTTTTTTTATTTTTATAAAGAAATGTTCAACTATAAAAAGTCTTACTGGAACTGTCATTATTTTCTTTATATTAATAGAATGTCATGTTAACTTCACAGATCCACATAAAATTGGATTGAGGTTAATACGTCATTCTGTATATATATAAAAAAAATAGTGATAATTCCAGTAGCATTTTTTACAAATCTAGTTTCTAACCAAAATAAAACAAAATCCGCATTTTTTAAACTAAAAATGAAAATTGAAGATATGGCATGTTAACTTCGTAAATTTGTAACTTCCTATACCTCGAGAGCAACAAATTCAGAGAATATCTCCGTACTAACTTTAAGCAAGCGATAAATTTTGTGTTAGTACCTACTTTACCTTTATACAGCCTACACGCTGAGAAGTTTTTCGATATTATTTACACTTATTTTGCAAGTAACTGATTCGAAACTTGAATATTTTGACAGCAACAAATTAGCAATAAATTTCTACTTTTAAGTATAATTTCGTTATTATATAT
>NW_017299992.1:1468899-1516459 GCF_001594075.2 Trachymyrmex cornetzi
TATATATATATATATGTATATTATTCCGCTAATCTTCTTAATCTTCCTTTAGCGGAACATCATTTAAAAAAAACCTATAGGGCAACAAATTTCTTTTTTGGCAACTTTTTAGCAACAAATAAGCACCAAATAAATGTTGGAATTGAGTCTGTTCACTTTGTTTCGCTAACTTATAAGACGTTTTTTATTTTAAATATGAATTTGTTTTATTATGAATAAAAAATCTGTGTTTATATAATTGAAGTTAATATACAAGACTAGACAAAAAAACATAGAATACATTTTTCTTTATTTAATATTGAATTATTCGTAAAAATGTATATTGTTCAAACAAATTACATGTATTTCATGAAGTACTCAAATTAATAAAATATTCTTTGTCTATATTTAACGTAAATCGCCCTTGCATATAAATTTGGTGGTGAGATTCTTATTTTAATCCAAAGTAGGTACACACACATGAGCTATATAAATTACTGCTAAGTCTAAAGAATAGCTTTAACTAGAGTTGAAAAATCCACTTTATTGTTAAGTTTCGTAATATGACGTACAATGTACTTTGCCGCCAGTAATTATACTACTATGCGTGACTCCAATGCATGCGCTATCGAATAGAAGAATAATGCATACTAATTCTCAAGATTGTTATGACATAAAATGCTGAATAGAGATCTTACGTATTAAAAAACACGAGATGACGACGACCAAGGTCGTATCGATGAAGAGTCAAATAATCGAAGAACAATGATCAATTATCTAAAGAACACACTAATTGTTAAAATAATTCTCATGTTTCTATTATCTTTCCTCAAATGCATATTTCGTTGATTATACTTAATATATGCAACATATTTACTAAAAAAACAATTTTTAAAAAAACGTCATAAGGCAATTTTCTTTTAACCATTTTTCTATCGCGATGTGTTAACAGGATGGGAAAATAATGGAGATAGAGCGTAATTAGAAATTTATGTCGCGACGACGTACTTGACGATAATAAATAGTAATCTAATGCTCGATATACAGAGCTTTCACTGGCATGCTCATTGCACGTTAGCAATCATCACGAAATCAATAAATTGACGCACAAAAGTTCGTCCACGCGTTGATAACGTGACTCGTCGTTGCAATGCTGACAGTAAAGTGCAACAAGTGCAGCCGTGGAAGTTTCCATTTTTTATACACATCCAAAGATTCTCTACGACAATAGCCTTGTCGGCGTCATTTTTAACTGCGTTTAGCAAAATTTACGAGCCAATATTATAATACAAAACAAAAACACTCTTTAATTCGTTTTCTAATTTTCGAGATCAAACAAAAAGTTTCGTTTGAAGAAAACAAGTTTACAAAAAATAAAAACATAAACAAGAAAGTAAAAATTTCTGATCAGATGTTCATAAAACTGGTATTAATTAACGTGTTTTTAACGCAGTTGTATCTTTTTTTTACACAACTTTTATGCACACAGGTATATCGTATTCAAAATTGCATTAAAATTATAATAAACTATGGTTCACATCTAAACTTTCTTATTATTTGAACACACCAACATCGTGAAAGTCCGTTAAAAATTCCACACTTAACTTTAGTTAGAAAGACCGAGTTATCATTGTATATTAACACATTCCCCTAGGAACTATTTGTCATACCAACGTTTTCTTCGATGTCAGCAAAACACTTTCGTGCAAAAAGTCCTCTTTATCGCCACGCAAAAACATAAGGATGTCCCCATGGGAAAAGAAATGTGAAATGCTATGTGGGCGGCCCCACGATAAATATTACGTTGCTAAGACGGCAAAAGGGAAGACGAGCATATGGTTTACATCCGATGAAGCGGTCGTGTCGTTATACGACTGACATTTACCAGCTGTTATACCCCCGTGGCGCCAAAGTGCCCGAAGATAAGGAAAACATTGTTAACACATCACGAGTCGGTGAGTTTGACTCAAGTATCATGGATACTTGTTGAATCCTGGCCCAAGTTAAGAAAAAAGACTCAAGCACATAAGTTACAAATATAATATTTAAGAATGCAAAGAATAAAATGTATGTGTAAACGATTATTAGTATGTTATATAAAATATACATAGAATATATAAGAAACGGAATACGTGAAAATAATTATTAATATATAATAAAGTATATTAATATATGTATATACAATATATATATATATATACATATACATTAAAAAAGAGAATAATATGATTTACGTGATTGTCGAAAATTGGAATTAGCTATTCCGCGTGATAAAATTCGGATCGATAACACACAAAAGTAGGTACTAATTAAAATTATTCTCAGGCGCGGGAGTCTCAATAATCACGTAGTCAATCGATTGTCAGATACGTTAAAAACGAGTATCGCGATGTCGTATCTGCGCGCGTGCAGAAGCACGCGAAGGCGAGAGCTTAAGTGTGCACATACGCATGAGTGTATGCGTGCATGCGTGTGCATGCGTGTACGGTCAGGTAATCAATAAGTCGCTCGAGAGTCTCGAGACTGTCGGCTAAACAATGCCTAGCGCGAGAGCCGCTCTCGAAGAAGGCAAAATGCCACCCGCTTTACACTTCAAAGTGACAAATCGCCACTTTTCCGAATAAAATACCCAAAATGCTCCAGAATTAATAAAATCAAACGTGCGGATGGAGAAATACATAGAATATAAATAAGCTGCTTTGTTTTAATATTCTTTTTTAGAGATGATGCAACCAACGTTGTGTGAAACATTATTTGCTTTGATAAAATATAAATAAAGGTTGAGGTCGATTTTAGCATGTCGATTTATGAAACCGAGATTTATTTGTCAATCAAAGTGCAAGCGTTATTGTTACATAAAAAAACATATTAACAATTTATGTCGTTCCAATATAGTTAAGGCAATTTATCATTATTACATGCTCGATCTCAATTACGATTACATGCTCGAAAGAGATATTACTTTCTTGTATGACTCTCTCAGTAATTAAGTTGCATGTAAAGATTGGACAATCTTCGCAATTTCTGAACAAAGATTAAATAGATTTTAACAATTTCTAATTTTATTAAATGCATGTTTCTATATTTAATAATGTATGCAATTATTTCATATTAATTATATGTATCTGTGGCTAAGTAGATATATATAAGTAACCTTAATTTTTAGGGACAAAATGAAGATTACTTATCGATTCATCTATTGTATAACATGAATTATTTATTTCGAAAGCATTTATTTTATTCATTAATGGCTAGCTATTAAACCGGCAATATTCTATCGCTTTTATCTTAACAGCTGTTTTACACATACGTCACATACGCGACAATTCTCTGAGTACGATCCTTTTCGTAAAAACGATAACGCTACACGTGTGCGATAAAACATATATTCGTGATAATTGCTATTTTTTATTGAGTTATGTACGATTCAAATTTTGTAAGTAAACTTTATCAATGCGTTTTTATTTCAATGCGAATTCTCAAAGAGAATTCACGTTGCACGTGCTGCCAACAGTATTTCAAGGCCGCATCTGGATGGAAGTATCGGCCAAGGTTGAATAAATGTCGTATTGAAGAATATGTTCCAGCAACTGGCTCGTTGATGTTTCGCCAATATTGTTTAAATAAAATATTTTGATTCGACAATACGATATTAGAGATGATATCAAAGCTTTTTTGGAAATGTTCTCTTCATGCCTGTAGATCTACACCTAGACAGAATATATGTACAATATAATTTAAGAAATAAAAAATCATTTAATTGTAATATAATTTCTTATTGAAAAATTTTACAGCATTTCCACCTTTTCTTCTATAATGTATATAATGTATATTTTCAATATACGTATTAAGTAGATTTCACGTCATTGTCTATATAGCTCTGACTTGCGACTATATGTTTACAGAACAGTTGTTTTAATCCGCAAACTATTATATCAAGGCATTTACTGTTATCGCACGTTTTTCATTAACCTTATCATATCGAAGTAGCAATTGAAGCTTTATGCTTTATGACGAAATATATCACTAGCGTTTCAAGGTAACCTAAAGAAAGACTATTCAAGTAATCAATACTGATAGAAATCCACGTGGTCCATAAATCGAGCTCGTCGGCATAATTTGATTACCTACATGAAAAATATTTCTTCTCCTCCGTTATCCTAAATTCAAGCAAAACTGCTGAAGCGATTGCAGTTAAGAAGCAACCGCTGCAAATGAAATTCAGTGCGACCTCGACAGAACCCGTAATTTCGCCAGCGGGGATGCTATTACGCCTTTTTGCTGCGATATAAGACATACGGTTGAGTCCACACAAGTGTAGTTTCTGATTCAAAATAAAAAGTATGATTTGTACCTTACGGCTTACGCGACGGTCTCAAGGACAGTTCGAGATAAAAGAATGAGGAGATCAGAGGGTCAAGGGCTAATTAAATCGAAGCTTGATCGATTACTATATATATATATTATATATATAAGTTCAATTTAAATATTAGATTAAAGAGATTAAAAGATCGTATACTCAAATTCGCATTTATAAATGTAATATATGGATGGTAACTTGAAATTTTGATGAAAACACGATCACGTATTAGATCTTAATATTGTCTCATAATTTATAGTCAACAATATTATAGTGTCCTGATAATACTAATGAATAAATGCGAAACATAATAGTTTTTAAATCCATAAAGTTCAGACTATGAAATCAATTAGAATAAAATGGATTAAAATTAAAATTATCTGATTGGTCAAATTATAATCTTCAATCAAATTATATAATTTGCAATCCTCATTCTCTCTAAAGTATATCTGATATGGACTTATCATATATTGTATTGATAATATGTATATAGTAGTTAAATAGATGTTATTTTATTTTACATTTCTAAGAAGACAAATGACAAAGTAAATTATACAGTATAAAGCGCATTTCAAATGTGAAATGCTATTCGAAATAAACTAGACCATTAACTATACACATACTTTACATTCGCTGTTTCCAAGTTTACTTCCCTCCTTCAGGTGTTAACTGCCGTTTTACTATTTGCCAACATTGTCTAGTTTATAGATCTTTTAAGAGTTAAAGAAGCTCAACGTGATGTCGTTTACACATCAATTGAAAAGAGTTAGAAAATGATGAAACATTCACGTGATTTCACTCAAATTTAATTAAAATGTAATTAAAGTAATTACATTTAAATTGACGTATTCTTAGTCTTGAAAAAAGGAAATATATAATTTTTTACACTATTTTGAAGGACTAAAGGTAAAAACAGTGCAGCTCCAGTACTTAATTTGTGACGATTGAGCATTTACCATATCTATCCCAATTAATTCCGCGGCATCGAAGAATGGTTCTCACTTTTCTCGATTTGTTTCTTCTACCCGTACCAGCCATTTATCTTGGAGCGAGAGAGACACATTCAGCAAATTTGCGTGGGCGTTGAAGGTCAATAGAAGGCGGAAACATCGGCTCATGCAATCGATGCCGGCAATCCGGATTATCGTTTGGCAGAAGAACCTGGCGGGCTTTAATACGCCACTGATGCTATGGTAAATTCATCGATTTATCTTCTTGTCCTCTCCGTTCTCAAACTTTCTGTTTTATTCTCTAGCTAATGATACCGAAAAATGAAAGTTGTCTCTTTGCTATACTACTCGCTCGTTTGACCGCGAGTGCGATTGGCGTTTTAATTCGAAGTTTCAGCGAAGTTCGGCAGAAGAAAGATAACTATCTCTACCCTCACAAAGTATCGCTCGAAAAATATCTCGCGCAAAAGGAAATAGAAATGTCACTCGTGCGACTCTTTCGGAAAACTGACTTGCTCCTTCTATCGCGAGTTTCCTGTTTCGATCTTACGAAAGTTCGAACGAAACTCGATTTTTCCGGGAATTTTTGCTTGGGATTTCGATGGGAAACAATTTCGAGAAACGATCTCCGTTTTCGGTTATTCTCAGTTAGATAAACGATAATCTTTAGATTGGGTGCATCACAAACAGCTCTTGAAATTCGCGAGAACTCGAACGTGCAGGAATTAACAAGGTCCTGGGAAATTCAGCTCCCAGAAATGTTCGCTCGCGTTGCGCTCACCCGGATCTCTGAACTGTTCATTGAACCACTAAGTTTCGAAGATTTGATATCACAACTCACTTGCGCGCGTTACAAGTCATCAATGCGAATCTTCGTGAGACAATAGAGGCTTTGGATTATAACCACGATGTCGAAAGATGCGTCCCGAATGATCTAATGAATATTCAGAGAGATTGTAGGATCATGGTTCTTCAGCAAAGAGCACGCATTGAGCACACTTCAATTAAAGTACAAACACACCTAGCTTTTCAATTGAAAGTTTGTTTGCGTTGAAAGGACTATTTATAGCATTTTCGGTCCAACATAAGACAAAGCTTAAGCTATATATATGTGAAGTATAGATAATTCTATATAATATGCTTTATCTTGAATCATAATAATTGCAAATTGAATTATAAAAATTAATTAGATCGTTATTTCGCAGAAAAATTTTCACTAATATAAAAAAATTAAGTATAGATATTTTTTATACTATAGGAATTTTTTACAGTACATAATTTTGTATAAATTTATTAAATGATATATTTTGATTGCTAGCATCAACTATTTCTCTTGTTTCTATCAGATTTTAAAATATTTAATTGCACCTTTCGTTGATCTAGTAAATCTAATGGTATGATATAATAATCTAAGTGTGATTCATAGTGGTAAACAATTAATTTACTGGAAAACGCCTCAAATTCTCAATATTTGTCGCTTATTGTAACGGGTGTGATATACAGCCAATGAAATAACCGCTGTGAAAATTGACGTCTGCTCTACTTCCGCGTCACAGTCACAATTTTCAAAGGTAAACGATCGCGGCGGCTGGGAATATATTCAATCGGGCAGGAAGTCACATGGAAGAAAGAAACAACTTCGCTTCCGGCAGTTCGTCTGTCAATCCTCTCGAAAGCACACAGAAAGTGACAATGGATAAGACAAAGACAGAAATCGGGAGCCATTACATGAAAAAATCGAGATACGAAAGAAAACGAAGGCAGAGTCTATTACGTATAGTAATAGAAGTAGCAGAATAAAAAATTTATCACATGCGAAGTTTTTCACGCCCGACAAAGTTCGAACGCAACTGAAAAATCGTAAAAGAGAACACTGTCGAAAGAGCGATTTATTCCTATTAATCGCGGATTTTCCCTGTACATCCGAATTGAATTGTACGGTCCGTGGGGAAAAAATGAAAGTGGACGTTTTCTGGAGAAATGTGTTTTTATTTGGCACCGGCGCAAAATGAATCGGGATGTACGAGTACCTAAAGCCTGAACTATCGAACTTCCGAGAGAAGCATATTGCGGTAGTCTAAAGCTCGAAAAATGTTCCGTAAAGCAATATACGTATGAAAGGAAAGATTATCGAAGTTATTGAACTTTAGCTTTTACATAAAAACATGTAAATATTTACAGTACATACAGTACCTATATACGAGATTTTGTAAAATACCCGAAACTCTAATGCTCTAAAATAGATAACTAAATTCTAAAATTGGGTAAAACTATATTAATTCATTCATGCATTGTTATTCAAATAGAATCGTATATTGTTATTTCAGCAATAAAAGTTGGGAAGAGCAATTTTGTACTGGTACATATAGTACTGTTACATCTCTCTGAATGTATTTCATGCTCTCGCTAATACGGGATTTTTGATATTCGGATATTGAAATGCCCGAATCGATTGTCGAATGTGTAAACGTGTTTCGGGTTTTCTGTCAGATTAACTCTCAAATCCGATGGCGAAAAACGACCTGGTGAAAACAGGAGAAATCGAACGTGACCACCGTCTTCTTCGGACGATATCCATCAATGGGAAGTGGCCGAACGTGTTCTCCTCGATCTTCTCCTCGGTCTTCACCTGGCCAGCGTGAAGTAAAACTTCAAGCACACTTGCAACCTTGCTTTTTCAGCAAGAAGCATTTTCGCTACGTGCGCTAAGTTACTTTCATTATTAATGCTTGTCTGTAGTTTTTATCATACAAAATTTATCGTTGTATTTTAATAAAGTTAGTTTTATAGATATAATTTATTAAATTAATAAACAAACTATAATATTAAAATGCCAATCCACAATATTTCATCATACATATTTATATATAAATCACAAATTATGCTTATATAAGCTTTGTCGTCATGTAATTGCTCTTTCTTCTATTTATTACTTTTATTTTCATGCCTGTTTTTTAAACAACAAAATATATAAACATAAAATTGTACACAATAATGTTTGAGAAATAAAAACTTTAAAAATTACTCCTTAAGAGATAACACTAATCTCAGAAATCGTAGATCAAATACAGCGAAGATATATTCCCCGAATGCAAAGTTTCCGTCAAGTTATCAGCATTCTACAGGAGCGTTCTACCGTAAAGGATAATGAGCTTACCATTTATCGTGAACAAGATAGTGCACACTACGAAGAAAGCAAACATCAAAGATTTCGGCAAACGTTCTACCGGAAATAAAGGATATCAGGCGCGCGCAAGAGACGCCCGCACACACAAAAAGTTCCCGTTTCTGCGTGTACGTGCATGGCGCGTGACTTCCTGGTGGCGACGATATGCGTGTGAATGGCGACATCATACAGCATCGGACATTACGATTATTACGATGAAATGACCGCGACGAGAACGCAGAATGGAGTGGTGGCCCTGCTCACGAGGACGAGAGCCGGTCCACTTATGAATTACCGTTACTACTTACCAGTTTGCGCAGGCGAAAGCCACCACAAGTGGTCAAGGAGTGCATTCGAAGAGTGCGCGAGAAACAATCGTATATGAGCGATCAAGACGTACCATGGCGAAGAAATCGGGAATTTGAGCGATTTTCCACGGAATCAATTCAGTACCTTAAACCTCAACATCGGTAATGACATTTCGTTTCGCAGAAAGTAGGCGACATTATCGCTGCGGGAAATAAAAGTTGTTTCTCGCATTTAATGGAAAGTAGGAGGGATTACTCGAAATTACACAAATGGAATAATTACAATTGTTTTTGACTTCAAATTCAATTAGTTTTTCCAGTCGAAAAATATTTTACGATTGTAACTCTATTCCTTGTCCGACCGATTCAATCTGAGAAAAAAGCATTTTCTGATTATATTCTTAAATTCTGTCATAGTCATCCTCCCCTTATTAGAATAATATTAAGCATCGTTAACATCGCGCATGATAATGATAATTAAACCAATGTCACCGAAAGTTATAAGCCAGAATATTACGTGTGTGATATAACCTCGCAATTTCCTGCAACTAATACAACGCGGTGCCTTACGGCTCACGCGCATAATTATGTACACTCGATAATTGAGGAGAGATTCTTATAACGAGCGGTTCCGCTTGATAACTTTATATGCTCATTTATCTTGCGCCGAGCGGCAATCCTATTCATAATTCGAACGTTGACCGGCGATACTTTCGCTTTTCCTTTGCGTATCATCAATAGTCGTATAATAATCGATCCCACCGCGACATTGTGTCATATAAATGAGTAATACAGTCGTATTGATATTACATAATTGAAGGTATCCTCAAGAAAATGTAAGCGCTAAATTATTCTTAATAAAAAAATGTAAAAGAGATGGAGGAAATGCGATAACATAAATAGAATCTGTACATCCTGATGATAACCTATTTCCATAATATTTGAATTTTATTCAATTGTGCATTAAATAAGTATTATTCAATATATAACAGATATTATTTTCAAGCTACATCAGGCTTTTTGCTAAAGCATTATCAATTGAGGTCAGCTTTGCATTTTTAATATTTCGGGGAAATCCTTCAATTACGCGTTACGAAAATATTCATTTTCAAAAGCAATTAAATCGAGCAAGAAACACGAAACACGAAAGCATTAATTTGTATTATTTTTAAAACAAAGATATCATGGTATAGCAAATGCGAAATGTAATTGTTACTAAATACTTCTGCACCACATAACTAAAGTACAAAATGTAATTGTTACTAAATACTCTTGCACCACATAAATGACAATTACAAACAGCAAACGTGTTCGCACTCGATTCCCTTATAATGGATTATAGAGCAAACTGTGTGTCAACTATTATCTTTAATGCATGTATGCAGAATATCGGCATAAATATGTACACGTTCATGGATTCTGCTACCTCACGATATAACACAGAAAATATTAATACTGCGGAAAATATTTAGAATAGCGTGAAAAAAAATATTAATTTGAAAGTTTACAAAAGCGTTACAAACTTTCATATTTTTCACAAAAAAGAATCTTGTTTTCTCACCGTAAATGATAAATTATGTAGCCAAAATCCGTTTATTTTTATGCATAAAATATATGAAGTCAAAATTACGACGTTTTTTAAAACGTATTTGAAATAAATCATAGATACAATCTAATACGATAGTAGTGTCTACCGAAATAAGCGATATCGGAACAATACAGGTGTCAGTGACACGTAAAGCGGATCAATTGATACATGTTACAACGTATCAGACATGAGGCTGCACGGTCAATCCCTTTCTACGATCCTTTTAACTCCCGTCCCTTCGGCAAATATGCGCACGGGAACACAACATATCCCGTCTATCTCCGCACGCGTGCGTGCATCAACATAATCATCCACGTTGGTACACGCAGAAATATTAATGTAACGCTCGCCGCGGCTGTCGGAGCAGCGTTGTAATCGGGCGTTTCCTCATCATCACATATGAAGTGGTGTCAGCTAGGTCCTCGAGCACGGCCGGTCGGTCTGCACTTCCACGCAGGGACATCGTATACGACAGGACATTGTCCATTATCATCGCATGCCATCCTCCTCCTAATTTTCTCCCTTCTTTTTCCCTGCCCATCGTCCGTACGTCGCTCGTAAATCTTCCCGCGGCTCTCCAAGTCAATGGTCCACGGGAATCAAAATCCTTCTTGGACACGATCGTAAAAACCCAAGCCGATCTTATATTTTGGTTACGATCGTCGTGGGAGAAACGTAAAACGTTCTCATCTTGGATTTGTAGGTCCAATTTCCTTTTCATCTCGTAATTAAACACGGAAAGAAAAGTTTTACTGAAGAGTATCTAAAAATTTAACTAAACATAGATCTAAAGACAATTTTGGTAGGTCATCAAAATAATTATGGACGTTCAAATTGGTTACTAAAATGTCAAAACGTTTTACAGCGTTGCTCATCACGCTTGAGATTCCTACGTAATTATTATAATAAAAGGATTTGTGAAGTTAGCATGATATTGTACTGATATAAAAAAAAATTATAGTTCCACAGTTTCTTATAAAAACAAAAAAAAATTCTGCATTTTTTATACCAAATAACCAAAAATAAAAAAATTTCTATGTGCTACATTCGCGAAATTAGCACGTCATATTTTTATTTCTGGTTTTTTTTGTACAAAAAAGGTGAAATTGCTACCTTATCTTTTTACACTGCAAATTTTAACGCAAGCTCCATTTGCAGCCATATTAGTTCTATAGTGTCTAATAGAGTTTATATAGAAATAGTTCCGCTGATTTAACAAAAAAAAAATAAATATTTAAAAATTTGAGATAACCTTAAAATAAAAAAAAATTAATTTTAATCATGAAAATTTATAAATTTCGAAGAGTTTTATAGTTCCTGATAGGTTTTAGCTATTATAGTTTCTCTAAGTATTTTTAAATAATTTTTAATCTAATCGCTGGCATCTCATCACACGAGTAAACTACCACGTAACAGCCAATTTCAATCGACTTTTTGACATTTTCCGATAGTTCTGCAATAGTTCCAACACTTTCTGGGAATACTTCCCATAGATGAGGTGCCAGAGGGCACTCATGTTTAATAATTATTTAAAAATAATTATAAAGGCCAGGATTTTGAGCAAAACATATAGAAAGCGCTGAAACTATTGCAGAACTATCAGAAAATGCAAAAAAAACTAAAAGTGCTATTATAACTGTCATTATTTTTTTTTATATTAATAAAATGTCATACCAACTTCACAGATCCACAACAAAATTATTTTTTGATCTGTATAAAAAATTTTTAGATATTTCAGTAAAATCGTTCTTTTGTGTACGATATTCATATATAAAATATGCTTGTAAATTACATGGGAAATAATTTTATTTTAATTTTAAATTTTATATTAATTTTATATCCATTTCACGAAAAAATTATTACAATTTTAAGCGTATAAAGATACTTCTTATATTTCTTTCTCATTTTTTATCTCACGTAAAAGTTTGATTCAATTCGAACTTTTAGAGAAAGTAATTAGAAGAGGGAAAGAAAGAAAAAAAGAAAAAATTATCTCAGCCAACTATCTAAATTCGCGGATAAAATAAAGAAATATTCATAGCTTGCTATGTGCGTTCTTCTGCAATGGCAGTAGAAGAAGTTTGAAAATTAAACGGATTGCTTTTGTTCTTTCTATTGGACACAAAGACGCGCCTAATAATTCCCCATCACTGCTCTTTATTCTCTGCGTTCCACCATTATCGATTTCTTGTCGACCGTAAATTTGGAGATTCGCCGCATCGTCGCGTGGAATTTTCGTTGCGAGGTTAGCCGAATGATCTGAGAGACGATTTCGCAGAAGGTCATGGTTCAAAGTGGCGCAGCTGACGGAAGGACGATGGACAAGGTAGTTACTACTAACTTCAAGCACTTATCTCGATCCGATTATAAAGCTCAGTCTACACTGACAGAAAGGATTTTGTTAATTTAACAAGCGACCAGTACCTTTAACCGATAATCGGTAAATATATGACAACAAATTATGTTGCTGATTGCTGCTAGTCTGCTACACCAACCAATTAATAGTAACAGAAACAAACTATATAGAATCTAACCTATCTTTTGGATAGACTTTAGCTCGTTTACATATAGAATTCGTAGATGATCGTGGAGTCTTAAGTGGTAGGAAACCGATCAAGCACAGTCAAATATAGGGAGAATACTTGACTTTTAAACAAATGTAATTCAGATGAAACTTTCATACTGTGAAATAAAATTAAAAATAAAACTCTCTGTTATCATAAAACATTCGGACAGATTTATTATGTATTATCTGTACTTATTTATGTTCCTCTTACTTTACGAATGCAAAAGAATAAATCCAAGCAATCAGATAACAGTTGTTATTCGCATAAATATTTTGGTGTTTTAAAAATTATTTATCATTTTTCATACATTTCTTTACATTCTAAAGAAATTTTATTTAAGAAAAGTTCTTTCGTCAAAAGACGAAATCGCTTCTCCTTTGTTACAGTAAAATGTATAAATAATTATGCAGCAACTGCAAAATAGGAAAATGTTATGAATTAAATTTTTTTTCGGTATACAAATCATCATTTCAATGGACAAGGCAAATTCTCGCACAGTTAGCGAGCCGAAAAAACCGGGAGAAATTAGTTTTCGCCAAACTAAATTCTCGTTGAATTCAGTTTTCCATTCTAGACGCAAGCGGTGGAACACTGCACAAAGCCTGCAATGAATTAACACGCGAACGCCCTCAACGCATAGACTGTCTTAAGTACAATGTGGAGCTCGATCGCAGCATCGACCCCACCTTTGTCCCCGTTTCTATCAGCACTTGTTTTGATTTCAAATGTCAATTAATTGCTGCCGGTTTCGCAGAGCCGGCTATTATTTCTCGCCATGACACAGTGTGCTATTCAATATTGATGCTATTTATTAAATGTCCTAATTAGTAAACGCCGTATATGTATTAATTCTTTTTTAGCACGTTTGCTTGTTCTATTATGGCTACTATTGATTTCATTTATAATATACAGTTATAGTCATGTACTTTTAAAAATATCGTTTCAATTTGCGATTGCGTCCTGTGTAATGGTAATTTCATGTAACGTCATCGTATTAATTTAAAACTAATAAATCGTTTCTTTCATAAAGAATGATTCAGATTTTCAAGAAATAAAAGTAAAAATAACATGCACATTCTAACTGTATTTCATGGCAACTGTCCCTATTAATTTCTGAGAATTCATATTTACATACTCAATACATGTACAAAATATCAGGAAGTTCCATTCCTCCTATTCATTTCTTTGAAGTTAACGATCGATATTTCATTAATGGAAATCTGATTTGACGAATTTTTCTTTCAAAGAATGACAATCAAAACTTTTTAATTGTCAAACTTAAATATTCCGACAGTTGAAGCGCAAATTAAAATTCTATTATTATAATTAAAAAATCTGAAATACTTGCTTAGATATAATAAGATTTTACTACGCATCTGTATAGCTTAGTTAAACAAAATCTCCGTGCAATAATGCATACTTACAATTATATACAATCGGAAAAATTAATTTTCAAATGATAATCTCCGTAGTTGAACAGAGTGTCGGAAACTGTGGAATACCTACATAGATTTGTGACAATTGTGACAGTCATACTTAGCGTGTTAAATGCGCGACGGAAATGTGGGTCAATGCGGTATCCTACTATGTAATTCTTTGTTATGACTGAGAATGCAGTGAAGTGCAATATGTAATCAATTAGCAACTAAATGAGCGTCTCGTAAGTAAGTACAGTGATGCTTAATAATTCAATTATTAAATCACGGTTAATGCGGTAATACGCAAGTAATTAACATAATTCGTCAAAAAATTCATCATCATTTTCCTTGTAAGATATAGCTGAGTAATCGTTTTCGCATTGGCGCAATTAATCAAATTTTTCATTATCCTCTCCTGTTATGATGCACTTTCAAATTAGCGGATTCTTCCAGGCTACATTGAAGAATCAGTTATACAAGCTATTCACGTTAATTGATAATTTTTTTCCTTGACGAGCGCATAGAGACGATGCATTTATCTTATATGCGCAGTATAATAGCATATACTTATTATAGCTAATCGATAAACCTACTAATGGATTGGTATAGAATTATCAGAAACCTTGTCACGACCTTGTTTCGCTTTTTTCAACTGTGGCTACGTTTCATTATTCACTGCGAATACTAAAAATCTATAGTATACGTAAACATATAGATTTTCAGTACTTGTAGTGAATAATGGAAAAGTTTTCCTGTGAAAACTTACATATCATTCTATACAGAATTATATAAAAATATAAAGGTAATAAGAATACCCTTTTTTACGACAGCCTTTTGTATACCATATTTTGTATTTCCCTCAATAATACTTTAAAATCAAAAGCTTTAACAAAAAAGCTTATGCGTCACAAATAGAATTTATTGTTACTTCCTGAACCAAAATTATACTTTTAAAGTATAAGACAATCGAGGAAAATGAAACTAACTAAGAAAAATCGTTTAAATGCTGTAAATGTAAATCCCTTCATATCTTCCAATTTTGAATTACCTCTGTAAAAATGTCGCGATATCATTATTGGTACAAGGAAAACTTTGAAACAGCGCGAGCAGTCGATAGGAGAAATTGTTCAGAAAATCGATAGAATTAAACTGAATTAAAGTTTTCTAAGCGTATCGGAAATACGAGAATTAATGATGCGCAAATAACTGATCAATCTGTTTAACTTGCGTAATTATTGCAGTGATTAAGGGCACAAGCGAGACAGATTTGCAGAATTGGTTCAAATATATAAGCTTTCGTTAATTAATTATTAAAATTATATATTATATTTAATAATCGATGAAACAATCTGTAGTTATCATGTATGAATTGTTCTGATACAAAAACTTGTCTTTCTTACATGGCAATTTTATACAAATACGGAATTAAAACACATATTTACAAAATTAAAAATTTTATTCTTTAACATCGCTTTTAATATCTTCCGATATTAAAACGTTATTAGACATTTTTGAAATAAATTAATAAAATGACTTATATTATGTGTATCATTAAATAAATATCTAACTTTTTTAAAATCCAATAAATATATCTATATGTGACAACGAATGATTCTAATTAGGTTAATAAAACGTTCTAACATTTCTTTCACTTTGTGGCTAGAATACCATATCACAGTTCGTTAGCGGTTTAATTAATGTGAAGAAGAAATTAGAAAGGAGGAGTTTAAGAAAGACTACATATATTTAGACGAAACAGAAAGCGACTAGACAATTAATGAGCACGATGCTATTATCATGCAATGGAACTCTTCTTTTTTTAAGTCAATACTAATGGAATACAACTGGAGTGCCTTTCATGGAAACTGTATTCTGTGATGCAAGTGCAATAGTCGTCCTCATGTCTCCACGAACACATCGATATCCGAAATAAAAGTGATGGTTTTAAAAAGCGGTTTCACGTGAATACGACCAGTACACGTCATAGAGTCGGATCATTTTTGTGCGACTGGTTTTATCGACTTATTCTACTTTGAACAAGAAAAATATATCACATGGCAAAGAAATGAAACGAATATTCGAAAACGGAGAAATAAATTCGAAAGTGAAGGAATAATATAATACTTCCACGAAAAATATGCGGCGCGGAACTATTTCTTTATATATTTTGTTTTCATTATACACTTGTGTTTGCTTTCTAGTAAGGATATTATTTGAAATTTGAGAAGGTAACACAAGAAATCACACTTTGATATCCCACTTCTGAGGAAAAAATACACTACGTTTCACCATTATCTTTTATGCGGTGAAATGCCTTGTTAAGCAGAAACGCTTACATAAATGATGGTAGAATTTATGCCGCACGCATTTGTGCACACACAGATAGAAACATTATTCTACTTAGAGAGAGAGAGAGAGGGGGGGGGGGGAAAGAAGAAAGGAAATGACACCGCGCATAACGCACAGGATACAAACATCACAGTGTTGTTAGTTCTCTCGCTAGTGAGACAATAGCTCGTTTTGTTAAACAACAAAATGAGCTCTCTTTAGACTCCAGTTTTCAATTTATTGTATTCGACATCGCGAGTTCTACGAGAAAAAGTAAAGACATGCTAATCGTAAACCCGTTAATTTCATACCTTTGGTACGCACAACTCAATAATTAAAACAACGATATATGCTGTTTTACAGATCTAATTGACCATCGTACTGTAATAATTTTTTCTATCTGTGATATATTATAAAAGGATTATAATAATTGAGTGGGATTTTATTGAAGTCCGTTAAGAAGCTTTGAATGTGAACGATTGAAGTAAAATTAATCAATCGTTAAACATCGATTTAACATTACTTTTTTTTTTCGTTTTATGAATACACCGTATAAACTATGAATATATATAACATTTAATGTACAAAATAATTTATTGCTCAATATTTCACGGAGTACTATACAATTTTCGATATATTTTTATATTAATATACAAGTGCAAAATAATTTACTAATATATTGCTCATGTGCTACATCTTGCAAATTTTGAGCATTATTAATCATAATTAGTTACAACATGATGTTTAGTATTCAATAATTTATTTATTCATTAATTTATTTATATTAATAAGCGTTAATCTGGAAGGAACTTTGTTTCCTGTTTGTAATATTGTGGCAAACAGCGTTGAAGTTTTATCATAAAAAACTATTATGACAATTATCAAGATTTATATTGCTGTTCATAGAACTCAAGACTTTCCAGAAATAGATACTCGACGGAAATAAAGACTTCAACTATGCCCGGCGCGGTGAACTTTACATTTTTGCGCTATATAATAACATACGTCACGTTTCTATGCACCCGGGAATGCAGTTCTCGGTACATGCTTATTTCACCTCGTTATCCGACATATTATGCAAGTTCCGTTAACTTTTCGATATTTTTTATTAATATCGATTAATTTCACTCGTTATTAGAATAAATTATTTTATCGTTTTCTCTCTCTCTCTCTCTCTCTCTCTCTCTCAATGTAGATACGATTTCGTAAATTTATAATTCTGAAAATAGCAAGCGAGAGAAACATTTAAAAAATTTATTTATTTTATGACTTTAGTTCGTAAAATGCTTCAAATGTTCCAAATTGACAGAATGTGTATATATATCATTTCGACATAACATCTCTACAGAACGCGTTTGTGGATTAGTCTCACATAAAATTAAAATTGTTAAACTTTTATGTATTCTCTTTTGAAATCTGTACATTTCCGAGTAATTCTATTTCAAACCAGCAAGAAAAGCACATGCAATTAGCTTTCTAATCTTTTCTAATCTTGGGAATTTTTATTACGTTTTATTTTGTTTTGCAAAGCTATTCATCGAAATCTCAGCAAATCGAGAGAAACGCGCGACTAAAACTGAAAACTGTATTCTCGGCGATGACGCGGAAACACGCACGTTGGGATTCTCTTATGGTGAGACGCCGCAAGACGCCTGTATGGAATTTGCGAGTGTATAATGGCCTGCCATAGCCGAGACCTATATTTAGCGGCCCGCAGTTTGCTTTTTCTGATGAACTATTAAAACTTCGTTGAACCAAGCCGGAAGCTCAGCTCTAGATAGTTTCTAACTTGAAGACTGTTCAAGCTTTAGGGTGCTTAAGCGTCTTAAAGCTAGACTCTAGAGAAACGGCATATGCTGCTAGTGAAACGGATTACACGAAACGCGCGCGTATTTATGATAAATACATGTATTATCCGAATTACTGCAAACATATTCCATTTTAGAAGAATATATGTTGAGAAGGTGTTGACTCTTTCGTAAATTTGATCAAAATTAAAAAGAATATATTTCCATAAATATTAAGTCTAAAATCAGATAATATTGGACTGTTGACTTGTTGTGTTAATTAATTAAAATGATAGCAAATTTCGCCAAATAAAATTAAAAACAGCTGGTAAGACAGGGTAATGGATAGGTTAACAAAAATTTGGAAAATGTATAAAAATTGAGATCGCATCATGAGGTATTCGATTAAACATATAAAATATTGCTGCAATAGAGTATGTTTTGTATGTTTGATTGAATACACAATGCGACCTCAATCTTTTATACAATTTAAAAATTTCTGTTAACCTATCTAAATTACCCCGTATTTTATCCTAAATTGAAAAATAATAACAGTTCTGAATTTACATTTTTCACAATTTTTTATTACAATAATTATATCAATGATCAGTTGTATTAATAATCGTGTTAGTGATTCCAAGTGATACGTTCATTCTACAAACGTGCATTGAGATATATAATAGCATGAGTATTTTCCTGTAAGATAATTTATATAGATACTGTTGTAATTGTACTTATGACAATACAGTGAAGTTACGTAAATCCGGTAAACTCGGATTTGAAATAAACATGCGTTAGATAAAATAGCCAGACATTTGCTATCGTCAAAATAATCTGCATCATACGTTCGAGATTAATTTATATTTTGTAATTTATATTTATATATGTTCGTATTAACATTCTGCGAATTGCCCAATGCCAGCACGTTTCGCATGACTGTTCATCGCCTCGTTACTTTAACTTTCTGTTATTATTTTCGCTTCTTGCTACTTGCTTATTAAACGCGCGTGAACACAAAGATTTCTCAGAACAATGCGTTCGCTTCTTACATACACAACCGAACTCTCTTTCTCTATAACAAGCGCACCGCAAACGCTTCTGAAGTAAAGTTTCAGTCGATTTGATCGCGATCCAATCCACTTGAAATTGATAGTACATGTCGGAATGAAATATTTTGCGCGGTTATAAAATCCTACGTCTTGAATAGGATCAGTTCAGCGAGTTAAAATTGATTTCACACTTTGAGTGCGCACAGGAAAGTTAAAGACGATGTTATTGAAAAGTATATACCTTTGTAAATAAACAAAAACGCTGTGTATGTTTGTGTTCACGAATTTAACCAAGAAAGTTTTAATTGTATGACATGCATCAAGTGTCCCAGATTTCCCGCAGTTCTTTTTACGAGATGAATCGAGTCACGAAACAAAAAAAGTGTATTGATCCTGAATAGGATCAGCCACGATACAAAAAAAATTGTATTGATTCTGAATAGGTTTGTGTACCGTGACTGATCTTATTCAGAATCAATACACCTTTTTCTGTACCGTGACTGGTCCTATTCAGGATCAATACACTTTTTTGTGTACCGTGACTCGACTCATCTCGTAAAAAGAACTGTGGGAAATCTGGGACACTTAACGCATGCCATACGATTAAAACTTCTCTGGTTAAATTCGTGAATACATACACAACGTTTTTATTTATCTACAAAGATATATGCTTTTCAATAACATCGCCTTTAATTTTCCTGCGCGCACTCAAAGTGTGAAATCAATTTTAACTCGCTATCCCCATTAACGGTATTTCAGAATAGCAACACTCACCTGGTGGAATGATCGACAAAGGAACCGCCGTCTAGAAGCCTCAGCTTGGCGAAAAGCACAGCACTGACGAATGGCACCGCCGTGAGCTCCTCGAGGTCGACCTCCACAGAGAATTTGTACTTTTTCTTTTTCATCATGAAGGCCATCTCACTAAGGCCGGGACACCGCACTGTGAATCCTGTTTGCGTGTAACGTGCAAGTCCTCGAACAAGTCCTGGAGGCAAGCGGGTATCTCGAGTTTGCCCACCTGTATACGGACCCCTCCAGCGACACTACCGTCCTTGACTTCGATTCAACAATTGCGTGTGATCCCGGCCGATCGATACATACGGCCAATTTCGTAACTTCCTGGAACCGGTAATTCGCGTTTCTTCGACTATCACTTCGCGGTTCTACGCATCGTCAGTCTCACTAACATTTCGCGCGCACGCGGGAAAGTCATTCTCGACGCTTAATTATGGAAAATATACCGGAAGAGATAACGAAGCCCAATTGCCTGAAGATCTTCAGATTTTCGTTTCGCGCGATTGAAATTGCTGCCACAACTGGAGGAGAGGATTACGCCGCGCAATTTCCGCCACCGGGAGTTCTCCTCCAGAAGAGGAACGTCTTAGGTGCGAGTGCGACGTGGCGGACGACGGTTTCGTGATCCCGCGGATGCTTCATCGACGCAACTTGTCGTTCCCACGTTCATCGACGTCGCTACAAGATTCAAGAGGAAGAAATGCAGCTGGCGCACTTGCTCACCATTTTCATTGTCTGGAACTGCAAGTAAAATTCAACGTTTTATTAGTGTGAACATAACGATGTGGGGCAAATAGGGGGAAAGTAACTGGTTTACGTGGCAAGGAAAAGAAAACATCGATGCAACTCACTTGTTGCGCGAAGAAAAAGAACGAATGAGCATAATGCGTATGATAAAATTAATTAAAAATGTAGTGAAATTAAAATGTAATTAATACTCATCAACGTCTATTATTGGGACATATAATTGCAAAAATTGTGCGCACTAAGTTTATAAGTATTTCATACAATATTAATTGTGTACAATAATAAATAGAAATTCCTTTATTAAAATTGAAATTAAAAATGCTATGCGTATATATCGTGTCGCATTAAATGTGTTAATAACAAAAAAATTTTAATCAAATAAGTAAGAAACCGTCAAAAGTATAATTGAAGCTAGATTTTAGTACACTGAAAAAAAATTATCAACCACAATATTTTAATTGAAAATAATTTTGTTAATTCAATAATACTTAATGAAACAAATATACGTCATGTTCTTGTTTTAATAAAATTTTTTTGTTTCATTAATATTGTTGTTAAATCAATAAGATCATTTTCAATTAAAATAATGCTGTTGATACATCTTTTTTTTTAAGCTGCGCGCCCATTATTGTAAAAAAAGTATAATAATCGATAATAATAAACTATATGCATTACAACAAAAAACAATACTTATTTTTCTAGGTTATGCACAAACATATAAATTAAATATAAGAAATTTTTAAGATATTAATTAATAAATTGGTTTTATTTATTCACAAACAATAGATATATTGAAATTTACTGCAACAGTAGCTCGAAATGAATGTAAAATGTGAAATTAATATCAGAGAATCCATTCATACAAACAAATGTATACATAGGGGAAAGTCGAGTAATATCGGGCAGTGGCTGATACCACTGGAATAAGAATTGTTTAAAATTTTTAACGCGTGTGACAGTATTTGTCAAACCACTGGCAAGTCCACCTACACATAAGACATGCATTTGGCTGTTCGAAACAAGTTGCTGGTGTTCGATTGGGACGTTCTACTCTATTTTCTTTATTCTACAAACCTCGCCCATTCTGACTATTACTTATTCCTTTGTCTAAAAAATTCTCTTCGTGATAAAAAATTCAGTTCTTTGAATGATATAACAAATCATCTAATATTCAGTATTTTACTAAAAATGTAATAATATTTAAAAACGTAAAAATTTTGGCTATTTGCATTTTTTTGGAAAAATACGATTAAAAGAATGTTTAGCTATACAAGTCCACCGGAAAAAACTGATTAAATCTTAATATATTTTTTTCGAATAGTACTAATTAAATATTTACTTGTAATAAATAAATATTTACTGTAAGTAAATATTTAATCTCGGTAAAGAAAAGATAGTTAAATCAAATCAATGGTTCTTATACTAAATAAATATATTTACATTTAATAAATATTTAATTAGTATACTATTCAAATATTTATTAAAATTTAGCACATTTTCTTCAGTAATAACGTCATATCATATACATATATTACATAATTTTTGCTGTCCAAGTAAATAGAAAAACCTAACAAAATCTGACATCACCTTTTTCTTTATGTATCACAGTAAAAAAATTTGTGTATTTGTGTTGAACGGTCCACTCACGTTTGCCTTAACAGTTTGTGTTGAATTTTTTAATATATTCGAGTGTTAATTTAACATAATGTGATTATGTGTGTTATTTAACAATTTTTTGTAAAATTGATATTCAATGTTTTTTAGTGTCAAAATGACACAATTTATGAGTAAGTGAAAAAGTAACATAAAACTAACGTGTTTTAAAACGTAAATTCTAAGACAAAAATGAATAAAATTCATGTTAATTTAACATATCACAAATGTTAATTTTCTGACAAAAAATATGCTTTCACGGTTTGTTTACAAACTGTGTCGATGTTATCTTTCTTTGTATTTATTCTCTTATACAATATTTGTGTTACCTTCTAACACATTCATCTTGTGTAAAATTAACTCAAAAATTTGAGTAGACCGTTTGAGCATGCGATTTATGTTAAATTCAACACATTTTTTCCAACTGTGTACGTTTACATTTTAATATGTTATCAATATAAACGCATGGTGTGGTAACAAATTTGTATGCTATCAATTTAAGAGGCAACATTCGTACGTAACATATCACAGTATTTTCCAAATTTATGCAGTTTTAGATAAAATATATGCAAAATAAATATTCATTAAACACTTTGAGATTGCAGCAATAACGGCAAAGATAAACGATAGCATAATTAATTACGCGATAACAGAATTAAATAAAGCCAGAAAAAATACTATCTACATACGCTTGATGAAAGCAGAAATCACCCAAATCGTTATCTTTCAAGTTTGCGGAAGACACCAACATCCTAAATACCAATGTTCTGTATACATTTCGTGTTGCTAATATAGATTTTTAAATAATGTAATTATTGTGTTCTTTCCAAGTACATTCTAGTTCATTAATAGAACAAAAACATTTCCTCAAGTAGAGATTATTGTTAACCCGCATAAGATAAAGAGAAAGATTAAATTATTATCTAGCAGAGAAAGTAATATTTAATACACATTTCTGTCGTTTAGTAGATAATCACGAAAGCCACACGCCGCAAGTGTTTTATTCAGAAAAGCAAACAACGTTCTTCGTCGTTTCTTTGTGTTCACAGAGTGATTTAATAATTTGCAAATTGTGACAAAATTTATCGCGCAGCGAAATACCTGCGAGAGAAACGCAAACTGCATAACGACTAATTAGAGAAACGGATGTTCTGAATATGCTAATGCGCTTGGAAATGCGAAGTCCATTCCTTCCCGGAATCGAGTTTCGGGATGCGAACTGGATGAACGCAACGCAGTAACGTGAAACACCAATGACTGATGCAGGTCGAGATAAAAACACAACTACGACAACCAGCGCACAGTCCATTACGAAGTGGGAATTTCAGCTACCGAAGACGGGAGGACGATGCCAAAATTATAAAGACCAGTGACAACGATAAAAATATTTGAAAGCCACTTGACGTATAGCGAGGAAATTTAATGCTTTCCAGCAATATTTCCATAAACTTCTCATCGCGGCTCAGAATTTATGATATACAATAGCAAAATATATCTTTTAATAAAATAACGTACGAATGTTTGTGAAACAAAATATATATAGTTATAAAAATTGAAATTTTCCAAATCAATTATAATATATGTATATATAAGTCAAAAGTATATATGAATATATAGAAAATATTATAATTTATGTTTTCGTTTAAGTTTCTTGCACTTTTCATAGAAAGAAAATTTTCAATAATTAATTTTCAATGAATTAATTTCTTTTTCATCAAGTTAGAGTACTGATCTTTGAAAGTTGTAATCGAGTAATAATAAAATACTCTTCACGTATTAATTTTCAAAGGCGCGAATAATCGACTTTAACAGAACTTTGTATTTTTAATTTAAATATCTTAAAAAATTAAAAAAATTTTATTTAACGTATTTTAACCCGGCGTCATTGTGGCTGGGTCATAATAACCCGAGACATTTTCAAACATCTGTATTTGTTTACATACTTCGTAGATTTTAACTAACCGCCCTGTAGCTGGAGCTAAGACTTTCTAAAACCATTGTTGACATTGCGAGAATAGATAAAAAAAATATTCGGATTATCATGATCCACCTCAACGTCCGTGTAACATTTTAGCACCACAATGACGCCTGGTTAAATAATATTTTATCTAAATAGAGGGCTTCACAAATCTGGAAAATTTTAGAAAAATAAAATCAATTTGACTAAAGAAAGATCGATTCGAAATTGATTTAAAAAATCAAAATAATTGGATAATTTCAGAATATTAAAAGCTTTTTGAGATTATTGTTCTTGACAACTAAACTAATTTGAATCGATTTGATATATATTTATAATATATACTTAAAATCAATTTTTATTATAATTTGTCATTTTAATAAAAATAAGATATCTTGTAGCTTATAATATCTACTATTGTTTTCGAAATAAAGAATTTATTTCATTTCAATAATTAAAATCTTTATTTAGAAATCACCTTTAAAATATCCGTCACTTTTCGATTACGAGCAGTAATCCTATCTCAGTGTCTTTCAAAATTAAGGGGATACTCATTGATGGATTATCCGCTCATTGAGCGTCATTGACATCGATATCCACTCAACGATCTCGCTACTCTCCCTTAACTCGTCCGACTTTTGGATGAGGACAATCACGATAAGTGCAATCGAGAAGTATATAATTCCTCTCTTCCTAGACATTAATCTTTATAGGATAAATTTCTCCGTGTCTAAGTAATATATCAAAAACTGGATCGTTCTAATTTACACAAACCTTCTTCGCATATATTACACTGAGAGAAAAGTGTTCGGTACTTATGACTAACTGCATAGTAAAATAATTATGGTTAATTGCTGCTATAATGTTAATAATAATAATTATATTTATAGTTCTTGCAAAAATGTATATAGTTATTATCGAAAATTACTATAAATTATGGTAATTGCAACTATTTTTTCTCTCAATGTATGAGTTACTGCAAAGAAAACAAGGTTTGTTTCTCATTTACATATATATGTAATATAAATATTAATTGCGCGTGCTTGTATACATACATGGAAGAAGCAGTAAATCAATATTTGTATTAACATTAATATTAATATTTATATTAAATATGAGCAAAAAAACGAAACTTTATATACAGATATGTGTACACGCGCGTATATATATTTTCGACTTACTTATAAAAATATCTATGAATATTATATATGTATACATTACTTTATAAACTTTCATGTAATACGTCTAAAATACATATTTTTTCTATTGCGAATATTATATACATACTTAATATTATACATTCATACGTTTAAGCACACGCATACGCACAATTCGAGTAGCCAGATTTCTCGTACATGTTGCCTACAAATTTCTACAAACCGCCGATGCCCAACATAACCTAAAACGCCCTGAACCCTATACAATCCCGCAGAGGTGATCCCCATGTATATCGCGTTCGCGCTCGGCTGCGCGCATCGCGCGCACGCGATGATTGTGAAAGTATTGCGGAGCGAGAGCAACGGCGATAAGAACGCACGATGTACACACGTTCTTATCGGTCGGTCGGTCGTCGGCCAGTTGACAGATCGGTGATTGAGTAGACGCCTCCGGACGAGGTTGCGGGACACTGTCCTCTCTCTCTGCGAGTCGCTTCGCGACGCCACGGTGCCGTTTGCGTGCCTCAGTCCCGTCAGATTCTACGTAAGCGGCCAGATTGCGTTAAATCCTAACAGTATATCATCGACTCCGAGTCCTCTGGGATTACAAACTAATCTTCGCGAGGAAACCGAGTGCGCATTGAATGGTGTTTCAGGATTTCGCGTGATGTTTCAGGCGCGATGGAGCGACACGAAGTGTCCCCTTGAGACACGAGATCTATTTCTTTTAATGTACATCTCTACCAATGTAAATTAACTTTGGTTCAATTTGTCCTTTATCCCTTTTAACGCCCGTTTCTATCAATATAGACCAACTTCAATTTACTCGGTTCAGCTTACTCTTCAGTTTATTCTCATTCTTAAAACTAGAAAACAATAAAGTTAATTGGACCAAGATTAAAATTAAACAACATTTGTAGAACCGGACATAATTCTTAGAATTAGAAAAAGATAAAGACTGAATTAAACGAAGATTAAGGTTAATATACATTGATAGACACGGCACTAAGTGAACTTCTTGCTCAGTTCATCTGTTCTCTCCAATGAGTGAAAAGAAAAGGAGAAAAGGATGAACCGTGCAGGAAGTTCAGCTAAAAAAAAAACAGGCCTAATGAAACGGTGAAAGCGACGGTGTCCGGTCGCGAGGCAGAGCGCCGATGACCCTCCTGCGAGTCGACTTCCTAACCTTTCGCGCGCGTTCAGCTAGCGGCATCAGGGGATCGATCTTCGGTGAACGCTCCGATCCAGGACTGGACCCTCGACTCCGCGACTGGACGAACCGGACGAACTCTCTCACACGCGCGAATCGCGGTGAAACGTCAGACGAATCCTCGGACGAGAGAACCTCACCCGTAAACCGTTCGACGACGGCGCGAATGCGACGGTTTTATAACCTCTCTCGCGCGCGTCAACGACTCGATGCTCCGTTTTCCTTCAATTCTCTGCTTTAATTCTCACTCTTCGACCTGCTCTCGCGTTTCGTTTCGAACCCCATGGGGATGAGACCGCAAGACAAGGGAGAGAGAGATCATCGATTCACGGATTCAGTAAACGAATGCACAACGTGAGAAAATTGACGGATGATACTTACCATGTCTCCGTAAGCTTCTCCTCGCACGCTACCCGATTTCACGCACTCTCACACTTTTCATGATCACAGGCGTCTCTCTCTTTCTGTGCGGGCTCTCGCGACGTCGATTACCACTACGACCGCAACTGCCGCGGCGACGACGATGGTGACGGCCGACGGCGGCGAGCGGCGACGGTGGCGGTCTTCGACGCGAAAGGTATCAGAGTCCTGTGAACGAAGAGGCTGCGACCGCTTCGCCTCACGCCCGACGTAACGGAGCTCGTCTGGCTCGCCAACAAACTGAACTGACTGCTGATTCCGTCGAACTGCACTCGGTGTTCGCGAATTACAGGCTAGGTTTCGCGCGCATGCGCAACAAACGCGTCTTCAGTGAAGCACCTAGCTCGGGTAGAAAAGGCGCCGTTAAACTCCTATGAGGAAATTATAGATCAATTTTTGGCAAGTTAGGAAGAATTGCAAAATATAACAAATATATATACAATTGTGAAAATATATTGAATGTAAATAATAAAATGTATATTGAATATATATTATTTTTAAATATTATACAGTTTTATATATTTATAAGATACATAATTTAAAATGTATTTTATATATTTGAACTTTTACAATGCACATGTCATTTATATTAATTTTCTAACCTTTTAGCTTAATGAGTCAAAGGTTTTAACTCGTGTGTAAGTTGATGTAATTATATAAGCTTAATAAAGAGAAATTTTCTTCAATTTCTTTAGATATTTCTAAAGAATTAAAAAAAAATCTCGAAACGTTGCTAAAAGTCTTACATTTATCCTATACATATATTGATAGATACATAAGCCTGTTATTTTAGCTTAGTAAAGAGAAACTTTCTTCAATTTCTTAAAATATCTTTGAAAGTGAAAAACGCGAAATTTTGTCGCTTAATTGAAACTTAATAAGTAAGAAACGTTTTGTCGCTACTCGATTACTTTCAATTCTAAATGTTAGTAATGTTTCGACTAATTAAGATATTTGATGATCTCAAAACATAATTTTAAAATTTTCCTTGATTATGGTATTTTTTTCCTGAAACTTATAATTTAAATTCTAAAACTGTACTTATTAAATCGCATATTGATTCAAATAATTGGCGTTATTATATTTTTACTCATTTTTTGAGAATCGTCATTATGGCTCCTGTAAAAGTATTCGATTTGTCATAAATTTGAATGACATCATGTGTGTCGTATTATTGCCAGTTTACAAATACAAATATTTATATTAAGACCGAAGCGCCAAGTGATAAATACAGATAATGGATACAAACAAAAAATACAACATAATATTATTATTTGTCGATATGTTTCTCAGTGTTCATTTCTTCATTTCTTTTTTGTTGTAGAGATATATAGACAGATAATTGGTTTTTTTAATCAAGCGAGTTAAAATTTATATATAAAAAATGCTTTTTACAAATTAGAACAGAATATCGCGAAAATAAAGTATTATTTTTTAAATATTGCGTGCCGCGTAAAAGAAACCATTAAATCAATAAATAACATTTATTAATTGATATAATTTAATTTCTTATACATCTTTATAAAACTTCCAACATACAGGATAAATACACGCACAATTTCAATTAATTTTTTTCATTTTAAGGCTGAAAGAATTTCTTTGTTTCGTAACAATGTTTTTCCCAATGTGATTTACGCCTAGTACAAAGATAAAAATAATTAATTTTATATATCTTTACAAAAATAATAGATATAAGTATATCATAATCTTTCTTTGTCTCGATTCTCATAGCAAGATAACAATATCTTAATGATGAAAACCATATCCATTGTATCAATTCTTCACGAAATTTGTTCATTCAGTTTTTCTAAAATTACAACACTGTATTATTATTATAATAGCTTTTAAACATTTTTGGATAATTATTTGTCATTTTATTTCCGTTTACAGTTTCGAAACTACATATATAAAAAAGTTTAATTGATAATATAAGAATTAAATACACGTACTATTTTTATAAAATTTAATAATAAACTCATAAAGTTAATATATAAAAAATCATGATTAATATATAAAATCATGTTATGCAAGAAAATCTGCGCAATACGAATTTGTAAATGATATCAATTATAGTATTATGTTCGAATTTGTCGACCAAACTATTAAATATAATGTACTAATACATTTTGCTTTACTGGATAAATTACAGAAATAAATTAAATTATGTTGAAGTTTACTTTTATGTATGAAAATGTAAAAGTGTTTTGCCATTGTAAGAACAAAGAAAGCTTGAGACTGACTTATAACCTACTTTCTGCTTAATCTGTTTGAGAAAAAAAGGAATCTCTTCGCGGAACCCCTATTCAATCAACAAATGAAAAAGGGCTATGTACATACGTACATACATACGTGCCTTATTCGATACGCCCTACATTCGTTTGCGAGTATCGATACCAAAAAAGACTCAAAATCGCAATACTTTGAAATGCAATCTATCGGAACATAGTAGCTCTCGCTGTCGAGTATTCCGATCTATCTATTTCTCTGCAAAGTATTCGCCGTTATATCGAGAGGAAAGGTATCGACATGCTCCTCGCGGTAGTCGCGGTTTCGGAGTATCAGTAGCGATCCCTACCAGAGCCAGAGACCAGAGACTTCTGGGCCGTGGGTATTCGCGAATGGCTGACTCCACTGTCGTCGTCGTCGTCGTCGTTTCTGTCAGGCGCGCCGCTCGCTACGGGGGAGCCATGTAAATGTCCGTCACGTCGCGGGGAAGACGCGTACGGATTGTATCGGCGAAGCGAGGCGCGGCGACGCGCGCCGAAGAGACGTGAGACGAAGCAAGGAGTCGCAGGCAACCGACGGTGTCGAGTCGAAGGTCACGAAGATCCACGCCGGGAACGAAGGGGAGGAGGATTCACGCCGCGGAAGGCGATCATCTTGGTCTCTTGCGTCGCGGATTGTTCGAGAACGGATTCCAGGAGTTGCCGTTTCGTCTCTGGATAAGCTCGGCGATTAGGGCGGATACGTATGATCTGTCATCATCTGAAATAATACATCAGGAAAATCACGAACGAGAGAGAGAGAGAGAAAAAGAGAGATAGAAAAAGAGAGATCACGGACGGATGCGTTGCTTACCGCACAACGGTAATGCCGTCGACGCGAACCTGGCACGCGCTCCGTTGGCTTCCTTTGGGTTTGATTACGAACGAACGGACTGTTTCGTTTTAATGGGCCGCGTCGACAGAGCACGAGGGTGACGCGGCTGAAAGTCTAGACTGGGGCAGCAGGAGAAGATTTCTCCCTTGGTATCAGCCGTGTCGCCTGGAGGACGTTTCCAGGGATACCGGGTTAGAGATAACACTAGGCTACGCTGGGAACGCACAATCACTTGTGTTCTTGAGAGCAAGTTGTAGGCTTGTACGTGTTCACTGTCACTGTTCTAGAATGATGTTTGTAAATACTGCATGGGATCTTTTCAAGGATATAAGGTTGTCTTTTGTATAGATGAATTTGATATAAATACGTGCTTTATATAGATAATTTGAGATAAATAAGTTTCTAATTGAAACTTATATTTCAAATACATTGAAATTATATTTTATTTATTTATTGAAGATATATACAAAATTTTGTGTGAACATTAAAAAAAAACAGGATTATAATATACGTATGAGATCTTAAAGGAGCTGCTGCATGCTTTTAAAGATTGTTGCTAATTGTAAAATTTGGCGTTCTTTGAATATCAATGTTGCAGACCTAGTTATGGAGGATAGTATGAGTGTAAAGTCCATGGAATCAGTGGCGACAAGCGATGAATATGAATTTGTGAATGAAAAAGGTACTAGCAAGCAGCAGCAAGTCCTCTTAGAACCACCTATGTTAAAAATTGCCAATAACGGTAATTTGGAAGATCTGCAAAATAATCTCCGTGAGGTCTGTACATTTTTATTAGCCTTATCGTTTCCTTAATCTAGATAAGCATTAATCTATATCCATGATAGATGAATGCTATTGATCAAGCCTGTTCAAAATATAACTTTTGAATTAAATACTCTCTTCTCTCTATCATCTTGTTGAGTGAGACAGATAGAAAACAAAAAGGAATAAACACTAGAGAACAGTCAGCTTCTTAATCCTAGATGTCACTGAGTAGAGGTCTGCCTACTTATTCTTTTTGTTTTTTTTTCTATCTCACTCAATAATGCAGAGAGAGAAGCATTTAACCCACAAGCTAAGTACTTTTGGATAGGCCTGCCATAAATAACGTGTTTATATCCACTTTGTGTGACAACTGCAGATTTTGACAGAGGACTCGAAAATGGAAGGAAGTGAATTCAAAGTGACGAGTGCCAGCCAACAAAATCAAGAGAAGACGAAGAAAGTAGGCCACAGTAAATTCTATGATGTTAGTTGTGTTGTTTCATCGGAGAAGCAAGATATTATGAAGCCAGAAGATTATGTTGAGGAAGGTAAGTTACTGACATAATTGTAAACAAGAATGAACAATACAAAATGTGACAGACTTAAGATCTAAAAGTATGTTTGTGTGGTCTAGAATTAAACACATTGTCGCACGTTCAACAAGAATGCACTATTTTCAATGGTGTTACATATCTGGGAGCAGCTGCTATAAATGCACCAAAATCAGAATGTGAAATCCAACGTAATATGAGTATATTAAATGCAGAGCAATCCTTGACTTTAGGAATAAGAGTTTCTGTCTCGGTACCGAACAGTTCTCAAGGTTCAGTTATGTGAGTAATCCAGTCTAAATTTAGTGGGTGCACAAATAGGTTATCTGTATATATATATAATATATATTATATAATTATATAATATGTATCGTAATTTTTTTAGTTTATATGATGCAGCAACACAACAAGCTATTGCACGTTATGAAGTGCAACGTATTCTGTTTTATGCACGTGGTGAGAGTACTGGTTCATGTGCAGCATGTTTTGCTTTTACATGGTCACACGGTGATACTTTAGAATCTGCCATTTATCAATGTCATGTTTTCCGCTGTGATATACCAGAAGCGGTACGTTTTACACTAATTATATATATGCAAATAAAAATTATAATTCTAGTTATATTCTGTAAATACTTTCTTGATTTCATAATTCATTATAACTTTATTTTAGTATATAAAATATGTTGTTGTTGATATTAAAGCATTTAAAAGCACATATATTAAATTACGAGAGATAAATATATTTTATTGCCATTTTTTAATACATGTATATATACATATATATAATATTAATATGTATAAAATAATGTACATCTTAATTTATAATTATTTTATATAGGTCGGACAAGTATCAGCCTGTTTTTCAAAAGCATTCCATAGAATACCACGTTCAATGACAAGTTCTTTAACAGGCAGTGACTTTAATGGTTTCAGTGCTGGTGAAAAAGTTAATTCTAGAGTATTTATTTTTGAAGTCACTATGGAAATAAAAGAAGAGGATGGAAAAGGTGGTTTTAGTACAGTCCCTAAGGATAGAAATTGTTTCAAATTACGAAGCAATGTGGCAAAACAAGTTTGTTTGAGTATCCAGCAAGTCTCTAGTAAAGAAGGTGGCATTACGCTTGAAGTCGAGAGATGTTTCGGAGTTCTTGTTAGTCCTGGGCGAAATGTTAAACACAGTGATATGCGACTACTCGAGATGGTAAAACGAGATTCACACCAGCAAGTTAATTTTATGTCTATAATCAGCTCAGATGTTCGCAATATTACAACAATTTTGCAGCAAGTTAATACTGGACCAATAATGCAAGACAAACAGTGTTATAATATTTGTGGACGTTGGGATCCTGCGGATCCCGCTTTGGAGACACTTAATATAGAAACTCCCAGAGAGGGTAAAACTTTCATGACTATAGCCGTCGATCTGGTTATTAGAGATATTCGAGAGCCAGTAAGATTTGTGATAGAAACATCAGTTAAAGTATTTCCGCAAAACGAGAGATTTTGGTATTTTAATAAAAGGAATCTTGTGCAACAATTTTATCTTAACTCAAAAGAGGTGAGTAATAAATGTATTTATTAGTTTGTTATATTTATGTTATTTTTCATTTCTATATTAATTTTTTTATAATAGGTAATTTCTGGAGATGGTACGGAGATACATTATGAAGTACAAAGTATAGAAACATCTGGTGAATTAGATAGAAACAGATTAAATCTTGCTCTGAATCTGGCGTCTTTAATTAGATCGCCTTCTTTAACTAGTATTGACACACTTACACCTAAAGAAGAAATAGATTCAGGTAATAAATTCAACATGGAAAAGAATTGTCTCATTAATTTAATAATACAAAATATATTTACTAACGTTTCGATTTCTACGTATAGATGGGGATGAACCTATGTTAAGTGGTACAGGCGAAGTCTCGAAGGATTGCTCGGCAGATGAACTGGCTAGTTGGGCTGAAGTTTTAGATAGTTGGCAAGTTAACGAGCAACGTCCAAAACTTCTTATAAAACTAACAAAACAAGGAATTCCTGAAGCTTTACGTGGTGAAGTTTGGCAACGTTTGAGTAACTGTGACAATTCACAAGAGATGATGGACAAATATAGAATGTTAATTACGAAAGTAAGTATTTTGTATAATTTTATATAATAAAAAATGATTAATGATCTTTTCTGAGAGATATAACATGAATTTTGATAATAAATATACAGGAAAGCAGCTGTGAGAGCGTAATTTTAAGGGATATTAATAGAACATTTCCAGCCCATGACTTCTTTAAAGAAACAGGTGGTTTAGGGCAAGACTCTTTATACAGAATAAGTAAAGCATATGCTGTTCACGATGAAGAAGTTGGGTATTGTCAGGGCCTCAGTTTCTTAGTTGCTAGTCTGTTACTCCATGTAAGTAGTTACTAAATAGTTTTATAGAAATTTGATTTTGTTGAAGTGGCAGTTGAGTTCTTTACAAATGATATATTTTGTAACTTTTTGTAAAGTGTTTATCGACAAAAACGAATGGACTGGTATTTCTTTTAGATGCCCGAAGAACAAGCATTCTGTGTTCTGGTTAAATTAATGTACGACTATGGTCTTCGAGATTTATACAAGGATAGATTTGACAACCTTTACATGCGGTTTTACCAACTAAATCGTTTAATAGAAGTAAGTCATGATCAATCTATATGTATAATAATTTGATATGACATTTATATTACAATGAGTTATGCACGAAGCTACACTCTCTACATTTTGCTTCTAGGATCAATTACCGGAACTTTATAAGCATTTCTGTGATCGCGGTGTAGAAACGCACATGTTCGCCGCACAATGGTTTCTAACTCTATTTACTGCTAGATTTCCATTATATCTTGTCTTTCATATCTTGGACGTATTTCTTTTACAAGGACTCGACACGTTATTCCAAGTCGCCCTCGCTTTGTTGATGGTAGGCTATTAGAAGCAATTTAAAAAGTTCATAAGATATATATATGAACGAATTATATAATTATTTTGTTGATTTAATTGATATTTTTCTTACATTTATTTCATAAATAACGTGTATGCTAAAAAAAGTAATTTTATTTTTCAGCTTTGTAAAAAAGAGTTATTACAATTAGATTTTGAGAGCATATTGAAATACTTCCGGGTGCACTTACCAAAACGTTGCCGAAACGAAGAAGTTGCACGCTATGTTATGAAGTTAGCTTGTTCAGTGACTTTAAAGAAACTGAAGAAATATGAGGCAGAATTTATGACGTTGAAAGGTAATTTTATATTCTATGTTTGAACTGCATACTTCCCTGTTCATCTTTAAACACAACATTCCATCAATTCATTAGGAAACACTATATATCGTGTTGTACATGCATGTACATTTTATGTATAATTCAGCAATCATTACCTATTGATTGTGAATTTGTTGTCAATGTTGGTATAAGTTTTAGGCACATATAAAAACATTCGTACATATTACATTTAAAATCAAAGAGTCAAAGATTCTTGCATGGCAAGAATTATTACTAACATAACTACATATAAAATGCAACGAGTTTTTAGGTTGTGCCATGGAACGTAAATATATGTGGAAATTTTCTTGTTGTAATTCTTAGAAAAGATCTTTTTTAATTTAAAATGAAATATAATTAAATTAAAATATATAGAAGAAATATTGTGCTATATATTTTAATAATATGATAGTAAATTAAATTTATTTAAAAAAAAAATTGAATATATTATAATACATATATATATATATATATATATATATATTAATTATATTAAATATAAAATACATCTAATTATGCGTAGGACATTGCGTGCACGTGCATATTTAACGTAGTTACATGTAAATTCGGCAAAACACACACGAGATAAAACTTGATACGCTTTTAATTAAAGTATAAAATAATGTTTCTAGTCTCATAAAGAAATATGTTAATGTATAGTTGTTTAAGTTAACAAACGTATTAGTAAAAATTTTATAAAAACTTTATAGCTCTCTCTATATAGCAGCATTTAAATAGTTTACAAAATTAAATATAAAATGTGTGTGTGAAATTTGTAAATTATTTTAGTCAGGTGGTGGTTTTATTTGCCTGGTTATTTTTTTTTTTTTTTAAATTGAGTAGTGCACTACTTGGCGAAAATACATCTCGATTATTGTTAAAGTATGAAAAATTTGTTTAAGTTTTAAAAAAAGCAAGCAGAATATTTCCAAATTGTTAGTAGATAATAGGACTAATGTGTGAAAAGCACTTATCTAATTTCTCAATATAAAAATTATTTTAGTAATCTTAATTTATGCTATATGCAAATAATTTTATTTTTCACACATGTAAATCTGTTTGCTTCCATTTATTTGTTGCAAATAGCTTGCAGTTTAATATAATATTTCTTGATTGTATTATTCAATAATTATTAATGATTGATTATTAATGAAAATATTATATATTAATAAATATATACAATGAATAATTATGAATGATATTAATGGTAATTTTGTAAAGTGTGTAAAGATTTAGAAATAACAGACAGATTAATAGATTTATTATTATGGTCGATTAATATTTTTTTATTCTAAAAGTTAAATTTGTTGCAATTATGGAATTTATTTAAATACGTATGAGTAAAGAATAAAATTTGGACATTAAAAAAAACTTGTAAGGATATTATATATATAAAAATATTTAATTGTATATTATTTTTTTATTCTACTGATTGAATAATAACTGATGAGCAATTGATCAAATATAACTTCTGTAATACAAAATACTCATGTCGAAAATTGTAGAACTATTCTTCCTGTGCTATTGTATTACAATGGCTACATATGTGTGTGCTGTGAACATATAGTACATTAATGTCATTAGATGGAGAGATGTCATGTTATCAAACCTTTATTGTAAGTTTAATTTTGTAAAGTATTATTTATTTTTTTACGATATCACATTATTGGAAAAACTGTTATTATGTTTGTTATTAGAATCCATGCTTATTGGCTGTAGCGCTTGTGTCTACGACCTCTTGTATTGCTTTTTATTTATACATTATTTATTATTGCTTAGTGAAAAATAAATCATCTCAGAGTACTTTTAGTTTTGTGAATTACCTATTTTATCCGAAATATCCTATTCCTAATAAATATCTAGTAAACATCTGCACCTCCCACCTTCACATTTTTGTTTTCTTGCTATATTGGGTATGCATGGCGCATCAAACAAAATTGTCAGCACTTGTCTGTATGGTACTAATTACTTCTCTTATATGTCTATAGAAGTAGTGTAGTGTCGCAATATAAGGTGCTTTCCAACAAGGACATAGACACAATGTAATAAAGTAAATCATTATATCCTTGTTGTTTGCTTACGTTGAATAAGGATGAGACGATTCATCATTACACAGTGTCTGATTGTGTCTTTACTGGGAAGTATCTATAAATACCACAATGCTAGATTATAATTAACAAAAAGAATAAAAATAATAAGATATAATTAGATATATATATATATATATATATATATACATGTATATATATAATATTTATAATATAAAGAAAATTTTATCTGATCTAGAAATTATATCTGTGTGTGGGAATGATAAATAGAAATATTTTTATAAAGCTATTGTCTGAATTAATCCTATATATGCCACAGGTCGTTGAAGTATGCGTAAGCTGATAAGCAATAACATAGGCTGATAAGCAATGACTATAGGCTGACTAATCATCAGATAGCTTTCACTATGTATATACTGAAATGTCTTTTATATTTAAATTTGGAGCTGACACAATTAACAATATGATAGTATAGTGTGTATCAATTATTATCACAAGAAATCACAATTTGCAATAATTGGATATGTGCAAGGAATGATAAAGGCATCCTTATAAATATATTTTATCAGTCAAGTTTATGTTTTTATTACAATGTTCCAAGATATAACAAGGTTGCAAAGTGTACGTGGAAATTTCGGCTATCAACATTGTCACTTGAGATATAGCAAGATAAAGATATCCAATATCAGCTATATCAGCGGTTTAAATTTGGCCATAGTACATTCCTGTAGTATATAGCAAAGTCAGCCGTTCATGTTAACGCGATATCTGTCAGTTACGTTCGGACCATCTGTTTTTAACGTATCGGTGGCGTAAATATGAGCCAGGCAACGAAAGAACTAATGAAGAGTAAGAGTGAGAAGTGTGTTTATGTAATATTTAAGGGTGCAATGCTCAGAAATTATTCCTTGTTGCCGAATTTCTTTAGAAGAAACGTGTGCAATTCAAAATAAAACATTTGTGATACATGTAGCAATATCAAACATGACTGATAAAATACATGAAATTTTTTAGCAAAAAATATAACTTATGCAAAAAAATAAAAGTGCATTTCTAAAAAAATATTTTTATAACTATTTATAATAACTTTTGTAATAACATTGTATACAACTATGCATTTGGGGTGAATTTTAGGAATTTATAGCTGTAAATTTATACGAGAGAGAGTAAACATAAAACAAAACTCCGACGTAATAAACATAATCTAATTGTCTAATACATTAAAATCTTAAACTTGCCTAAATGAGAATTGTTTATTCCTCATGTAGAGGCACAGGAAAATGCTGATGAATACAGTAACGAAGTGGAGCAATTACGCGGTACAGTGGCCAGAAATGAAGAAGAAAAGCAAAGATTGGAGGCAGAATTGCTGCAAATTAAGGAGATGTTACAGCGTGAGGTAGCTCGGGCAGACGCCGAAAGCCGCAGAAGCAATGTCATTATAGCCGAATACAAGCAGGTATTTACAGGATATTATATTGTACATTTGAGTTTAAGTATTACAGATAGCTGCAAAAATATTTACACGTTCCAGATCTGCCAGCGTTTGGAGGACGATTACAACGCTGCGAAAACAACATTGAGCGAGTTACGGGTGTGTAATCTCTGGTTTAATTTTGATAGCGTTAACGGTTTATCAAGCACAGACTCTGATAACAATATATTTCAGGCAAAGGTTTCGAAATGCGAAAAATGTAGGACATGTATAATGGACTCATCAAACATATTGGCGGATATCGCACATCCTTTGGAGAATCGAATAGATCCTATGCTTCATAGGGTGCAGGAAAGAGTGCGTGAGTTGGAGCTAGAATTAGCGCAGACGAAATTAGCGCATGTCGAGGCCGAATGCCGGAATCAGGTGGGTGACAAGGATACGTTTTGCATAGTTGATACTTTGTATCTTTGAATTCTAACGCAAATCATTTGACAGTATCTGACACATGAGTTGCACGCCACCGCTTCAGAGCTGCAAGCCGCGCGAAATAGTTGGCCATGGCTCAGCAAAACCTTGTCCAGTATAAAGGAAGCGGCAAACAAGAGAGAAGCAATGGCTCCAACCGCGCTAAGAGATCTGAGACGCGACAGTGCACCTGGAGGTGATCTGCACCATCTAATACATTCTCGTGGCCGTGAAACGCGCGATAATCTCAAGGAAGTTGTGTGATGCAGTAAGTACAAAGTACAATACCTCCTAAAAAATAGCACATCTACAGTGAAATGAATATGAAAATAGAATGAAATATATTACGTAAAGCAGTTGCTACATAGTTGCATGGATATGAATATAAGACATTCATTGATGAATAAAATATCTGTCAACGAGTAAAATATATATGTCAACCATCAAATATTTTTTAAAGCAAAGAATAAGATGGAAGACACAATAATCGCGTTCAGCAAACTCAACTGTTGTGGAGCGGATCTGTGAGCACTCGCTGCTTGGTGTATTCTTCTAGATTATCCAATAGAGTCTGCTGAACGCGACCATTGTCGCACGATATGAAAGAATCTTTTATATCCATGCGATTATGAAGCGACTATTTGTGCAATACTACTTCCGTGATATGACTTTTAATGCCCTTCCTGTGTATGCTTGCGAATAACGATAGTCTAATATTCGATATTAAATCATATTATTTTCATGTTTTCGCTATGCAGACAAAATGCCATTAGGAGAAGAATACGTACATCTTGGAGTCATGCGCCGGGCACGAATATGTGAACATGATGTATGTTCGTAGTTATTTAATGTACTGTTATTTGTTAACTTGATATATTTTTTGTCACACTCCCCAATTGAATTGCGTATCAAATGCTTTTGATCAGGTAGCCCCATTTACATAACAGCTGATATTATATTGAAAATCATTGTTATAAATTTTGTTACGTTTTAAAAATAAGATTTGTTTTTGTGATTTTTTTTCTTTTTTTCGACACGCGTATAAACGCTTATAGTAACATTATTTTTTACGTTTATTCTTTTTTTCTTTCTTTCATTTGACGTATATCAATATATGTAAATGTTGTACTTGATATAAAAATTTACACAACACCACGCGAGTTACTAACGAAGAACAACCGAAAAAGAATCACATTACGTACGTAAACACGATAAATTATTTACAATAGTAGAAAATAAAAGTAAGTACATATGCCACGTTTTGTATGAAACTAGTCTAAGCATGAAAGGGAGAAAATGCTATAGAGACTTTTATCTATACATACAGTAATTTTCGAGTAACAATAGTCATGACAATTCTAATGAACAAATGATGTGTGATTACGAAAATCAGAATTTACATAACAGAAATAATTGTTTTATTTACTTTTCTATTAATTGATTTTCTATTATTTAATTTTATTTGAATTAATATAACATTCCAAAATAGTGCGAATGCGTTTTCTTCCATGTATCTTTATTATTAAGTCCACTATATTCTGCAATGACTTCAATTCAACTGACGTAATTGATAGTTACATACGTATATATAGTCTTGACAGTGTTCTACTGACACAATATTCCGATAATTCTACTAATTCTATACGTTAAGTTTGATATTAAAAACTTTCACTATTTTAGTTTTATATATACTTTTGTCACACTGATAAACACGCGAAACGTATACTTTAATTTCCTATTTAATCATGGGATATTAATCGTAAAAATGTAGCAGAATAGATACACATGTAAATTACACGGTAGTTGCAAGATATTTATAATACTGTTTAGTTATAATTTGCACTTTGTTTTGATAAAATTTGTAGTAAGACGAACGTTACTAAAAGCCATAGATTGTGGTATTAAGGCACTACTTAAAAATGCAATTCCATTGATGTGTAATTTTGTCTAGTATTATAAGATGTTTCCACAATAAATTTGCTATACACCTATAGCACATTCTTGACTATCAAACTTAGCTTCGTAAGTCGTGCCATTTACTTATATATAAGTGTGATATATTTATTTATACAGACTTAAACACAAGAAAGAATTAAAAGAAATTACAATCTTATGCAAAAAAATATTAAAATTGCATATGTGTAAAATTAAAGCATATTTGTGCCATTAAGTCATATTATGAAATTTACTGAAACAGTCAACGCTTGTTTTTTATTGTATTTTTTTTATTTTTATTTTTTTTTTATTAAACTAAATTTAGTAAAGTTATTAACGAGTAATATGTACACGATTTCGAGCAAAGTTTATGGTCACTTTGACTTACACTCTAGCGAATAACCGCTTGTATTGAAAAATGGAAGACTTTATTTCTGTAAATACTAAAAACACAACAGTCAAAATCGTCTAACTAACAGAATCATGTAAAGTCTTAGGCTAACTACGTATAAACCATTGTATACCCTGTAATTTCATTCCACTGAAATAAAGAAAGATATCACGTTTCAATGTAAAATATTTAATATTAAGAAGCTCGTAACTTTTATGCCATATAATGTGTACATGTTTACCTGTATTAGGATAAAATATATTGAGAACATTACATTTGTTCAAATTTTATATCGATTTTATTTGTCCAAAGTTTTTGCATCATTGCGAACTTAACTATGCAGTTTCAGTCTTAGATAGGAAATTTTAACGAAATTATCAAACAATTACAAAAATTAATTTAATATTAGTTATCACGTCCGCTATTGATCTACCAGATATCACATAGATATACGTTACACTCTATCAAAACTTAACATATTGATAAATTTTCATAAATCACATCAAGGACTGAAATAGTATATTAGAGATATTTAACAAACTATTGAAAAAAAATCCATAAAATATAAGAAAATATACGTATACGTATATATATATATATACATATATGTACGTACATGTACGTACATATGTATGTGTATGTATATATAATATATGTATATACACATATACATATGCACCTATACAAATCGATATGTGAATATATATTATGTACACGTATGTACTTTTACATATTATGTATACATGCGTGTATGCGTACTCGCGCGTGTATGTATCCATGTACACATACAAAAACATACATACATGTACATATATTATATACGCGTATGTATAACATGTTAAGATTGAGACAACGTAATAATTTGAATAATAACAAGAATATTTCATATTCATAATAATAGAGAAAAGCTCATATTGATTTTAATATACGTTTATAATACAGGAATGAAAAATTCTTGCAGTTATTCAAATGAGAGAAAGAGAATATCATAGAAAATACATTCAATACACACAATAAAAACAAATGTTATACTTAATGAACATAATTGATCTATTTAATAGGTATCTAAAATTGATTTTGGCTACATTCCAAAACGTCCTTTCCGAGGAAAATTTTATTCGAAATATATAGCGTATGTAACATATACTATATTATATCGAATAAAATTTTCCTCGGAGAAGACATTTTGTGTGTGTGTGGAATGTAGTCCTAGATATTTTATTACATAAAATATTGCATAGGCTTGAAATATTTAATAAAATATTACGTTAAAATCTATAGAAAGAGGTAGTTATTTATTAGTTTGATTTTAATAAACAAAAAATATATTATCCATGATTTGGAATACCCTTTATGTCTGAAACGCAAGCAAAAATATTTTCTAAGATATTTACTTTTCAAGCCTACACTGCAAACTTGTCAGGAGCATCGAAGAATGATATGTAAGATAGTACTTTAATGCTGCAATTGTGTCACGCTCATGTTTTACTTCCTCTTTTCTTTCTTTTTCTCTTTAAAACAAATCTTTTTATTTACCATGTCCATTATCATTTTCCATTTCATTGTAAGCTACATCACTCTCACTCTCTGAAGAACTGCTATCAAAACCTTCATCCTGACCTACATAATTAACATCGTCTGGAAATATAAAAATATTATAAGTACATTATCTTTAAAATATGCAGACAGTATAAAGAAGATAGAAAGATAGTTACCTGCAGCCTCGTCAGGAATTCTCAGATTTTGTCGAGCTTGCATATCAAAATCAAGCGGATTTGCCATATCCAATATCCTCAATAACCATATAGGAAAACCGTTTTGCATTACGTAAATATCGTTTTCGTTCTCCAGATCGTTTTCGAGTACGTCAATTAATGGTTGTAAATTTTCAATATCATTAGCATCCACAGCCATCATATTATTACCTTCATCATCTCTGTTGTTATTTGCTAAATCACCGTTTTCCACTTCAATCGGTTCCAAGACACCAAGTCTTGGCGCTTCCGCAATACTTGGCGATTCGGAATCTGGTATATAATCCTGAGCTATGCTAGGTAACTCGTATTCTGGTGTTATATCTTGCGCGGAAACAGAATTTGGATAACCAGAATCCATGATCTCGGGAGACCAACTGTTCGGAGGTGTTTCAAGTGGAGAAAATGATTTAACTTCAACATTATTCACTCCAGCAGCATTTAATACATCTTTACTTGTATTAACATTCTCTTCATTTTTAAGTGCTGACGTTAAAACATTACTTGCATCTTCACTACTTTTACAAGGTACAAACTTATCATTTCTTAAAACATTAATTTCTTTGGCACAATCAGATGAAGAGTATTTGCTAATACTCTGTGACTTGGAACTTAATAACTGTCTAGGCGGATTTAAACCTTTTTTCTTTATGCTTAACTGTGCAAGGTCACTAATCACATTTTCTAAGTGTGCTTTTGTCAGATCTGTTTCTGCTAATGTACAATATACACTCTTATCTTTATGATTAATACTCTCATTACCTAATGACGAGACGTGGGATGTATCTGCATTTTGTATATCATTCACAATGTTAGATTCATGATTGATACTATTTTCCGTAAATTCTTTATTAGTACCTTGTATTAATTCCGTAGAGATGGAATTATCAACATCACTAAATTCTTTATTTTCTAAACACAAATTTTGCTGTGTGCTATTACTAGCAGAAGAGCCTATGTCGTGTCTGGAAGTATTTGTAAAATTACTACTCGAAGAAGTGGCATATGGTTTAATTGTTTCTGTAATACTACTATTAGACTCCTGACTAGATTTTAATAAAATACTATCAATAATATCTGATACAATTTCCTTAATTTCTTCTGGTGTGTCCAAAACACTGCTATTCATTGCAGGTATTAGTTCTCTGTATTTTAAACTTTTGCTAACAATATGAGTAGTGGACATTTTTGTATGAGGTGAACTTGTATATTTTGGTTTATTATTAAAACTATAAACATCTGATGACATAACATTTGTCATATCGTTATCTTCATAAATTTGATTTTTATCTGGAGTATGTAACAAAAAATTTATTTCGTCCTGTGTATTTTTCTTTGGAAGACTTTCTGTAAAACAAGGTATATCTTTTGCAATAGAATCTTCTGTATTCATAACTGCTTCAGTTGCCATTTCAGATTGATGAAAAGTACTGTTCAATAGACATTGATCGTTGATTGACGATTCATTTTGATAACATGTACTAAAATCTTGCAAAGAGTTATTCATCTCAGAACTGAAGTAAAGTGTTCTTAGTGACGTTGATGAACGTGAAACAGACATATGTGATTGAAAATTCGACATTGAAGCAACTCCTTCCATAGTTCTTAGATTTATCTGATCATTTTGTAATAAAGCTGATTCTACTGTAACATCATTGTCTGAAGTTTTTAATGTCAAACTGTTGTTGAGTGCTGCTGCGGACATATTAGAAGCAGTTAGTTGAGCTTCTACTTCATTTAAAGTTAGAGTAATCGAATTACTTGGTAATTCTCGTTCAGTGTATACTAAAGATTCTACATTTCTAATTCCTGATTGTTTGATATCGTCATCAGTCGCATATGGCTCTTTTAACGGTTGAGATTCTTCCACTAAATCATTTTCGCCATCAAATAAATAAGTGTTCTCTTGGTTAATAGAGCAATTTTCGGGAATAATAATACTGGGTTCCTCATGCCAATTTTCAATATGAGGATTTTGCGCAGATGAATATTCATTTGCATCCGATACTTGATTTATATATGAATCATTAGAGTCACTATCCCGTCTGTTCATTAAATCTATAAAATTACGTTCTTCAAACCAATTTTCAGTATCAAGATTTCGGGTAGATAAATATTCCTCATCTATGTACGCAGGTGTTTCATTTATGCCGGATTCATAATCCCATCTGTCCTCATCTGTAAAATTGGGACTGTCATGCAAATTCTGAATATGCGGATTTTGTTCAGATGGATATTCTTCATTTGTATCTGCAGATGTCTCATTTATGGATGGATTAGTTACATAATCCCATCTATTTTCCTCATTTGTAATACTAGGTTCTTCATGCCAACCTTCAATATGTGGATTTTGCTCAGATGAATTTCTTTCATTTTCGTCTATAGCTGTCTCATTTATGGGTGGTCCAGTTGCATAATCCCATATGTTCCCCACATTTGTAGAATCAGGATCTTCAGAATCGTCATATTCATTATCCCAGTCATCCTCCATATTCATATCATCGCTAGATATTTCATCATAAGAATCCACGGAAGGATTAAGTACTGCTGGTCCATCTTCTCGATCTACAACGCTCCAGCCTGCATCTGTTAGAATCGACCTCAGTGTTTCTGTTGAGATGGTGTACTTAGTCATAAAGCTTAATATACGGTCCAAGTATATTTCATAGACTCTGCGTTCGTCTTCATCATTTATATCATAGGATAAATAATTGATATAATATGTCGCTTCATCCAGTACTTTTTGTTCGTCTGAACGAATGTCATGTCCTGTAGAGTATTTATACGTAGCAACTGTATTAAATAATGAGTGTTGACCTTTTAACTGAATATATTCATCTGGCATTAGAATTTCTAGTATCGAATCTTTTCTTGGTGAAATTCGATGAAACACTGCCATCTGTGTTAATGCGCCTAATTCTTCAGTGCCTTCAGGTCCATTACAAATTCCGTGAAATGTCACTTTATAATATGGATACCTTACCACAATATTTTGTGCCCTGTTAACAAAGTAATGATAAAAAATAAATTTTCAAGCTTTACACAATTACTTACCAGTCTTGAAATTGTTCCCTTGTCCATTCAAACTTATGATCTGGATGTCTGTAGCCTGATAAATGTGGAAATACTACATTATATTCCACATTTGGTGTTGTTATTATTGCTACTTCTGGTTTAATATAGCCAAAAATATTAAAAGGAAGATCGATTAATGTATCTGGATATAAATGTTCAATCCTACAATTAAAAAATATTTTTCTAGATTAACAGATACATACAAATAACTTTTATAATAATGTTCATGCAATATAAGAACATACAATTCAATGCAAATTACAACGTTTGTATTCTTCAATTTTACGTCATTGTCTGTTACACTGCCTTCACAAATCTCTATTGTAAGGTTCCTTTCTCGAGAGGACAACAATTCTGTGGTTAACGGTGCTCCTCTTTCTTTGTATCTTTCTAGCACTTCCCTATTCACATCTACACAAAGTATCTGCTCCACTTCAGGTATCGCTTTCAAGTACAACAATAAACCTAGCTCGCCGCAACCATAATCAACAATCTGTGAAAAAAATTTAAAAATACAATCATAAATGTAAAAGGTTATGGGAATTAACATAATTTTATATTTTTAAACAATATGTCAATATATTTCAAATAAACAAGATATTTAAAGGTACAATACTCTATCTGGTGATTTTTACGCAAAACAGGCGGCTGACAACAAGAACTTACTCAAATACTTCACAATACTAACTCTACACTGATTGCGAGTAGTGTTGTTATAATAACACATATGTTAAATTTACATTATTATAAGCATACAAGATATCGATACCTTCCACAATTTTCCTTTGTATTCGTTGAGCACATTCATCACCGCACAGTATCTTTGTATGTATGCCGGTGGATAAAAGTTGCCTATTGTCCCGTGTGTCCACCACAACGTATTTTCCAATTCGGAATCATCGTCGAGCGCATCGTAGTCGTACCTGAACAATTCCTCTTCGTACGCGACATCGGGCAGGAGTCTCGTTTTTCCGACGCGATATCTATCGTATATGCACTTGCCCAGCAAATACAGCACGTGGAAGAGTAGGCCGACCATGTTCGTAAATATCTTTTGTGACTTTTTCTAACACCGCTCCGCAAACTCATACCGTTCTGTGTACTAAACCGACGAACCAACACAACGTAGCGATCAAGTGGCTTCAGTATCGGAAGTCGGAAGATTCCGAGACATGCGCAGTGAAGAGAATCGTAGCAGACGCTGATTATTGTTTTAGGATTCAATTGCGTATACGGACGTAGCTGTGTGTGTGAGGGGTGTATTGTTAAGTACTTCTTACGTAGGGGGGGGGGGGGGGGGGGGG
>NW_017299992.1:1516638-1603711 GCF_001594075.2 Trachymyrmex cornetzi
GGAGGGAAAAATTTTCTATCAGATATAGGGTATGTATTGTAATTTATAAAATTAATAACAATCGGCTTTATTAGTCTATATTACGTTTGCAGCCAACAAATAATAAATATAATACTAAATATTTATTGCAAGGAAAATTGCAGAAGATTTTACTATTCCAATAGATATTGTATAAATATAATTTGTATAATACTGTAAGGTATTTTTTACAACTCATGCTTAACTCTTAACCGAGGTTCAACTTTTGTTTCTCATCTTTTTCCAATTCTAAAATTGGAAAGAGACAATGAATAAGTTGAACCTCGGTTATGAGTTAACTGTCAGTTGTGGAACTGGGCCTAAAACATATATATCATATATAAACATTAAAATCTAAAGCAGTAGGTCCTAAACTAATCTTATAGATCAAGTTCCATTTTAATGTAAGATTAACAATATATAATCTTCTCCCAGACAACAAAAAGTGTCTAAAATCAGGTCATAAGACATTTTTTGCGTCTAAAAGACAACTTCAAAACATCTTATGTAATAATTTTAGATTTTGCGTTGTTTGGATTGATTCACTTTACTCTTTATCTTCTTTTAGTTCTAAGAATTAAAAACGATAAATAGTAAATTAAATCGAGATTAAAGTTCGTCGAAGTTAATCTTACATACATTTATGAATGGAATCAGGCTTCAGCTCCTTCAACACTTTCTTCGCTGTTCATATTACATAACATTTCAAATCATCAAATTGTTATAACATAAATAAATAAATTTTTTTTTCAATAATTTAATAATTTAATAAATATAAAAACATTGATGCAATAAAAATAACCATTTTTAATAATTTAAAGAGCTTTTATATATAAGAGATTATATATAAACTTATTATATAAATATTAAGAAAACTTTTATATCATATAAATATTAGATATATATAATATATAAATATAATAAATGTAGATAATAAATAAATAAAAGAAATATATATATATATATATATATATTACAGCAATATTATATACATATACGCTTATTATAGTATTTAATATCTCTTTATATATTGTTAACATAAATAATTTAATAACAAGAAACATCAAATAATTAATCTTAAGGAGCACAGTACTACTCTAGTATAGAGAGAATTAGAGTACGAGATTGTCAATATTAGGCATATGATATTCGGATGCACGACGTAATTCCGCTACCTTATACTACTTTATTAGATCACAATAAACAAGGGACAAATGCAAGGGACAAACAATTGAAATAACAATAAGAGCGACCAAGACTACACTGTTAGAAATGTAACCACAAGCTTCCTTTACATGTAAATGAAGCTAGTGGTTATGAACGAAATTAAAAGTAATGAATGATTTAACTGAAAATTAATAGCGTTTTCGATTGGGCAAAAGTTAGTGCGCACCAACACTGGACGAGTTCCATGGGTTGCACTGAATAGTGCAAGTTCAAAAGAATACGTCAAGATTTTCAGTGCTAAAGCTGAAATTCATTTTTGTTCACTTTGAAGCAATGTTCAACAAAATGTTACAAAACCACAGTAAAAGATATTAAGAGTAGGGACAAGACCCCGTTTTCAATTCAACTGCGCAGATTTGCTTGTCCCTATGTATATCCTTAACTGTGATAAAACGTGCACTGAACTGGCACCGTCAAAATATCTCGTGCCACTTAGTGCGCACTGAGTGCGCACTACGCGAGTGTCGTGCGATCAAATGAACACGTGACACTAACCAAGTGCTCATTGGCACTGCCAATCGAACACGCTCTTGACATTGAGTGCAGCCAGTGCATCCCAATCGAAAACGCTATAAGTTACAGTACTTAAATGTAATGAACGTGTACATTAAATTTATGAAATTTAATGTACTTTTAATAAAATTTTATGAAAAGTACATTAAATTTCATAAATTTTCATGAAAAATACATTAAATTTTATGTACATGTACATAAATATACTTTTTAGTTACAAATACATTAAATTTAATGTAATGTCATGAAATTAAATTTAAATTAAATTCAATTATGTAACTTAAAAGTTAATGAAATTTAAGAACATTTCTAACAGTGTAACTTAATTGACAATTAAAATTAATTAAAATAATGTTTCTAAGTATATAATTTGTTCTTCTATTTTTATAATCTACATTAGCAAAAAGTTGGCAACAAGAAATTGAATATGAAGTTGAATCTGTTATCTATTTATGATCCACATTCTTCAAACTCTAATTATAGGATCTCTAATCTATTCTCGTTTTTAATCCGTCTGCTTGGCGTATGAAACATCGTATTCGTTACAATTTATTTTGTAGACAAAGCTGATAAATTGGCAAATATTTTGCTCGAAAACTTGAACAGCAATCACTTTCAATCTCATCAATCTTTTTGTGACAATTGTAACAAACACTACAAGGATGTTTTATACACATTTTCAAAATGATAACAAAATTATGAAAAAATTACAAATTATCCTAAATCACATTTAAAAATAATACGACAAATTTGGCGGTCTACTATCTTATAAGTTATTTTAATAAATAGAGTATGTTTTTTTAAAATATGTGCTCTAATAAAAGTATATGAAAATGTACTATAAAATAAATTATAAAAATCTTAATTTTTTAATATAAATATAATAAGTATTCAAAATTATTTACATAGAGTTACATTGCAATGCATGAACTAGTTCTCCAGTAAATAAACAAAATATTTATTTTGTTCTATATTTTTGTAATTAATCAGTAAATCGCAATGAAACTTTGCATAAATTATTTTGAATATTTAAAGTACTTATAAAAGAAAAATGAAAATTGTTTATCTTTTTTAAAATTTTCATTTTCATCAATAAAAATAATAACAAATAAAATAAATAAGCTACAAAAAAGTGTTATTATACAAAAAAAAGATCTTATTCACACAACTTTCATACGTGTATTTCCATAGTTTATTTAAAGTGTAAAATTAAACATATTTCCAAATTTAATTTTCTTTGCAGGGACTGTACTATAATATGTTCTTAAAAATAGATATCTATAAAATAACAATTTTTTATTCATATTCACTCATATCTCCGATTTTATTAATCGCAGATAGCTCTTCATAAGCACATTTTTTATCTCTACTTCAAATAATATCTTATCTTTCTTCATTCGAAATGTCGGAAACGTTTGCGGAGGCAAAATATAAAAAATTGGCATTTTTAAGAGATTTCTCCCCTTTTTAATTAAAATTTAAACCGCTGTATCTCCGAAATTATTTGTCGTACAAAGTTCCACTTGGTCTCAAATTATTTATACGAAAATAAAGGAAAAAAATGTATTGTACGACTTTTACCAATTTCTGCGTAGTTTCGTAGATATAACACAAAAAGAGAAAAATCATACCATCAGCTTATATTACTGTCTTCCACTCTGAAATCGTGGATGCAAAATAAATCCTATAATATTTACGCTTAAATAAAGCATTTAAAACAATAAACAACTTTTTGGGAATTATTTCCTTTTTAAAGTCTAAAATGACTGGCCTATTCCGCCACGTGTATTATTTTAAATAAGTTTATTATTATCAGATACGGTCATCATGTCGTCAACTGATAACAAATTTTGCAAAGAATTATTTAACAATGTATGTTAATGATGAATTTTTACTATTTTTACAGTATCATGATGGTCAATCTCCTATCTTTAACTTTATCCTACTCGCAATTCTTATTTGTACAAAACAAAATTAGCCAGTCTTTATAAGAAGCCGTTATTAGTAGACATCGTTCTAGTTATCGAAGTCATATAAACTTATTATTTTGATTAAACAATATCGAGGATGTACAAGGCATTTAAGAATCAAATATAACGAAAAATTTTTTTAAAACATAGAAATTTAACCAAGAAGTATATATAATATAATATTCTATAATTAATTAAAAGTCATATATATATGGGGCATTCCATGCCAAGCCAGCCACCCATTTTGCAAAGTTTCATAGATTTTGTTCATATTGCTTGAGCTTGAACAGTTTAATGAATAAAGACTCTGTGCCGAATAATAGACCCGTAGGCTTACAATTGTTTTTTTTATTTTTTATTAGTTTTTATTATTTTTTGTTATTTTTATTAGTTTTTTGTTATTTTTACATTTTTGTTATTTTTTGTTGTTTTTATTTTTATTTTTTATTTCTATTTTCTGGAATATTTTTATATTTTATCATTTATTTTTGGGAGAAAGTAATTTGAGTAGCGGCATTAAAATATTTCTCAATCGATAGTTTCTTTTCTCCAAAAAAGCGGAATAAAACAGTGGTACTTTTGTGTTGATGGCATTGTTTTAGCCGCGAAAAATCTGGCTGTCTTTTTCATATCCAAAGACGAACACGAAGCTGCTAAACAAAAGCTGGTAGCGAAAAAATATTTAAAATGAGACACGTGGTAAACATATGTTACACGTATAATAATTTTTATCTTTTTACATCGTCAATTTTATATTGGACTCATTTTAGTTACTGTCACGACAGACGAACACTGACGAAATCTATCTCTTCGATTGCGTTCAACCAATGTAACACCTGTTCATATATGACTTTCATTTCTGAAGAAGGCACAATCGTGAGACCGAAACATGTAATATATATAATGACTTTTAATTAATTATGGAATATTATATTATACATACTTCTCGTTTGAGTTTTTATGTTTTAAAAAAATGTTTCATTATATTTGACTCTTAAGTGTTCTGTACACTCTCGATATTGTTTTTTAAATTAAGAATGCTTCGTTTTTGCAATAACTTACTTTGATTAATATTATACATTTTACGAATATTGAATATATAATACCATAAACGACAAGTAAAGTTATAAACCAGTAAAACGTATACGTAGCGCACAGAGAGAAAAAATTTGCTATGAACGCTAATTTTATGACATAACAGCAAATTCCATTTGTAAATATAGGGATCGCAAATTATTTGCAAATGTAACGAATACTTATTCTTTTTTGTATTCGCTACAAAGAGTGTTTGCAACAAATGTAAAATATTTATCAAATAAAAATAAGAAAGAGTATACAGCCACATATGGCTGTATGCACAAATGTTATTCACACAAGTCATATATTTAAAATAAATTACATGTAAACGTTTCGGCAAGTCGTGACGATTATTAGTACAATCAAGAGAATGCAAATGTTAAAAAATAATAAATAGCACATTAAAATGTCACAGTACAAAATTTCAAAAATTAATCCTGTCTTCATAATTTCTTTTACAGTGAAATTAAGAATTTATTCTTGATAACTTGTATGTTAAAACACGGGATTACCAGATTTTAATAAAACAAATATCAAATTGTACTGATGATGGTCACGACTTGATCGAAACGTTTACATGTAATTTATTTTAAATATATGACTTGTACACGGAGAGAATTTTTTCTTAGAATTTACTCTGAAAATATGACAGTCGTGGGACAACATTGTATTTTGAAGAATTTTAACATAAATCCCTCTCATTCATTAATAAAACTACAATAAAGTTTAAAATAAGTTTGATCAATTTTACTGAAGTGCATGGTAAAAATCTTCGAAATACAATGTTGTCCCACGACTGTCATATTTTCAGGGTAAATTTTAAAAGAAAATTCTCTCCTTGTACGAATAACAACTTATGTATGTGGCTGTATGTTTTTCTTATTTTTGTTTTATGTTATCGAGCCATCTTTAATAATTTTGTTTAAATTTTATTTATTTATCAAATATGCGAATTTATTAAACAGTTAACAAGTTTGACAATTTTAAATTTTGTAATTATAGCATAATTTTTTACTTTTATAACAAAATCATTTTTCTCCGTGCTTCTGCAAAAAGACGATGATTCGAAAGAGCAAAATAAGAAATATAACAATTAGATTATTTAGCATCATAAAACAACCATAATCTCTAAACTGGCCTGTCAACCGACACTTTTGCTGAAAATTCTAATCGTTGCAAGTCTCTCGTATCTGCAATGGAGAATGCTTACGAGTTGGCTCTATTACAGTATATTCGTCAGCAATCAGCGGTTATAAAATCAGGAAGGAAAATACAAGAAGAGCTCAGTTACTCAGTCGTTCAGTCAGTCGAGCAGTCGAATAACGCGAGTATTACATAAACGTGCGTTTATCGATCTATTAATATATATAAAAAACACAAAAAGTATACAAAATACAATTTTATTAATAATAATTAAAAAGAATATCAGTTTGTTCCTAGAAGTCATCGTGGAACTAAAAGAATCTCTGTGTCGGCATCTTCAATTAATGTTGGCATAATATATTTTATTATTTTGTATATTTTATTATTTTTATTGGGACACGCAAATTGCATAATCAAATAAAATGTCCCACGAAAAATGGCTCGACGGAGTGATGTCGAAGATCATCAAGAATTTTGGATTGGACGTCGACAGTGCTCGGTACAATTTATTAGAATCTACCGGCATTATTACATCCATTGTGTATCATATACGTTTGCAGTTTGAAAATAAGACAAATAGACAGAACGAAGAATTGCTCATAATACTAAAAAGACCTATGCCGGGCCATAACCAGATACATGCTTATCTTCAATTTCATAATGAGATCTTGTTTTATCAAAAGTACACTCGACCGGATGAAATTTATGCGAAATGCTTCTACGTCGAAAAACGGCTATCTCTCGATTGTATAATTGCTTTAGAAAATGTTAACACACGAGGATATTACGCTTGTTCATGTGTATACAATCCTCCAGTGGAATATACATTAGCAGCAATGCGCGAGTTAGGACGATTTCATGGCAAAGGATATGTCATGAAGCAGATGCAGCCGGAAAAGTTCTTCGACATCGTGGAACAAATTCAAGAAGTTAGATACACAAATAAATATACGGATAATATCTTCAAATATTGTTCCAACATTAAGACATTACGAGTGGTCGAATATCTTCGCAGTCAAGGCCATGATACAATTTTCTGTGATAAGATGGAAGCCTATCTGTCGAACGCGTTTGACCAAGTGATGATAAAGACGGTACAACCGCTTGAACCTTTGGCCACGTTGTGTCATGGTGATTTTACATTAAGCAATATTCTCTTCAAGACAGAAGACAATGGACAACTTTACCCAATGCTAATTGATTTCGCACTTATTAGCTACTCGACGCCCGTCGTCGATCTTTCTACGTATCTTCACATATGTTGTACAAATGAAATGAGGAAAAACAAATTTTCCGAGTTCATGCGAGTCTATCACGACGCGCTGAAGGAGTATCTATTGGATGCTGGTATTCAAGACATTGAGAAATACTCGTATGACGCTTTGTTGGACGATTTTAGGAGAGGTGCTCTCTTTGGTTTCGTTCTTATGTGCATCTTTATGCCGATATTACTAGGGCATCTCGATCCAGAATTAATGGTACAAGATATAATAAATTTGGGTCCTTTGGAAAGTGTAAAAAAACAGAAATGCATGGGCGGAGACAAAATATCCAAAATGCTAGCTGAAGCGTTATTGCATCTGAAAGATCTTGGCTGCCTGGAACATGTTTTATAGTTTGCGCGAAATAATTCGGACGCACGAAATATAGGATGTGTGTTCCATTTGTAGGAATTATTTCATCCTTGTTTATCAAATGTTTTTGAGCTATAATTTATCAAAGAATTTGGTCGCTATGATGTACAGTGTCGTCCAACTGACATTATTTTATATCTTTTACATAGCTTATTATGTAAAAGATATGTAACACAATATTATTTTCATGTAGCAATTATATAAAACTAAATGTATTCAACAAATATTTAAAAACTTACTACAAGTGATTTTCAATAATGTCTTCCTATCACGTCCACATTGTTGAACTCAGGTTGATTCAAGAAGATGTCAAGAATAGAAACATCGAAGTAATCATTTTCGGTATCAATACTATTTCTTTTTTTCAAATTAATTAAAAAAAATTATAGAATTGAATGAGACACACGTAGAATTTCCAGAATATATCGAAGCTTCACTTATAATTGTACACTGTAAAGTACAAGTCGTTTCACACTTTTGTTATATTATAACTCAGAAAATGTCCATTATTGATGTTTATGACATATATTTTTTTATTTATTAGATTAAGCATCATTATATAGGAAAACTAACTTAATTTACTAATACCCTACAATTTACCATATATTTAGTGCGGAGTTCTTTAAAATGAATCGTGAAAGTACCTTAAAAACAGTACATAGCATTAATTTATGTATACCTTGTCTTTTTAGAATTTAATTCTTTAAAACTGAAAATGAGCTTACATAATTAATAAACGCTATATTAGGAACGACTTATAATAATATTTATGTGTATGCTGATATGTAATAATGATGCTATATTAACTTATTTTAACCAGAATTTACATCCTTTTTATGTTATATCTTGTCAACATTCGTTTGAGATTCGTTTGAGAATATTCAATTTTTATCTTTTGCCAAAAATCCAGCGTCTATCTTTTGCAAAATACTACGTATTATATATAAAACCACCCATTGGGTAGTAACTAGTAAAAAAAATTAAAAGTTAGATATTAAGATTAAAAAATTAATAATTTGTAACTTAATTATTTCTATATGAATTAACTTTCAATTTTTCTTAGTTATTTTTAACACATAATTGTAAACGTATTAAATTTTTAACTTAACTTTTTTCTAATAAGTTAAAAAAACTTTTTGTCTCTCTTTAAAAGCGCTAATATTCTCTACTTCTATAAAATTTGAGCATTAAACAATGAATAAACATTAAAAAATAAATATCATTAGACAAATATAAATGGATAGAAAATAAATGAACATTAGACAATGAATGAACTTAAGATAAGATAAGATAAGTTAAATTAACAATCGGTTTTTACTAGTCTGGCGCAACTATCAGTAACTTTGTGTCTTTGAACAGAAAAAAAAAACAAAGATTTTACTAGCGAATGTGTTAGTTTAAAAGGAAAATTAAGCGGCATAAATTTTGAAACGCTATTTTTATTAAAATTCAATAATTATTTGTAACATGTATTCCACATTATACATAATAATTATTTTTATATTATTGTTATAAATAATTTTTTTTAAAATATAGATTTCCATATTGAAAATTATACTTCTTCATTATTTCATACAAATTTTATGTATAAATAAAATATTAAACTTATAATATGTTCCATATTGCAATTATTTATATTTTCATTTTAACCGTACAAAGAAAAGCTAATTATAAAAATTCAAATAATTATAAACTATTTTAATATTTCAAACTCCGTCAGAATAATTATCGGACACCCTGTATTTACAAACAATATTATGAAATCACCATTTATGAAAAATTTATTTATTTAAAATAGGCGATAAAATGTATTGCGCGTATATGAGGTTTCTTTGATAACAGAATGGAAATGAACTTGTCATGTTCTTATTATAGTTTACGTTTTTCCAGAAAATATTTTCATTTAAATTTGCGTTTCCTTCTTTCAAAAAATTAATTTATTTAACATAGGCGATAAAATGTAATGTATAAAATAAAGAAAATAAAAGCAACGATTAATATAAGATTTTGAAGAATCGACAGAAATACAATTTCAATTTTACATACATATATGTGTATGTATAATGTACATAGAATCAGTAGATATATTATATATAGTATAGATATCAGCAAACTGAATTTCGAAAATCTGACTGTTCTTCTCATACCTCACACTATTATTTTCTTGCTTAAATATAACGGAAATGGTGTGCAAATGACGTCAAATCTATAGTTATCTTATCAGGTATGTATATAAATATATATAACAAAAAGATCATTCTTGTTAAAATAATCTTTTTAAATTGCCGCACTGTTACGATAATATTGTATTTCTTCTCATAAGCAATGCACATTTACACATGTGTATCTGTGTTTATTTTTACATATCCTAAAAAATATACACATGTGTATGTGTATAAAAAATAAAAATATGCTATTAAATCTACAGTCCCTTTTCTTCGATAAAATTGCAGTCATTATCAAATGAATTGAATACTATTAAATAAATCATATAAGGCCACATATAAAATCTTTAATAGCGTCTCATTGTTGGTTTCAAATATTCTTTGTAAGAAGCGAGAGATTTGTATTATATAATATATATATATTATATATTATGCGATATGTAACATTTAATATAACGGGAAATAATTGGAAAAGGTAGGAATGATAATAAATACACTATCAGCGTCTTCCATTGACATAATTTATTTGGGATCTAATAATAACTAAAATAATTACGTGACAGAATATCGATAGCAGTCTACTCATTTCCTAGTAAAGCGACAGCATACACGTTATACGAGTTTATATAAATTAAAATAATTATCAATTTTTTCTGTGCTGAAGCGCCATTGCACGTGTATACTCGGATTATGATAAGCCAATGTGACTCTTAATTTCACATGGTTGGCTTATGCACCTCAAAAATTTTATTTTTTTGCATCATTCTAAGTAGACTCATCATATTACACTATCTCGACATATATATATACTTTATTTATATATTTATATATATATATCTCCATATTTTTTATATGCATATGCATTTATAAGCGCGTGCAAATATACTATGCACGAGATCTCTCGGTGACTGTTGCTCAGTCCACAGGAACATTAAACTCAAAATACAATAAAATATTACAATTTATTATTTCAATATATATAATAAGTCTATCTACATAATATATATAACTATTGCAGAATCTATATCTAGTATGAACGTTACGTCCATATTTCCAATTATTTACAAAGGTACTGCCAGAGGCATTCGCTTGTTTCTTCTTTTTCTTTAGGCTTGCAAAAATACGGATTGTCGGTAGCTTTCTTATACCCGGCTGCTCAAAAACACGATAATGAAAGATGAATAGATGCATTCAAAATGGAGAGAAATTGCACTTACATCGCAAGCAATTTGTACCAAAACAATAATTTTCGAGCGTACTTTTCTACTTTATGAGAAGAACGGTAAAATGCGTGTGCATGTAAAAATATCATTATAAACAGTACGATTACGAAGACATGTTTTCTTTATAAAACGCTGCCATATACGATGTATATAGTCGCAGCACGTCAGAATTTATATTCAATATAAAAGTACATGTAGCTTTAGAATTTTATATATACAATAAAATATACCTAAATTTTATAAAACTTTAATTTAATGTGTAGGAGCACAGCAAATTTTGTTCATTCAAATTTTCGATTTTAAACAAATATTTTGTTGCTTAGATTATCGAAAATGTTTAAAGTAGAACAATATAATTATAGGAGTTTTTTTTTAACAATTAAGCAATTGGATTTTAACTATAAATACAGATTCTTTGGATCAATGCGATGCATTAAATAGAAATTTTCAATTTTTATGTAAAAAGATTTAATCAAAAATATCTAATATATTTTGCTTCACACATGATGTGATTATCATTTTTAAGATTCTTAAGATTTTAAGTAAACATCAAGATAATGATTTTTATATATATGTATTAAGAATACATTGTCTTCAATATTTGTTTATAGAAAGATAGGCACACAAATAATAGTATATTTGAATGGATTATCAAGAGCATTTAGTTTATATTTTTTCTTAATTATATATTTTATGTGACTTTTAAAAAAGAAACTTTTTAATAAAAAAAAATCTTTTAAAAATTCGTTCTCAATATATGCCTCTGTTTAATAGAGAAATCTCGGTATAATTTCTAAGTTATTTCAAGTTACAGGAAGGATTTAATTCTAAATTTTTTTTTTCTACAGTAAAACATGATATAATATATCTTTCTGAACTGAGGATAATTATAATAAGTAGCATTTAATAGTAAAAAAATATCTTATTTTGAAGTAATTAAGTATGTGCAGAGAAACGTGCGTGATGTTTAACATTTTCATGTTAATAGTGAACTTTCTTGATGCTCAAAGATGTACACTTATTATTATATTTGTAACTCATCAATATTTAGGCCGCTTAAAGTTTTTCTCGTACACATTTAGAATATAGTCACACAAGTTAATATTTATTATCAATGAAAGAAGAGTCAAAAATATTCATGCGCAATTCATAGACGCATGTTACGTTTCAAGTTTATGTTAACCCTTAAGTATCATAATATAAATGAATCGCAAATCTGTTTTGAATCTTAGTAGATTATATTTACTTTTCACGCTTTTAATATACTTAATATTGCTTTTCAGATTTTTTAATGCTATGTTTAATTTCGAAAAAATGATATAAGAATACTATTGATAAATGTTTAATCGTAATAATATTTGAAGAATTTGTTATAACATAAATAAAAACAGATGGAAATTATATACAATATTTGTTATAAAATTTTATTATAATACTTAAGAGTTACTTATTTCTTCGCCAGATAATAAATTCTTCTTAACTACGCGCTTTTATATATAATAAAATCATATCACAAGTTTCGAATCATTTATCTTTGATCTAGGTGTATAATTAACATGACAAAATATTACAGTAAATATCACATGGAGCGATGATATTTCAATTAAATACAGTAGCGACTTTACTAAAGATAAAAGTCCATTCCTTAATCTTACAAATAGAATTATAATTTTGGGCATTACACGTTTTCGTTCATAAAATAATAATTTATATACTTTCATATATAGGGGTAGTAAGCTCAAGCATATGACTGATCCAACGATATAGCTATTTTATTTCCTTTCTCGACCCAATTTCTAAGACGTCCTCTAAGTTCTTCAAGACTTTTCGATTTTGCCTTATTTATCCTCTTGTACTTCACGTCTTTTGGCTTCGTCACGGATCTGTGATTGCTCATTACCCTATTGTATGTCACCTGAAAGGATAAATAGATTTCTTATGGAAAGATCAATTTATACGTACTAGCGTGGATTTTAAAGTTAAACATGAGGAAAATCTAAATAAAGAATATATTAAATTAGAGTATAATTTGCATTACATTCTAAGTTTATGTAAATCTTGTATTACTTTTTTTTCATTAGGATGTTTCAATCCGAATATTTCACAAATATTTTCTAATAAATCAAATTCTCTTATATGCCGATAAGATTTCAAATAGTTTCTGTTACCTGCGCCTGTTGGCTTTCGTCCCTGGGTCTTTCGCTAGGTGGAGAATCTGTGTCTTGAGCCAACCTTTCGAAACTGCCGTACAGATCCTGAAGCCTGCCCTTTCCGTTGCCTAAGTTTTTCATTCTCCTGTCTTCGTATTCCGAATTCTCTGTCGATTCCGACGGATCTTGATTATTTTCGCTGTCACCGTCTTCCTCCACGGAATACACGGTTTCCAGAATCTCCGGTCTTCTGAGAAAACCGTTGCAACGTCGCATTGACGAATACTTGTTCGACGGTTCCACTGCATCGGACACGGAACGGATCACAGTTACATCAGTAATGTTAGAACGAAATCTGTGGATTACAATTAGAATATATATAAAATCAATTATAGATGATCTATAATTTGTGAAAGAATTTGGGAGAATTCTATTTATAGAGCTTCATGTATTTTCTTATGTGTATATATCTATTAATATTTTGATTTGTATATTAGATAAACTCTGCGAAAAGTAAGTGAATTTTTAACGAATTTAAAATTTTTTTTCGATTTTCTCATGAAATCCAGTGCAGCTGAGGTCCTGTTTGTGCTTTAATTTATGTAATAATACTTTTGCAATCCATACATCCAACACGGAGATTTTTCACCGAATGGAAATGTGGGTAAAACAGGAGGCTTTAGCATCGCCTTAAGATACATTGCAACTTTATCATAGAAATTTTGAACGTATTTCAATATAATTATTATACACCGGCATAAATAAGTATTTTTTAAACTATTTATCATTATTCTTAATATCATTCCAATGCAGTCTGTACTGGTCGCAATCACATTGAAAACGACATTTTTCCAAAGAAATTCAAATTAAGAAATATAAACAAAATTTAAACACGCTGAAAGTTTTCAGCATATTTGAATCTTGTTTATATTTTTGCTTTTGCATACTGAAAAAAAATGATGTATCAACAGCATTATTTTAATTAAAAATAATTTTGTTGATTCAATGACAGCATTAATGAAACAAGTATGTTATGCGCTTGTTTAGTAAAATTTTGTTTCATTAATACTTAAATAACAAGAAATACAGGACTCTTAATTTTTTTTAAAACAATACAAAGATATGAAGGGCACATACGAGACAAATGAACAATTAAGAGCGTAGAAAGACAAAATATAAAATATATATATTTAATTGTATTAATCCAAAAAATATAAAAAAAAAATATATATATATATATATATATATACAACTCTTTCATATGCTTGTGGTGCGCATGCTGATTATTCAATTGCCACGAGCATATGAGACCTACAGTTTTAATGCCGGTTCCGAACGGCGAATTTTTCGAGAGGTGTTTCTGTGGGCAAGGATATTCTCGGGAGAGAGGTTGCCGGCCTTGTCTGAGAGGAGACATGAACGTAAATATTTTGGTTCCTATTGGGATCGAATCCAATGGTCCTATTGGGACCTCTGACATGATAGACCAGTGTGCTGTCTGCCATGCCACGCTCGCGCTCAAGATTATTTTCAATTAAAATAATGCTGTTGATACAACTTTTTTTTTCCAGTGCACTTTTTATTCTTACTTTTCGTGTCCTTATATTCCATTATTGCACAGACGCAGTAAAAACTCTTAATTTCATAGACGATATAGCTGATGTGTGTGTAAACCTATTTTTAAAATGTTCACCTTGGTGGGGCAGGATCGTCCGCGGTTTCCTCGAGCACAACGGCGCTGTCGCTATCCCCGAGACTGTCTAATCTGTCCAGGGCGTCGCAAGGTGGCGAGTCCCGAGTGCTCGTGCTCCTCTCCGCCAATCTGTTCTGCAATTGCCTGATCACCCTTTGTTGTCGTAAAATAATGGATTCTCGCTGACTCAGACTGGCTTCGATTTCCTTCTGCTTCCTGCAGAGCCTTGACTCGAACAGCAGAAGTTGCGACGACAACGTCCGCAACTGCTCAGCTTTTTCCCGCGTCAATCGAGCCACCAGGTCCTCCTGCGAAACGTCATGATAACAAAATTGAACGAATCGATAGTGTTAAATTTCTCATTAATTCGCGAGTACAATAAACTGCAGCGGGCTCTTCACCCGATAATTCATGTATAGTAATTAATAACGGCGCGAATTCGTGGCTGCGAAATCAACCGGCATTTCGCCATTTACTTTCAATATTAAGTAATTAATTAGCAAACGATCTCTCGCTGCTATTATTATTAATATTTGTTTAGCGCTGTTAATTAATTTCCCCGGTTTTCTCATCTCGTTTGCCGGTAAATACCGTTCGAATGGATATCGCTCATTAGGACGATATAGTGTTGAATCGTATTTTTTTTTTCTTCTTTTTTATCAAACATCGCGCATCGGTTCATGCGTATTTGTGCAAACATCTCTCGAGTCCACTTGCTTTACGCGAAGCACGTTATCAGTATGCGTGAACGGCAGATACGTGCCGTTCCGCTGCACGCGTTTCCTCTGTACGCGTCGATATACATGCGTGAAGCTGCATGTTTGCACAACGATGCACGGTATACCTACACGTCATACGTATCCGGCCGACCGCTTTGCATGAGCATTGCTCGCGTCTCCTTCCTTCCGTCCTCCCGCACGCATGGAGGATGAGTCCATTACTCTCGCTATTGTGTGCAATATAAACGGTACCGTAAGACGACCAGGTGCTATCGCCGGTGCGTGTCACGCACTTTGAAGATAGACGCGGAAAATAATTGACACGTTTGGCCGATAGACGCATCATGTGAACGACCGATTAATAGACAGATTCTGCATTCAGGAAAGGGAAGCAAGAAGACATTTCTTTTATTGTTAGATATCGAAAAAGCAACGATAACCCAATCCCTGGAGTTAAATAACATTTTGTTATTTTTTATTTCTACGTGTGTCCAAATGTAAATCAATCCATTACTGTGTGGTCAGTTTTAAAGTAATAATCGTCCGTATTAATGTATTTTAAATTAAAGACAAATAAAATTTAAATTATCATTTTTTAAACAACGTGTAATGGAAAATAATTAAAAATTCACGTAGAGTTATTCATATATATCATATTCATATAATCATTATTCATATTTTCATAAAAAAATAAAGGCCGCAACACAGGTGACTTTGGTACGGTCTTAAAAATTTAAATTTTTCGTATTTACGAAGAGAAAGGAAATAAGAATATTGTTTTACATATGGCAATAAATATATCAAGTTGATGTGACAATATATATTAAATATGAAAAACCTTAGTTATGAATCTCATATTTGTCTTTTTCTTTTTTCCGGTTCAGAATACACATTTCTCTATTTTCACTGATTACCACATTAAAGAAAAATAAATTTTTACAAAAAGAAATAGAAAACGTACAAAAATTAAATAGATGATTATCAAAAATGGAAAGTTCTATTCGAAAATTTTCTTTTAAAATTGAATTTCGTAACATATCTGCGCAATATGCGTGCATAGACATATCACGAAAAATTGTCTTTTACTACCGAAATGAACTCATCAAGTATTAACATTTCTCCATTTAAATTCGATAAAAGTATGTGGGAAAGTTGTTATTTGATAATCGGCCGTCCCGCTGGTATTTTTCCCGGCGCCGGCTAAGGGAGAAAGAAGATCATTTTGTAGCAATTATTCCTTCGCAGATTGCCAGCAAATTTAGTAGGAGTCTTTTTTTTTCTCGCGGGGTTTACCCTCGCAAACCGAGAATTACCTCTAGTCACGCAAAGTCAGACGCGAAATCGTAGGATGTCACGAGACGCTCCGGGCTTATCCCAGAAATGCTCGGAAATCTCTTTACAGCAATGACTCGTAACGGCAGTACCGTTTCGCTTACCTGCTGGAATTTATCTTTCCCATTGGCATCATTATAGGTCTAACGCAGACCTGTTCAATTTGAGCTCCAGTGCCAAAATGCAGAACAAAATCGACGCAAAAAATTCAATGCGAGTAAGATTCCATGGACTGTAAAGTGTTGAGCATCGCTCAAACGCGTATCAACAGTCTCCGAAATCTTATCCATATTAATTTCTTTGCGTCAATAGCTTTGTGTTTTAGCTCCGGAGTTCAAATTGGATATGAATTGGATAGAATGTTCAATTCCAAAATGTATTTCATGCTCGGATGGAAAACTATAATTCAGATTTTTCATAAAAATCTTCCGAAAATGCTTAAAAACAAAGGATATTTCTAGCAAAAGTTAAACTTTTGATTAACAAACTGTCTGATGAAACTTGTTTTTTTTTCCAATTAATTTCAGCCTTGATTTTGATTTAATGGATATTTTCCAATTACAGTATCTATGTGTAAACATATAACGTTTGTTTTAAATATTTACACGTTCGCTTCGTAAAGCGACAAAAATATGTGCCTCTTCGCGTCTAAATGGATCACCATGTATCTAATATTTCACTGTTTGTAACATCAGTCCGTGGGCTGAGCGTGTTTTATGGTTTTCAGAGGTAATAGCTTTGATCGATCGTCCTACGTTCCTCCCGACTGATTTCCTCGTCGAAGACTGCAAGTGGGATTGCCTTTGCATGTAGAAATCCTTCCTGGTAATTGAAACTTACCTGCAATTTAAGGGTCCTTCGCCAAGCGAGCATTTGGTGGGCTTGTGCCCGCTGTCTCGCTCTGAGTGCCGCTATGACCGACTTGGCTTCCTCCAATGACGTCACTTCCACTTCGTTACTGTCCTTCATCGACTCGCCCGATAAGTCACTGACTCGGCGGCCCTCGTCGATAGTAGCCAATATACAGCTGTCCATCGACGTCTCGTCGAAGCTGCAAACAGAAAGTGGTGCGATGAGCGATTTGTCATTCTACTTATCCGACGATCTTCTTAACAACTTATTTTAGGATATTAAAACGCCTCTCTCTAAGTAAATTGCTGCTCAAGTGATCCCTTTTAATACAAATGACAATAGAGGCATTGTAGAGAAATGCGATTACGTTAAAATAGATGGTCTTATTGTCTACCTATTAAAATTATTGTCTATGTACATCTATTAACTTTTATTTTTAACTTACAATTTCTACCATATTCTTAATTTTTCTAATCCTATTTTAGCGTTATGAAAATTAAATTATAATTTTAAAAAATTATTATTAAGAATGTTAATTTTAGATGCGTTAATTCTAAAGACACTGTACCGTTAGAATTAAATCTAAATTAATTAGAATTTAGTTGAAGTGTAATCAAAGCAGGAATTGCAGCTCGCGTTCGGATAAGTGTATAATAATATCGGAAATTTTTACGAATGATTGAAAGGTCGGAAATCGATATGTCTTTTCCGGATGATTGCTTACACTTCGACAGGATATCGCAAAAAGAAAAGCTCGGAAAGCTCGTTTTTTCCGAAAAGAAAAAGCAACTTTCGCGTTAAAAAAACGAACCTACGTGATTTAAGATTTGTTTGGGTATCTTTCGCATTTGCGTGCCGTTATCCTTCATTTTCTCATCGGCATAGTAATGAATCATCCGACTATACAACTATATGGAACTCGACGCGAGTCCTAGCGCACGATAAGCATGCACGCGGTAACTGATCCTAATACCGAGAAACGCGATCGGCAAATAAATCAGTAATCATGGGAATGATACGACTCCAGTTTAATAAAGCTTGACGATCAAACTGGTACGAAAGCGATACGCGTAAATGATAATATATGCTCTCAATGTTATTATTTCTTCGCACACATATAATAAAATATAATATAAAAACGATGCCTTTGTCGCAAGACGATGTCTTTGTTGCTCTGTCGAATTTACAAGGAATTTTCGACAGACTTAATAATTTCATACAATTATCATTTTTTATATATATTTTTAATTTTCTTTAGATTGTGCTCTGTAATCTTTACATACATGTCAAATTTATTCTTTATTTATTTTTACAGTCAGTAAAAAAATTAAATATTTTCAAATCCAAAGCGAGACAATTTTATATTGAAAGAATGTATGAATGTAAAGACAAATACAATAATTTATTTTTAAGAAATAATACAATTTTATATATATATATATGTATATTGACATATTTGGCGGAACAGCGAAACAATCATCTCGAAAGCGGGACGTCTGGTCTTATTACATATACGTTACAGCTGTTACACGAGGCCGGTATACGTCCACGAAATAGAACGTCTCTAAAAATCGAAGTTGTACTTGCATGGAAACTTTAGTTTTGCCTTTGGCTCTCACGAGAGAACGCTATAAAAACAGTTTGTGCCATACGAGCCCTGCGCGATATCGATCTCTATCTAGAAATTTACATCGCACCGTACATCAAACGCTGTATATACCTACCGCAATTCTGTGTTCAAGATCGACCGAATGTACACGCGGCTGGTATACGAGCTCGCAGTGTCGTTCGCTGAGAACGTAAGCTTGCTCTCGATTGAAAGTAACTCGGCTTTAAGGAGGAATACAAGATTTGTATAATTGAATTTTAAGCTTCAATTTCGATATAGGCTCCAACAAATAAATTCTAACAATATGTAATAACAAAGCTACGGAGCCAAGCCGATTGTTGATGCTTAGTGTGTATTTACAACATTAACATAAAACTAATAAAGTTGACATTTATTATTAAAAATGATAAGACATACGTTTCGACCTTTACACATCAGACCATCTTCAGTGTCACCAAATAAATTAGTATTACATACGTAAACGTTTAACACTGTGTTCCAATGTCCACCCTATCAATAGTACATCAAATTTCTATAGATTACAATACAATATAGATTAGAATACAACGTATTCATATAATGATGTTGATGAATCTTTGGTGGTGCGACTCCATGTTCAATACCATTCATATGTATAAAGGGATTCTCATATATATGATATAATTTATAATTTATTATTGTCGAAACGGTGAACTAAGACAGAAATCTGCCGATTATATAACAATTTACAAAAAAGGCAGTTATAAATTATATCATATACATGATAATCTCTTTATGCATATGAATGGTACTGAACATGGAGTCGTACTCCCAAAGATTCATCAACATCATTATACGAATACGTTGCGTCTATAGAAATTTGATGTACTATTGATAGGGTGGACATTGGAACACAGTGTTAAACGTTTGCGTATATAATACTAATTTATTTTGTGACACTGAAGATGGTCTGATGTGAAAAAGTCAAAACGTCTTATTATTTTTAATAATAAATGTCAACTTTATTATTTTTATGTTAATGTTGTAAATACACACTAAGAGAGCATCAACAATCGGCTTGGCTCCGTAACCTTGTTATTACATATCGTATAATTGAATTGTAGACAAAATTTGCAAATTTATTTTTTAGGGAAAGGAATAAATTGATACAGTTTTCTGTTCAATCGTTTCCTAAAAATGAATCTGTAACATAAAATTTATTAAAAATATAAGAATTTTCTGTATGTTATTGAGGACAGGTCCAAAAATTTCAAGTGTCTTACAGTTACTATGGTTCTGCGAATTCCTAAGGAAATAATCTATTATTTTCTGATTTAGTTTTCTTCAATATAATTACAGATTAAAAAATGTTATGATAACAATAAAAAATAAACATAAAACTCTAATTTCTGCGTAAAAATTGACGTTATTTATGTTGTGACAATTTTATAATAATTTTTCTAATTTTTAATTTTGTACATTTTTACTTAATTTTCTACGTCTTAAATCATAGTAGTAAAAGTCTAAACGAGAATTGTGTCCATTTATTCCTCGCATTAAAATAAATTTGCAAATTTCAACTTCAATTTAACTACACATATATCCCTGAAGCTGAAACACGCGTAGCAATGTCGACAGATTGTCTACAGATTATCTTCCCATCGATGGCTAACGGATCCCTTTTGGGTCGCGTGTTCGTTCGAGAACCTTTGGGAAGCGCCTGGCGAAAAATTCTGCATTGACTACTTACTGAATACGTAAACGGAAATGATTCCCTATTGTAAGAATTGGAAACTTTTGCTACAATACATACAACTTTCGTAAGTAAAAACTTAAAATGCATAATTTTATAACGAAATTTTTACAACTATTCCTTTCAACTATTATTTCTTTTACGACTTTTTAATCTAGTTTAATATAATTTTAGTAAGAAAAAAATGTGAATTTTAATGGAGATTATTCTTGCAACTGAAACAGCTTTTCATAAAGTTAATTTGAAATTTTGTTCTTTCGTGAGTACAGATGTAAATTTCACGAATAGTTCCGGAGGAAAATGAAGATTTTCTTACAATTTACAATTTACTTGAAAAATCTAAATGTATAATATTACAAAGCGCTTTCAATGTGAAACTTCTGTCTCAAACGTTCATTTATAGTTTCGTCCTTAGTTTCAACCTCTAAGACTGTACTATATAGTAAGCGAAGAAGAAAATGCACGTCTCTCGTCGCAAGCTACTTCACGATATACACTTGGAGCTCCATGAACTCCAAGAGAGACAGTTGCGAAAGTTTCCTTGTTAAAGTCATTCCCGGTCGTTACGCATTCATTCTAATCGAACAGAGAGAAATCGAGGAAGACAGGGAAACTATTAACGCACGTAATCTACATAACAAGCGGAGAGAGGCTAAATCATTTATACAAATTTATATGAGATTTACTTAACAACGATGGATTTAATTATCAATTATTACTTCTAATTAAAAAATATTGGGATTGTTGTTGCAAAATTTATTTACGGTTGTTATTTATGGTTGATTATTACAATTAGTTGAGAATTTATAACGCACAGAAGTTACAATGTTTGAAAAGTTACGAATGTACATATTTGTGGAAAGCATTTTTCCGGTTCGCTTTCTCTCTCTCTCTCTCTCTCTCTCTTTCTCTCTGACCTCTGACTAATTAAGTCCGGATAAATTATGCATGAATCGTCCAGCTGAGTCATGCCGCGTCGTAAATTTGACGTTTTCCCTCTCGGAGGGCATCGATCGCAGGGTAACCTGCGTGAGAGAGCCGGGGATCGAAAACCCCCGCGGTGCGTACAATAGAAAAGGCACACGTTTCCGCCAGGTAACCTCGAGAGTGAAACCACCGCTGCGATATAAATGCGTTTCCGTCGCGGGTAAAAATACTGAAATAATAAAATAGCAAAACGCAATATCCGCACGAGGCAACCTAAAGGATGACCGAGGGCTGCGAGATATTGCGATCGACATGAGCTACGAATATTATCGCGGTTATTATTCCGGGATATATTACGAGAAATTAATACGTAAAATTTAATTATTATTTATTATAAATTATTATTTATTATCATTTATTACTCGTACTCTCGCGTAGTCGGATGCTCGTTATTAAAATATATATTTGGATTAATTGTCGATTATTATTTCTGATTAAAAAATATCGGGATTGTTGTTGCAAAATTTATTGATATCAAAATTATTTATTGACGGCTGTTATTTATTATGGTTGATTATTACAGTTGGTTGAGAATTTATAATGCACAGAAAAGGTAATGTTTAAAAGCGAATATTTTATTTTGTACTTTTTTTTTGTTATTTAATGATTTTAGACTGTCTCTAGGTTATTCAGTTCTCAACAGCGTACGTGATAATTAGCGATTGAGTGATAATTAGCTTTACAGAGGACTATTAACTCATTGTAGTCTTCCAGTAGACATTAGAATAATCGAATAATTAGAGACAAATTGTGAAAATTTAATCTAAATAGCAATCTGCTTTTTGGAAAAACTTGTTTAAAAATATCTTAATTACTTTTTTTCCTGTTAGTGACATTTTATTTCTTCTATTTTATTGTTATACTCGTTATTGCAGTAATGAGAAATCTCACCGTCTCTTAATTAAACTCATAATTAAAGAATTACCAGAAAAGCAAGCCTCATCAGCCTCAAACATTTTAATGTCTCCGGATAATGAACAACAAAAGATAGAATCAAAACATGTTTTTCCTTTAAGAGAAATGCATTCAGCTTTTCCCAAAAGCAAGTATTAACCGCAATCTCTGTCACTGATGAATATGAGAGACCAGTCAAGCTTCGCTCTTTCCTGAAGGATTAATTCGAGTTTGCCATTGTACGAGGCAGATCTCGCGATACGTCGCGTCACCCTGAGGGGTCCAAACATCTGAGATGGGTCCTGGTAAATATTCCGTATGCGGTATTTCGCATACCGCGTATACGTACGTAGAGAGGTATGCATACACACACATATCGATTGTACGTTGCGGCCAGGTGGACATTTGTGCGCGCGAATGCACACGCATGGCGCGTCCTGGAGCGACGCGTGTGTACACGCAGACACACCGCAGAAATACCGGACGCTCCGGGAGCGCGGATAATGCTCGACAGGAATTACAGTCAGGTGGTATCAAACGCGGAGAGTGCCGTGAAACCGCATATTGCCGTTTAGGTCGTCATCGAATTGCCGAACAGACGTTCTCGCAATTGATCGGGTGGATCAATAATTTTTAGACAATATGAGCCGTGTAAGCAAATTTGATCTTCAAATAGAGACCATTCGCCTAGGAGATGAATGCAAAATGAATGAAGGGCAAACGAAGTGAAAACGAAATTATTAAAAAAATGCGTCAAGAAACAAATATATGTAAATGATATATGTGCAACCAGAATATCAAAAATGGGAAATAATATCGTCCGTATTAATATAATTTTAAATAATATTTACACTTGAAAATTAATGTAACGTGCTGCGTTTTATACATAACTGTTTTATACATAACTTTATATATATTTATAATATTAACAATTACATTTCGTTAAAATATATTCAATAAAATTAATGCCATTATGCTGTAATTGCCTTCGTTAATTAATTAATGGTATAAGACGCACATCATAATATCTTTTCTTTTAATTTATTTTAATTTACTTTTAACCTATGTTACCAATTATGTTATTTTAAAATTAATTTATTTTCATGATTAAATACATACAATTACGTAATTTCACGCTATGTGAATTTTTTGTAAATCGAAGAACAGGTGCATGTCGTTTACACGTGATGTATCAAACGTAAATAGCGGATTGCTAAATTAACTCTGACTGGAATATTTGCAGATACGAGTAGCAGATGCAGGTGTGCATTAGAAGACCGCTATCTTCGATTATTACTCTGTTAAAATTATAACGGATGTTTTCGATAACGTTACGTTATGCCCTCGGACGATGTACCTATATCAACTCGGTAAGTTCCGATCGATGGATAAACTAGCGACTAAAAATATTCAAAAATTTTTACAATAAATGTGTATAATAATATATATTATTAAAATTAACAATAAAATTAATAGAGCGTTTATTTTTTACGACTTTTACACCACATTTTTGTATTCGCATTCGCAAAAGTACTTTTCCATATCATGATAGAGAAAACTTTTGGAAAACTTGCAATATAAACTGCCGACCAAGTAATGAGCTTAAATGGGGATTAATACGTTAATTAAGTTATATTCCATTCAAGTAATAACGACTCGTCTCTAGTAATACCTCTCTCTCAGGTTTGCGGAAACCTCTCTGATGATTTATCTCCCCATTCTGGATAATCTTCGTTGAGATAGCTTAGTTCTTTGAAGGAAGACTTCTATGCTCAATAACCATTAACTACTGTCGAGATTTTGTAAATATTGGAGCGGCATAACCCATGTTATCGAATACGTGACATCGAGCTAGATTTTCCTTTTGCGATACTGTAAACTTTAGTGGATATCGGATCTCGTGTACCACGTCTTTCATTCTGCGTCGACGTGAGTGCACGTTAAAATTATCACTTAAAATAATCTTGCTATATTTGCAACGTAAGTTCTTGCAACAAATTGTCTCTTAACATAAAATACAGCAATTACAGCAATTTATTCACGTGTATTGAATAAATATCGAGCTGCAGAGAAGAATATGTAAAATTATATAATATATATTATATAAAGTGCGTGTTTCTAATACTTTAATCTTTTACTTATAGTAAGTACTTATATCTTGCTTGAGCAATTCGGAAGAATTGTTCCTAAGAGAACATGGATCGATGATTTTTTAGTTATAAATTACTAAAGAAGGTCAATTATTGTGATTCGAAGGCATAATAAAAGTAACATGATATACTGCGCAATTGTATGGAAATGATAAGCCAATTGTATGGAAATTTATTCAAACATTATTTTAAAAGATTGAATGGTTAATTAAAGTCGTATTAAAGACAAAAATATTACTCCGCAATATACTGTGTATCAAATCAAAATTAATAGCATTAAATTCGTTGATCTCATTTCAGAAATTTTGCACAAGTAATAAATGAACAAAACATATAAGATTAAAACTATGTTTATTTATTATTTGTGCCTTCTTCTTGTAATACAATATTTTATCGTATTTTGATTAGAAAATATTCATTCTTTAAGATACACTTTTTTAAAAATAAACACGCATGAGAGAGAGAGAATATCTGCAAAACTAGAACAAAAGAAGCATTCGTTTTATCTAGTTTAAAGCATTTCCTCGTTGCATGCATCTTCATGCGTAGGAAAAGTATCGTGATAGTTCGCGTGTGAGACGGTTTTATGGGACCAGGAAAATTCGAGCGCCGGCTGATGTACTCTTAATAAATCTATGTAATAATTCAGCACGCTAGCGATCTCGCAGTAATACGCTGCAGCAGACCTGTAATTCATACTTGCGATCAGGGAAATTGAATTTGCGCAGGGAACGAGGAAGTTTGACAAAGAGACCTTCGTGAATTGCTACGATTCATAACCAGGACTATCTGCCGATAACGTGGCCAGCAACGTTACACAGCGGTAAAATTTATTAGAATGACAGGTGATGGTGGAGGCGAAGATGGCAGCTTGGCATGCTCCGATATTGTATATAATGTTGAGATGTTTGGTCGTAGTCATAAAAGATTCTTGCCATTTATCTTTTAACTAAGCAGATGGAATTACATTTGGCATACGCCACGCAGGTGGATATTCTATTCTACATGTGTACGTATATGTATGGAGTGTTCCTTGAGAGCTTTGACATCATATATTCAAAAACAAGAAGTATTACCAACTTTATAAAAATAAAAGTAAATTAAAAATAAAAGTAAATTAAAAAAATCTTTATTTATAAAATTTCAACTTTTGATAGATCGAAGTGTTTCTGCACGATTTCATCGTACGATTTTGTTTTTTTTTTTTAGTTATGATAACATTGATTTTGATTTAGTTTTCTCTTATAATAACTGGGAGCAAGTAAATAACCAAAGTCATTACAATCTCAGCAGTAAAATAGCTTTCAGGAAACCCTCTGTAAGAGGAAAACGTTTCTCCACTGTGAAAGGGATTAGAGCGTAATATCATTCGTTACGGTCCTTCAGAATGCATTCTGCTCTCGTTAGAAACGTAGAAAAATTTAAGCCGTAATAACGCCGATGAAGTACGCGCTTCGATTCCCACTGCATTACACGGAATGGAATGGGAGCGAAAGCGAAGAACACATTGGTGAAGCCGAAAATCGTAACTTTATGCATCGGCAACATAACCGCAATTTCTCAAGGGTGAAATATAATTTCTGCCAAGATAATTCGTACTCGTCCCCTCTCCATACGTATATCGTGAAAATAAGCAGCTGTCGCCCCGATATGTGGCGTCGCCGCGTTGGTCTGCCCAAAATTGGTGTAATTCCGACCACCCTATCGTCCGGAAATGATAGCATCTGCCGAATACGCCTGCAACCGTTACGAGATTTTATAGGACAGATATGCCTGTGTTACAAGACACGTTGCATGATGTCTGTACGTAGAACAGGATGTAAATTTGTCTTCACGTAAAGTCAGCCATACGTCACTGTCTCTGCCATCTATGAATCATTCCGCAATAATATGTGCAATCATACCTTTTCCGGTGATTCTTATAAAACTCGCACGAAACGTCTGAAAAACTATACATTTTATTGATATCAATGATATATTACAATATTAATTTTTACGTGATTATTAGGTGTAACACTGCTATAATCCGGCAGTCACATATTCTTTTTCTTTCAAGAAGTTTTCTTTATATGTTAATTTCTTATTGTTAGATACCTTTTAAAATAAAGATTTAATTGCTTCTTTTTCAATAATACAACTAAGTAATTTAATAAACCAAATGACTCTAGGAAAATAACATGCTGTTTGCAATAAACATTCATTGAGATAATGAAGAAATGTACAAGATCCAAAATGAAATTACCTCAATGATGATTTTGAAGTTTCAAACAAAACAACATTGCAATATCGAAGGGACAGTCACTCTACGGTTGCAGTTGAACTATTAGTACCTCGTGCTTATTAGCGAGAGTAAACATCAGTGAGTTACGAGAGTCAATTTACCAATATTACCAGTAGTTGGTTAAGAGCAAATACTAAGGTAAGGTAACTAGTCAAGGAAACTAGAAGACACACCTCCCTAAAAATCAATCATTAGAAGCTAATCTAAACAAAACTGCATAGTGAGATATAAAAAAAAATTGATAAATAAAGCAAAAGTCTAAAAAGTAAGTGGTTTCATTAAAAATCTCGTAAAAAACCCATCCAAAAAGATATTCTTTCTGGATTTTTATATTATTATAATACATAGATACATGTATTAATACTACAACAATATTAGTCCAATAATCGGGAATCACTGGATTGATATTATAGACAGAATAGATAGAAAATTAAACTTAAATAGTCTTTCATTCCACCAAGAATTAAATCGTTTTTGATAATTTGTCAAAGAGATCGTAAATGAAGAGTGCGCGTACATTCTTCATAGGCATCGTGTATAAGACACCATATAAAAGCTTCAGCATTCGGCTAACACATCTCGTAAGATTAAAGGGTAGAAATCTGGTATAAAGGATAAACCTCGTAAAGGGTAGAAATGTGGTCACCGTCGTGCAGCACACCGAAGTGCATTTTAGCTTTAACGGATCCGCCCGCCGGAAACGACAAGTACGGTCCACTTACGGTGCTGTCTGGTCTGGTTTATATAGACACTGTCCACGAAACCGTAAAGGTGCGTTTGCACTATGCGGGCTCTAACGAATGAAGGAGACGGTCTTAATTTAGGTACTAAATTAACGATTGACGTTCCTCACATCAAACGCGTAAATCGCGGAAGAAGGATGCGGGGGCTGTAACTTGAAAGACTGTAAAAGCTATAAAACATCTAGAGAGCTCCGGGGAAATTGAGAGAAAGTCAAGGAACTTCCGAACTTTTTGCTTATGTACTGCAATTTTTATAGCGCTCAATCGAATTTATTCCATCGTCGTTCTGCTCTTCTAGTTGCATTTACATAGAATATAAAATTATGACTTTTGTTATAATCTATAAATATATATATATACTTATTTATAAATAATTAGAAAATATATTTTTCAGTAGATATACGAGATGGTTTTGCTAAAGTATCAAAAAATTTAGATAAATGTAGAATTAAAAATAATTCTGTTGGACCATCAAAAATAATTGCTAGAATATCAAGACTTTTTGCAACATTGCTTATCACACTTGAGATTTCTACGTAATTATTTCGATGGTTCGACAAAATTATTTTCAGGTCTGTATACAGCTAAGTTTTTAGATACTTCAGCAAAATCATTTTTTCCGTGTGTAGATATATACAGAGATGACTCTTGCAGCATGCCGATCTAAATTTCACAAAATTCGATTCAGCTCCATTTTTAATAAAAATGTATTTCGTAGAAACGCTCCCTAAGCGCACCATCGCTACGACGGACACAAAAGAAGGCGATCGCACCACGACGCAACGCCTTGACTTATCGCGCGTGGCGACCGGGATCAGGCTCATATCCGGTCCCTGCCATATGCATTGCTTATTCACCTGCGTCACCTTTGCGAACGGTCACGTCTCGTCTGGGTTTCGCATCCCTTTCCCCTTCCCCGAACCCTTCCAACCATTAAATGAGCGGACAAACAATTGGGTTAGAGTCTGCCCTAACCCGATGTTAACCCTTTTACAAATACCGGGCGATCGAACAGTAGGGTATATACCCGTACCTGCGAACACACTAACTGAAACAATGGAACCAATGAGATTGGCTTTTCGCCGATATGGCCTACGGCACGCGTTATCCATTGTTTCGCTACACATATACACATACACACGTAGACGAATACATGCACCGAAAAAGCAATGCACAAAAAACATCGTGTTACGTGTTCGCGATTTCTTTAAACTAGTCCCGATGCCACAGGTTAAAAATCTGTATAAATGAATTTATGAGACCTAGCACAAAAATGGTGACGTAAACCACATTTTTTTGCATCGAAAAATAAAATTGTTCTTTTATTCTATATAATAAAATTTAGCTTACATTTTTATTGTATTTTTCTTTTTTAGTTCCATAAGAAAAAGAATTTATCTGCTATCAAGATACAAATTAATGTAATTATTCGAGTATAATCAAATTTGTATTAAACAAATTTATATAAAATATTAACTTTTAGTGATATATTGTAGCCATTTAAAAGCATAATAATTATTTTTTTTACTGTTGAAAATAAATTGACAAAAGATAAGTCATACAATTAATTTATATTTTCTGGAGAGAGCGAGAGAGAGAGAGGACTAATTTTCAAAAAAATAATTAAGAATAATTAATTTGCGTTCTGTCGGTAAACAAATCAACACGGTATTAGCAGGAACAATAATTTGCTAAACAATACCAGACAGAACATTGTTAACAAATCCTGTGATCCTATTGGAAGTGACCACACGCCGATCTATGCAATGGCCAATTTTCATTACGATGCGGTAATACATTTCGACTGCCATTTAGGCTGTGTTTGAGTCTCGGCCAATTATACCCTGCTTGTGTGCAATCAACAGAAATCAATAATACCTTGTCATAATATCGACCTCCAGTTATATACGTACACCTTCGGTGTAGAGTTAGTCGAGATGATTGTGATACCGGGATAAACGTGACGTCGCCTCGCTTGTTTCCAATAATGAAATAAACGAACACATTAACAAATTATTAAAGTAGAATATTAATTTAATTAGATAAAAAAAAGACACGCAGTTCTGTCTCGCCGTTATCGGTTATTACTGTTACTCGCTTTCGGGACAGTCGATCAACATGTTTATCAATTTGCAGAAGGGGGACCTAATATCGACTTCATTAATTAATGCGTTATGATAGATGACATTTCCTGCATCGCGCCAATCGGTCGGATCGCCGCGCGATCGCTCTTAACAGTTTACTAAATTAATTTGTCTAATTAATCGTCCCGTTCGTGCACGATCGTCGTAATTAGCAGGGTGTGCGAATTGCTGGCCGCCGGCGCGGGCAAGGGCTCTGTGGATAATTTACCGAGTCATTTCGATGGCTCGTAGTAGTTTAATATGGACCGATGCCTGATTGCGAGGGGCATATTAACGGGTTATTAGCCAGAACGCGATAAAGGCGCGGCCTAACGCGCAAATTGCTCGTTCGCGTGTCGCTGGTCAGTACTCTCATAAGCAGAGGAGGAAAAAATGGAAGAGAAAAAACGATGCACACATAAAGAAGGATTAATTATACACAAAGACAAGCGTGCGAATGAATTAACTCGTCGAAATAAATCTTCGCTACGTTTCGTGATACCGGCGTGATCTCGACCAAATCGGTAATTAATAGCGCGAGATCTTGCGTTGAATGTTGGCATTTCACATACACAAACTAACGGAAGATTTAAATTGTAACTCTTCGTCTGCAATCTTCGTTGGAACAAGCAAAATTTCACTCCGGAATAAAGGGAACAAAGTCCGGTTCCTCCTTCTAAGGTAATCTAAGAGAAAACTATTTGGTAATAAAGATGTTGAAAAGTAACTCTTAATTTTTTCATATTTTTTTTAAAGTTTAGAATAGTTAAAAAAAACTTGGGTTGGACAGAAAGACGCAAATTGCAAAACAGAGGAAGTAAAAATATGGATGTAAACAGAAGGTTAAGAATCGGGTTCTTCTATTTGCGATGGAATTTGAACTTGTGCATAGAGAAAGCTTCGGTAAAATCACGAAAGGACTAGATATTTCCATTAGCTGGCTAGTATTTATTTATTTATCCGGAGTTTGGTTGCAGAGGAAGTATAGTTTCCAACAAACAAACAAATAAACTTACAACTACCCGCGCTTTCTAACTACCTTCTTTCTCCCTTCCACGTAATGGCAACACCTCTGGTTCTTTAGATCCTTCAACTGTAATCGCCTTATTTCGCGCCACTGACAATATCCCTTACGATTGCTCCGGACAGTAAGAAGAGTTAACTAACCAGCAGAGTTGGTGTAACTAGTTGTAGGAGAACACGTGACCGTTGTGCGAGCAATGCTAACCCAGCACAGCGCTATCGTTGAACTAATCAGTGTTTAATTTACGGTTCTGGATCCGTAATCATACCTGATGTGTAACTTCTTGTCAGTTTACGGGCGGAATCGGATTCGTATGTTCCGCAACGTGTGGCAACAAGTTCAAATGACTTTGAAAGGCCGGTAAATTGGCTACTTGCTGCAACGTTGAGATTCAGCAATACGATTTGTATTTTAACGATATATATACATACGAATATTTATCAAGGCGTAATTTGTTATAAGCTCCGAATAATCTATATTTTTTTTCTATATATATCCTTTGAATAAATCTTACTTATTTCGAAGATTGCAAATAATATTATGGAACAATCTTACATTTAGTTAAATTATTTTACAAATGCGATTTCAAACTTGTCTTTGTATCTTAAATTATATTTTATACCAATCTTCAAAATAAGTAAGACTCGTTTAAAAAAAAATATATATTATATATATATATAGAAAAAAAAGAATATCACTCGTGATGACAAAAACGTCGTTAGTCAGCGTAAGGCACTATTTTTCTAGCGATCGGAAATTAAACTCGCCGCATTCAACCCGGAAAATAAGAGCGCGACCAGTCGTTCGTATTACCGCAGAAATTAAGCGCCGCTCGCAACAATATCCACCGCAACTCCGCACATTGTCGTTTGTTCGCGAAACACACGCGAAAACGATCGGTTCGACCGCATACAGGGCTTTGCAATTATCGCGTCCTTTGTCGCACGCGCCACGGCGGACAAAGGAAACGCAGAAGAAATATCGCTGCGGGCGGAGCGCGCGGTAACGGAAATTATGATGCTCGCTTTCAGCGATTGGCGAATTAACAGCAGCGGCGGGAGATAGAGGGGAAAACATCGTCCACATCGGCGTTATATCCTCCCCGGAAAAAAAAAAATATAAAAAAGTGAATGGCTTGCGTTTTTATTGAGCCGAGTGCTCGTAAGTTACGAGAGGAACGCTTGTCGATATCGCTCAACGATTGCAAAAAGGACACTCGACCATTCGACGTTGACTACATATATCTTGGAAAAATAGGTACTCCTTCTGCCAAAGCAGTGATATTTTCATTGTGCTATTTGTGACAAATGCTATTAATAATACCGGAATGCATATGTTCTTTCTTTTTTTGACAGATTCACCCGCGAGAAAATTTATCGCAATATTATTTTCGTTTGCTTTGTACAATGAGATTAAATCGGATTTTAAATGAAAATCTTACGTTCGTTGTCGAATCCTCTTTTCATTATAATTTATTTAATAATTTATCCTCGTAACTAAATCTTCTGGTCAACAGAAGGCCGTTACTCTTACCCGATCATTGAACTTTCTCTGCTTTCATCTCTAATCCGATTCAATCTCCAAGCCCATTTATCTGACCCTGCTATATATCGTGATCATAATATGATTACGATACAGAATGTTCAGACAGATGTTACACACAAGCTATATTTATGGTATCTTTGATCAATATGGGATCATTTTCTTTTTAACAAAAACGTTAGGATATTACACATCAAAGATACATAAAAAAATTATAGCTAATAGATCACTTAAAATCTAATAACAGATCTTCAAAATCTTATCAATGTTTGCGTGACGCGAATACATATATAATCAAATAATTCGTTAAATTTTAATTAGACTTTATTTTGTATTATTTCTTAATTCAGTTAGCTGTCTGAAGATTACAACAGACGCGAAAAAATGCGGCGTCAAAAGGGATTATTGTATAAGCATCTAATCCGAATGACACACAAAGATTCCATTCCATCCACAAGGAGTGATGCAGCCCTTATATATATATATTATACGTGTGAATGCATGCGTAAAATTCGCGCGAGCGTACCGCTGGGATTTACCTTCTTCTGTACTCGTGTTAGCGGCGAGACGGTGCCTCGACATGATTTGTCGCACCCTGCGCGAACGAAAAAGCAGATTGACGCCTCGTCGCATTACAATTCTCTCCCTCCTCTTCCCTCCCTCCGTCGGGCTATGCTATATCCGCCGGGCATCGCTCGACAGATAAAACATCATTTATTATCAGAGCGCGTCGACCTCGACCTCACGGCGCCCTCCACGCCGCGCCGGGAGAATGCATCGACGATCGGGACGATTTTTTTCGTTCACAAAGGGCGCGCCGTGTGCGAGCATCTTCGCCGAGTACCTCTCCACCGACGACGAAGACGAACGCGCGATGATTCAAGGGAGAGAAAATTTTGCAAAGGATATCCCCGAGGTTCTTGGATTTATATACGCGTCCGTGCGTGACAGTGTGTGCACGAGCAATATTACACACAATCGCGAGGACAGGCTTGAAAAAATCAGCGATGGATTTATGCATACATTTACTCTCGAATTTACTCCGAAACTCTAATGACGTCCTCTTGTAACAAGTCATTTAGATTCACTCGCGATATACAAAATAAAAGAGACAGATTTAAAAACCTTAATGCTGGATGCTCTTTTCATTCGGTGTTGACGCAAGTCAACGCAAGTGTCGGTCTTCTATCTTTGCTACCATTTGTTACTCCCTGAATATTAAGAAAAATAGAATGATGCTTGCGTCGACTTGTGGATACTTTGTGTCACCAAATGGAAAGCATATCCACTGCAAGTCTAAATGTGTGAAAAGTGACTTCGATATATGTGTTATTTAGTTTTTCCTGTAAAACTTTATTACACTGTACATGTTTAAATGTGTATAGTTTGTTATTTTTACATGGGAAACTAATCATACATATATTGAAGTCACTTTTTACGTAGATTACATCTACACGACTCGATTTATGCCGAAGTTATAACATCGATGTTATGAAATTGGCCAATCATAGTCATTCCATTCTTCAGAGGAATAGCTATGATTGGTCAATTTCATAACATCGATGTTATAACTTCGGCGTAAATCGAGCCGTGTAGACGTAGTCATACTTGCATTTTGCGGTGAAAAAACATGTCTTAAAGTATAACTTACTTAAATATCAATTTGTATGTTCTTAGAGAGTTTGCCCTAATAAACGCTTAATTTATTTGTTTATTCAAAATAAATATTCTAAAGAATCGCAATAGTATAATTTATGAGTAAATAATACATTCCGTTTTCATCAAAATAGGGCTTTCATTTTATTCGTTCAGATTTGTCTCTTGATTGAGCTTCTGAGTTTTTTTTCTGTCGCTTTTCTCATTGTAATCGAGAGAGAGGAGAGATAGGTATGGTTTAATCAAATGTTGCTATCGCGGTTATACGCTTGACAGGTTTAAGCCTAAATCCACCACTGAACAGTTAATACGATCGTTGCTGCAGAAATGAAAAGCAAAGAGACAGAAACGAAGCATGAAACGAGAGTGGATGAAAGGACGGATAACGAGAATTAAACATCGAGAGATTCCCGTGCCAAGTGCCGTTCACTTTTACGGTCGTCAATCGATGACTCTTGCCGCCACTCGTTTGCAAGCAAGCGAGGCGACATACGCGACGCGTATATGATGTGATCCGTATCCACGGCCTAGTGCCAATTAATCCTTTTGTACGGCCGTTCTCTCCCGAAACCTGTTTCTCGTGCTCGACGGTTGGTTTGTGCTTCCCTTGGATCGCGCGCGTCGGTGTCTGTTGAGAGGAATTCGGCGAGTGAGATGCACTTCTTTAACCCTTCTGATGCACTCTCGACAGTAGAAATTTTCGTATCGTTAAGCTTTTATAAAAAAATATAGACTTACTACTGTATTGAAATTTAATTATCAGATTAAATTAAGTTATACAATTTTTAGAAAAGCGAAAATTGTGCATCAGAAGATTATTAAAACCGAAATAATTATTTTGGCAATCAGAGGAGTAGCCAGAGATTAAGCTTGGAATCAAATCATCAGGATTTTATGTTATTAATGTATTAAAAATAATTTCGTATCAAAAAGACTTTGTGTATATATGAAAAAAATAAGCAAATAATTTTTTAATTTACTCCTGTAATAAATATGCACATATGCCGGATATTTCAATTTTTGAAAATTATTTTTAAAATCCTTTTCTTTTTCAAATTACAGTTTTTTAAATCATAAGAATAAAAATAATATTAGTGTTTAAATCGTAAATAAAATATTTGTTCTTTATTTAATTTCAGACGCATTTTAAATTTTGACGAAGATATGTTATTAAAAAAATATTTTATTTTAAGCTATAAAAAATATAATTTTTGATAAGGAAATATCATATTTAGATTAATCAAAGATTTCAATTAATATAAACTAAATAAAATAAGATGTCACAGAGACCTGAAATATGTATAGAAATAAATGATATTTTATTTTATTCCTTATTTACGTATCAGTAATAAAACGTAAAATCATGAAGCTACATGTATCTTAATACATTTCTTTTTTCCTGGCTACGTCCATATTTCAAACGGTAATTAAATCTGTAATACTCATTCAGCCCTTGAACAATATAAGTATTACGGTTGCAAATCGTGAAAGAGAGTTCTTAAAGTTTTTCACTATTTAGAGAGCGACTTTCGTTTTCTTTTTCATGCACACGAAATAAGACGCCCTTCTCATAAATAGAATTACCAACACCCAGGCCTGCTTAGCATTAATTTCGTCCCGAGATTTTTCAAGCTCCGTTCCAAGTACGATTCTAATACGGCTTGAATAAGAGAGGAGTTCAACTGGATCGCACTTCTCAAATCTTCAGATTGCGAATCCGTTGCTAACTCTTTGACAACCGACGGGAGCAATCTTTCAGTTCTTTCTTTTTTTGGTCTCATTCTCTTAACTCAGACGACGGGGTTTCTGCACTGGGCGCGGGCTAATGACCGCGTGACTTCTTACATCGGAGGTTCTGGTGAAGGAGATGAATAGTCAATTCGGCAATAAATCAGCCCACCGTTGCTCGTAAGTTCCCATTTACACTCTCCTTTGTTGTAGCGTCCGCGAGCCACAAAACAGGCGTGGCGTGAGATGCATATTCGTGTTCGTACCGCGGCGAGATCGTGGAATGTATTGTGGCGCTATTTTGCATGTCGGACCAACGCTTAATTAGCGATTAACGAAGCGGAATGAAAAAATGATAATAGTACGCTAAAATTACAATTACCTGCCGAGATTTCGTCGAAAAATGGAATTGAAGCGAAAAATATCGAAACGATCAACGATCTCTTTATTAAATTTTTTCAAAAGGCACGAGATTCATTTCAATAAAATGTAATATTTCTAAAATATTTTTACGTTAATTCTTATCGCTAAATTTTGTTATTAATATATTTTGATTAATCATTATTAATAAAATATGCGTACAATTTATAATAATAATTTATATCTCTTTATAATTCATTTAAAGAATAAGAAATTGGACAACAATTGTATATAAATTTTTTATTTACTGATATTATTTTAACTTAGATTTGTTTATCAGTTTCTATATAATTATATCTATAACAATGAAAAGAGGAAAATGTAGCGTAGACTATTCATCAAACACCATTCTCTTAGTCTGGCTAAAAAAATTAGCGATATGTCCACGTCGATCGTCAAAGAGTTAATTTGTTAATTATACAGCCACGTAGCTGTGCCAAATTATAAACAAAAGTTGAAAGTCCATTATTAGTAATAGTCATGATAAATACCTTCATTACATTTATTTAGACATCTTTTGAAAATGTAACACGCAACACAGGTTTTCATAATTTGCATTTTGTATATTTATTTCTATGTAACAAATATTATTACCAATATTATTTAATACAATTACAAGAAGAGTATCAATGAAAGAGAAATATCAAAGAATTATGATGAATTTGTTGCACAATTTTATAATTCTTTTTTCATTAATTTTATTATTTTATGCTTTACCAAAAATATATAAATTTCCAAACTACACGTACAATCATATCTTGCTTTCTCATAATATTCCAATATTTCCTACATGTGAATTGATATTTTCAATATATATAAAAAAAATAGCTTTAAGACTAATATCAAAGAAAAACAGAACACGTCGGTTTGCCACATTTAGCAAGTCATTCAACAAAACATTCATCGTAATCATTCTTTTACTGCCGCTCCTCTTTTATGTATTCTAAAAAATATGGGTGTACCATGGATTTAACACTATGCGGTATCTATATAATTTTCATCCTGTTGGGGTTAATATTAACACCAACATAATGTAGATTTAAAACCCTTGGCGAGTATATCAACACCATCATAGATTTAAAGCCCATGGTGAAATTTATACCCATAGTTTTTAGCTTCTTCTTCTTGATTTCTCGACTGAACATCTTTTTATGTTCGAAAGTAAGCGTATGAATCAATAACACGTTATATTTTCAAAAGATTCCATTATTAGTGTTCCAGAATTACTAATTCATATACTAATCTATCAAAATTATACTCATCTGCTCTGCATTCTGCGGCGTTGTCTTACACTCCTGCTCGACGTTTCCGAAAATTTCCACCGTGGAAGGCCTCTCGAAGGCACGTAGAAATAATTCATGAACGTATCGATCAAAAACACTTTTGTCCCGTTTGCAACATTCATGACATTATCGATCGTTCCTTTCATAATGTATGTTTTATGAGGATAGTCTATGATAGTCTTCCAAAACTTGTACATCCTTCTCATAATTCGATCGCTACAATTTGCATAACAAATCGATTGAGGTATTAACAAAGGGAAACGATGATCAGAAGCTTTCCGGGAATCAGTGGCTTTCCGGATTTAAATTTATATTTCATTACTGACAACCATGATTAGCGTACAGACATACATACACACGCATACACACGGGTTTCCTAAAGTACTTTCTCCGTACTGTATTAGCGGTATTGTATTTATTACAAACACGGTTTGAATATTTATAACGCGTTAGCATATTTATGACATGTTAATATGAGTGGATTCAGGCTATACTGCGAACTCCCGTTACGGGATAGAAAAATTCGCAAGCACTGCTTGAGCGAATTTATTCTTTTCTGCGCTATCTTTCACGTTTCTACGAGCACATGATATCTCTAGGGAGGTTGCGTCGGCTCAGGGAAAAAATACGTACACAAAAGTCCGCCAGCAAATCTTTCCGTAGAAAGGAAAAATGGATGTTCCTCTCGCAAACATTGACACTTAATATTTTATCTTGTTTCTTAAATTTTCCCCGTCAGAAAGTGTATATCAGTGATTCGTCAAAAAAGACTTATCAAAGATGCATAACACCAAAGATTACACGTAGAAGATAACTTTTTGCGAAAGAAACTTTTAAATAATATATATACACTGAAAAAGATATAGTCAATTTTAATAAATATTTAGTTGAATACATGCCAACTAAATATTTATTAAATATAAAGATATATTTATTTGATACAAGAAATGTTAATTTGATTTAACAATCTTTTTTTTTACTAAACAAATTTTTATTTAGTTGGCAGTATTGAACTAAATATCTATTTATTAAAATTTATTATATTTTTTTCTCAGTGTATGATTCTCTACGTAATAATTTGGAAAAATACATCATTTCGCGCATTAAATTTATCAGATTTTATTATACATTAAGATATAAAATTGAAAGAAAGAGAGAAAGAAACGCTGACGAAAATATAAGGTGATACTGCGCTTACTATAAAAATTCATGCTTTATATTTTTCAATTTTTTAGAAAGAAAAATGACCACAACTCATTTTATCCGCAAAAGCAGTGCTGCAGGCCCAACTTTCAAGTACAGCGCTCAATGAGATGCAAACGAATATTGACGTCGAGTTTAACAGTATTTTCGAAATTGCATTCGCACCACTCTCCGAGCAAGCCTAGGCGGACGCGCAAGTACTTTTTAACGCGGACGCGATGGCGGGACACGTATACCCCGTGGTAAATTCGACGACGTAAGACAAATGGCGAGTGCAGGAACGGGAAGCCGGTTTAACAATAACTCGAACACGAGATAGGCGGGCGCCGAGCAGGCACCCGTTTGCAAGGACGCGCGAAATGCAACTGCGAGCGAAATTCACGCAGAGCGCGGTAGTGGCATGCACATGCTTCTGGAGCTGAACACGTGCCATCGGTGAACGTAGGTATGTGTATGCGCGCGCGCAATTGGAACTAACACTCAAGACAGATGAATAGAAATGGGCTCAAGCCCTTCGCAAGCAGTTATCACACGATGAGACGTACCGCTGTAAAATCATCATCATTGAATCGGACGACCGGAATTTCGGCACAATAAATCATACAGAAAACTAATCTAGAGAAGTAATTCTTAAAGTCGGCAATTGGACGCGAAAAATTACAAGATCATCATCATATGTAGAATTGGAGGCGCGACGAGAATTTCCGCATAATAAGAATTGAAAAAATAGTTTTTGATGTCGGTGATTGAACGCGAAAAACTGAAAAATAGCATCATTTTCTCGGAGATATTCGAAAAGTTAGATACGACAACGACTCAAGTCATGTAAGTAATCAATGTTAATTAGCGATCCCATTCCATAGCGATTCTATGTGTGCGTAGATAATGTACATATATGTATAGATCTTGCGATCTTGCGTTCAACAAAATTAGAACGGAAGAGAAAGAGAGTTCGCGGCCAAGCCGGAACAAATGATTCATATCGCCGAACGAGGATAACGAGGATACATTTCACAACTTTACATATGTAACCCATCCCCGTGCCTGTATTCAGTTAACGACAATTCGTTATCGTTATGTTGTTGTTGCACAGTTTTTTTTACCATACATAATACTAGCGTAACGACAACATAACGATATCGCCATTGTTGTTAAGAATGACAGAATATAGACACTGGCGGATTATCACGAATCATCAGGTGTTATAAGCACTCTGAAATATTATTAGTGAGCGCAACAGATTAATCTAAAGCGTTGTACGAGTATACTATGGGATAAAAATATGATTTTATGCGCTGCAGGAACGAACAGATGTATATTCTGGAATTTCATACATTTTTTGAGTAATTCCTGTGATTGGACAGTTCTATTAATTCTGTTTAGTAATTCATTGTGAGAAGTAAAACTACTTAAAATCCTAATTTAGATATGTAACGTTTTTCTTGCAGTTCTGCGCACAAAAGATGCGCGTAAAATTTGAATCTTACTAAACAAAAATAGATAGACTATGCAATATTTTAATTAATAATAATCTATCAATATTAGACAATAACCGAGCAGCAGTCTACTCTAATTGCACATATTTTTACTGGGAAAATTGCTTCATCTACTCTATCAAGTTCTTGTCCATTTTCTGCGTAATATTATTACAATTAATGAGAATATAATAATACTAGACACTAGATGAATGCCTAAGAAAACTGCATATACGAGTATTTCTACCAGGATACCTCACACAAATTTTTATATTCCCACGAATAAATGTGACGATCAATTAAATGAACATTCATTTAAAAGGTTATAAATGTAGCTATTATCGCGCGTAATATAATAATTAATTTTCAATCTTAATTGCAGACAGATCCTTTGTTAGAATTCAGAATCAGTTTTTAAAATTAAAATACACAAAAAAATCGTTTTTGCATTATGCAAAAAGATAAAAAATAAGGAATAAATTAAATAATAAAATTCCGTTGTCCATTCCGTTGAAATTTTACTAAAGAAAAATTTGGCAATAATGATAACGAGAGAATATTCTTCGTTAAATTTATTCTCCTTTATTTCTATCGTGCTATATTTTGTATCTCATTATTCGTGCATCAAAGTCATTTATATCCTCGAGAATTAAACAAGCCTGATGGAAATATACCCTGATTCCTTCATTACGCAACCTCGACGTTCCTCGGTAAAAGCTTTCAGGATCTGGTAATTAATCTCTGTTGTACCACGAGCGGTCGGTCCATTTTTATCCTTATCGTCTAGAAACAGTATTTTATTCACCTCCTCTTTTTCCCACGTCGCCGCGCACAATCATTGTTGTTGTTTTCCCATTTTCTTTCGTGAACATCGTAAAAAGTACGGCGAGCCACCGCGCCGTAGGTACGGAGGGCGATTAATTTTACAAGGCGAACGACGCGAAACAAGCAGCGAGTGCATAAAGTACGATTCAATTGCGCGTCGTTGAGGAATCGCAACTCGTGGGGGCTCAGGATGTATGGGATTTCTACTTCCGTAACATCCGGTATGAAGCGGCGAACGCGCAGCGAAGTGCTTACGAAACATTGTTACATGTGTCCATGCGTAAAGGTACTCGAGCGACGAATAAGAGAGAGACTGCGTTCTCATTCGACAAATAAAAATCTTAGAAATAAATCTCAAATCAGATTTCTGCTACGGAATAATAACTTTCACCAAGTCTTTTTAACATCATCAATATAGGATCATTCGACAATGATCCGACGATAAAATATCGTAAACAAAAATCAATACCCAAAATATAAAATTTTCATAAATTATTTTCATTTTATTTATTGTTATGTTGCAGCGTCTGTGTAAAATTTGAGCATAATTCTTTTATTGGTTTAAAAGTTGTTTTCATTCGTCTTGACGTTTTGTAATATTTACAAATTTGTTGAGGAAATAACATTAAAAATTAAATCAGATTTTATATATATATATATATATATATATATATTAATAAAACAATAATAAATATTCGTACAAAAGTTTATTTGGATCCACTCACTCGTTTAAAAATTATTGATCTAAAACAACAGGAAAATATGGTCATATTGCTGCGTATAAAACCATTATAAATCTCTTTTTTTTTTGTTTTGTTTATTGCAGTTAGTTTCAGAGCGCATTCACCGGCTATATAATACTATCAAAATTTTTTAAACAATTTTGATTGATATTAACTTTTTTGGATTGATTGCTTAATTGATATTCTGTGCTAATATTATACAGCCATATTATCTTATACGCATTGAGATCGCAAATAAAATACATATTGAATTTTTTAATTGTTTAAATCAAATTAATTATAAAGACTCAATCGCCCGATTCATTTGTCTCGCAAAAAGCTGTTGTTCCATAAAACGATTCTTCAAGCGTTATAGTTTACGGTTGTTAAAGTTGTAATCAATCGAACGTACAGGCGGAATAATTCTTCGATCCGACAAGAACTTGAGCGTTTTGTACCGGCGGTAAAACGCAGTTTTTGCGTTTTTGGAACGTGACAGTACACATTTGTGGCGAAAAGCAGCAGCGCCGGTTGTGCACGGTCGAATGAAATATTATTGACGAATTAATTATAGACGTGCGTGTATACGATGGCACCAGCCGACATGGTACATTCCCTGATGTGCATGTGTATTGCATAAATATTAAAAACAATAATTCGTCGACCGAACCATGCAAGCGTTATAATTCATAATTAGGACCACACACAGTTTTTCGTCGGAAATTCAATTTCCGAATTTACGAGCGAAAATTGGATATTTTCAAAGAGAAAAAAAAACGAAACGATGAAAGCGACATCAAATGAGCACAGCACGCACATACGCATTTTTCCCCCTTTTTCGAAGAATAGCATTCGCCCCGGGCATTCACGCTTTTGAACATTTATCTCGTTAGCACAGGAGCATAAAACCGCACTCGGATAAGACAGTCGACAGTGCGGATCAGAAAAGCTTGAACGTTGGAAATACCGTCTCACCCAGAAATAGGTTAAATGCGTCAGTAAAACGTTCCTTTGTCGGTTGGAAATTCGAATCTGTAAAGCTTGTAAAAGCGGGTTGGTGGAATACATGATTCCACAGAAGCGACGTCGGAAGGAGAACAAAGGACCGTGTATTACCTTCTTGCGGCAATATAAATGGCAATTACAGTTATCTCCCCCGTTTGTTCAATGCGTGCAATTCTTTTATACGCGTGTAAGATCAAGAATGCGTAACGTTCGCATAAGTTTTCAACTACCTGATCTAAGTGTTTTACAATTACTTCGAAAAACGAGGACAATTCACAAACGAATTAAATCAGGTTAAATACCGTTTCAAAATTACGGGGCTTTAAATAAAGTAGATATTTGTTGAAACAAGTATGATTTCTTTATTATATTTTTTTAAATCAGTATTTGTAATATAAAAATTAAACGAGCAAAATTCTTAAAAGAAAAGAGAACCGTTTTTCTTTCGTTGATTTTTATTTCTTTTCAAGCACAAAATAAGAAGACAATTTTCTCTAATCAACAAATTCTTTTCGAATATCAAAACATAAAAAAATTTATAAGAAAACTATTATAATAATTATAAGAAATTATTAATACCGCATCTAAATAATAATAAGTGAAAATAAACCAATATATCAGTAATACAAGCAAAAAAACCTCATTCGGTCAAAGCGGATCTTAGTGTTTAATAATATTCTATGTGAATTTTAAATACATTTTTCGATTCTATATAAACGCGCCGATTACTGTCAGACTTGAAACGCAATTCAAAAGAGAATTGCTGGAATAGTAATACCACAAAAATTGAATTGACCGTCGATTTAATAATAATGCTAATAAGCATCTTAAAATACTATCTAAAATTTACTGCAAAAAATATCACCCCAGCTAGTGTCTATGTAAACACTTTACATAAACGGAAATGTAATAGAACTCGTATAATGCAATCTCGTAGGATCGTAAAGTATGTATAGGAAGAAAAGATTTTTCTCCGTCATGCGTTATCAAGAGAGCTAACAAGGGATATGCAAATGAAGCATTTTTCGCGGCAACTAGGACCTGTGGGGTCGAGAGACGTCTGGCGGGATCTCGACATTGAATAATTTCGCGTACTTTTATATGCGGAATATATATATATATATATATATATACACACATATATATAACGCACTCCTTTACAAATCTCATGCTCACACTCTGGGAACAATGAATCACGCGTGCGAAGCGAACGAGAAGGCCCAGCACATCGTGATTGCTATGAAAAGCACGTATCGTGGCCGAAACTTGAAAATTCTTACGGGGAGGAAAACGAGAGCGTGGCAGGATTATGTCTGACGAACTGAAGAAATATCCGTCCTGTGAAATGAATCGCAGATGTATGAACGCGCGTACGTGACGCCATGGCGAATGCATTGCGAGACATTGCAGACTATTTACGTCATTGAGAGTAACGCCGCAAGTAACGCCGAGGCCCTTCTCGTTTGCCTCATAGGAAGAAATAGTCGTGGCAGCGAGAAATTTAAACAATAGTAAATTTTAATGAGACTTTTCCGAAACACGGGATAAGAACGAGAGAACGGCGGGCACATAAGTCTCCAGTTTTACGCTCCACAACTCAGCTTCTCGCCTCGGAATACTTAAGATTTTACGCCGTCAGTTACTAAGAGTGGTAACTATTCCAAGCTACTTTTCTCCGTGCTTTGCCGCTTTCCGTATCTCTTAACTCAATATACCTTAATATCGCAGCGACGAATTAATTCGCTCTACTTTATTACGAGATTTCTACAAATTTCCATTAATATCGCATTAAGTGTCAAATGTCTTGAATTTTTTGTAGTGATACGAATATTGGAATACAATCGATAGCGAGGAACACGAGGTAGCGTCTCTGGCATCAATTTCATATGTAACAGAATTTTACTTTCAATATCAAGAATACTATCTTTTCTTCTAAATATTAATGTCGATATTGAATCGTAGAGTCAATCCTATTGGTACGATTTGTATGCTTCCGCCTCGAGCGATACTTTTGATACCCGATAATATCGGAGCAGCCGTTAACAACACCGAATATTCTGATAATATCGTTATACTTGTATTCCCAGCATATTCCCAAGCGAGAAAGCAGCGTATTATAATAACGATCTACTTAATAGATAATTAATAAGTATCCGAACGATCCCGAGTCGAAATTTTATTACTTTGAACCTTACTTTTAGGACGTATGTAGATTCTAAAGATTTATAATAGGTTCTGATCTAATAAATTGAGCTCCTACATTGAGCCTGTAAATGACATTTGTCGGAAAATTTCCTATTTTAGGTTCAAAAGAAGTTTTCTAAATAAAAATTGTGGCTCAAGTAATATTAAAAGAGATCCTATTTAATTGTTCAAGTATCAAAACAAGTTTATAAGGTTTAATTAAGGTTGAAAGAGGTTCAATCTAAAGTAGGACTAAAATTTCGACTCGGAATAGGACAGGATGCGTCTGTATAAATTTTTAACAATTACAATTGATCGTATTAGACCGACGAGGATAAATCAATTAAGAGAAATAAATCTATAATTGTCGATCAAAGCGAATCTTAGAGTGTTCAAATATTTCAGAGTGAATTTATATACATATCCAATTCTGTAAATCCGCGCTGAAGTCTTTTTCGGTCTTGAAATCATGAACAGAACCAAAGTAATAATATTACATGTTAAATCGACAGGCATGAATTCAATAATTTCGATGCCGGATAAGCATCTTAAAAGGATATTAATAGCTCGATGTTAATTTAAGCATCTTAAGAACTGTAAATAATAAAAATCTCCCTGACCGTCCATTCTAGACACGAAATCACGTACTAAGTACTTGCACTTTTCCGTCGGAATTATTGTATTGATGTTCTCGTAGCGTCGATATACCGCGGATATTCATCCGTAGGTGTGAAACCGCGCGCTAATTACGAGGTCGTCTGCTTTCTCGCGCGCGGTGAACGATGAACGGTGAACGGTGAACGGCGAACGGTGAACGGCGGCGCCGATGTGTCTGGCCGCGTATCGTACGCGATGGGATTCCGTGCAAATTTTCCGCTGGCGATGTGCCGCGGGAGTGCGGACGGTCGCGATTAAGCGAGCTAATTGAAGAGCGCATGGCCGCCCCCGCGTTTGCATTACGTCGATAGCTCGATTGACTACCGGTCCGCGATTAAATTCGCCCTGGCAATTTGTAATCCGACATTTTAACTTGCAATATCGACGACGGTGCCTCTGTGGCCACGACCACTCGCTCCACGTCACCGTAGAACGCGAAAGCGCGAAAGCCGCTGTTTTTCTTTTCCTCTCCCCGCGTCTGTCGTTCTCTCTTTGACTATCCCGAAGGACGTCTCGCCTCCAACGGGAACCTCGTCGAGACCCTCTCCAAGGGACAAAGCGAAGGCGCACGTGATCGTCATAAGAAAACGTCGACGAGAAACCGAACGCGAGAAACTGCGATCGACACCGTCTCGAGCTGTTCCTTCTCGTGCTTATTTACGAAGACGCGTAAATTCTGCAGGAATATATTATACGTATATACAGAGTCAAGTTGGTATTCCGTTTCTCCTTTCTCTTACGCTATGCAACGCAATCGTCTGGTTAATCCGAGATATTCCTTGGAATTATGAAATATTTCATCCGTTCGGCGTATCTGTAAACTAACTGAAATCATTTCATCGACGAGGAAGATAGATGGATCGATTTATTTCGAGATCGCGGGAGAATAAAAATCATTCTCTCTATGCTAATTTTTTTTTTTTCGCAGAGGTCCCTGCAGTCTCAAAGTTTAATAGCTACTGCGATTACGGATCTCGATCTTTCTCTCGGGGGAGATGAAACGACGAAATCTGCATCCGCGCCGCGAAGTTCCGAGTGTTAACAAACGTTGGGACTGATTTCGGGTAAAGCGGAGTTTTCCCATGCACAGCGAAAATCCGAGGTCAGAAGGGCAAAAGGTTGCGGTTTGCACGCTTGATACACGAAAGTTCTTCTCCCGCTGAGCGACATTACCAAACTCCGTAAAGCAGATTTAGACCTCGGTCTCGACAAAGAAGCAAAAAAAAAAGGCTCACGAATGATGGGGGAATATCAAGCTGACGAGAAGAACCGGTGCGCCGAGCTCTCTTTCTATCTTCCGATTCTTTGAGGTTCAAGAATTAGTTTAATGCAAGATTTACAAACGCGCGCGCGCGCGCGCATTCGCCGTGTTCGCCGTTATATACTGACTTTACGTCTTCCGCTTTCTTTTCAGACGGGAAAAATGTTCGTGAAATGATTGCGAATAACTCCAATAGATATTCCAGCGGGATTGTGGTCCACACAAAAAAGTTCTTAATGCACGTGGGATAGCATCTACGCGATCGGATTAAATTAAATTGTCGGGGTCATCGCTTCGACAGCACTCTGTATTTTTCACGTATTACAAAACGCTGCCAAACCGATAATCATTATATTTTTATATTATTATACGAAACTGCTATCCGGCGAACCCCGTGTTTCCAGTAATTTGACTTAATTCGATCGCACAGCTGCCATCCCATTATCCTTCCTCTCGTAAACATCATTTAAAAGTAAAAGTATTATTAGATGTAATTTTCTTTTGTCGAGGCCCATTAACGTAATTTTCAGAATTTTGCTAAAAAACATAACTTCAAAGTTCATAATAACGTAATTTACGAACACGCATAAAAAGTATTAAAAAAAATAGTCCTTTAAATTAAGTTTTTGTTTCTTATTTGACGTCAGCGACACGCGCGCGTGAACCGTATAATCGAACAGAAAAGCGCATTTGTTATTATATATATTTATGTTTAATGTATATTAAACATAAATGACTGATAATTTAGAGTAAATTTAAATTGTTCGTAAATTTATTTATAAAGGAAAATTAGAAATCATACGTAATACCTCAATTTGATTCGTCTAGTACTTTAAACAAAATGTATGTAACCTTAACGATCGGTAAATTTAGAAGATGTATGTAAACGCATCTTTCTCTCTTTCTCTTCTCCCTGCCACAAGCACGGAGCAATACAAACGAACATTTGTTTCGAGGGATAAACCGCTGGGGAATGTACACAAGATCGAGGAATTAGTAGGAATTAACTTGACGTTAAGTATTGCTGGAATGTGATATTACTTGCTTAATGTACTAATCTCTACTTGAGTCATATTCGCTAATTTTCAGCTAACAATTTACTCGTCACTTTCTGAGAATTTTTTAATTTGAGAAAAAGAAATGCTTTTGAGAGAAAAACAATCTCGCGATTATATCATAAAAATCATGTTAAACATCCCAAATATTATTTATATTATTTTTATATTCTGTATCATGTTGTTATAAATTAAAAAATAAAACATCATATATACGTATATATACATATATCACATGTATCTATTTATTGGATACGATCTAATGGTGTAATGAATGCTTTTTGAAGAAGACGCTTACTATATCTGATGTAAAACTTAGATAGTTTGAGGTCGCGTTATCGTTTTTATTAATACCAGAAGGAGAACTAAGGACATAGGAGAATTCCACATTCGCAAAAGTTAGGTAATCCAAGTCTCATCGTGACTTTAGCTTGCAGCGCGTCGGGATAGTAGTTGAATTATTATCGTTATCTCGAAAACAGAATATATATCTTTAAATGTAAAACGGAAAATCAACGCTCGCTATTTGTCCCGAAAGAGACGCGATAACATAACATTATATCGGACGGTAGGAACGTGTGAAATTTATCCAATTTAATAGGAATCTAATCATATCGTAATCAGGAAATTATTATCAAACTATACCTGCGATTAATTATAATATATGCAATAGTATCAGAGTACTTGATTTCTATATACTGAGAGGAAGTAGAATTTAATTTCTTGCGACGTGACGTTATATACCGCAAAATATTAAAATTGATATATACAATTTTGTTACGCGTTAAAAGTTCTCTAAAAATAGCAGATTCCATATATATTCAAAATGAAATTTACACGCAATACTGTAATCCATTGCTTTTAAATTTGTCATGTTATAATTAACAAACGTGAGCATTTAATGCTTTTATATTTATTTAGTGCTAAACATGGTTGTCAAGCTTCGGGTTTTTTAGTAGAATTTTTAAGTGTCATAAATATTTTATACGAATAAAGAAGAGCTGTTGGACGAAATTATTGAATTTCGCGCTCGACACGACTGCTTAATTTTATGTTGGCGTGTTATGTATATTTAACAAGTATAAAATTTCATACGACTACACACTTTCTGAGCCTTAAATATGTAATTGTATATGTTTTATTGGGGTAACATTTTATGCGCGCGCCGTATGGTTAAAAGATCTAAGTCGAGAGAAAGTCTGTGTAATTCGAAATCGCGACTAGACTTTTAATCAATAAATAGTATCTTGGAACGAAAACAAATGGCGTCCTTTAGTTATGGCCTATTCGAACGATATCTATATCTGCGCGCATAGCATTTGCTCCCTTGTGCTTGCAGACTGCAATATGGTATTGGTCGTTTCAAGATATTGATATACCAGGTGTTCCACAACACAGAGAAAATTGTAATAAGATTGCACCTACAAACTTAAAATCAATTTTTTCAAAACAAAATTAATATCAAGATAAAACAAATTATATCAACAATACAAACAGAGAAATATATTCTTACGAAAATCAATTATAAATCTTATAAATCAACAGAAATTATATAAACAAAAATAAACGAACAAAGATATAGTCTTTCGATGATGACCCAATCGAACAAAAATATATAGCGAAAATCAAAGAATTAAAAAATGAAATTGCATCTTCCGTACGACTTTTTTCTCTTTCTGAGAAAAATTAACTTCAAGCAAAAGAGGAAAAATCAATATAAAATATCACTTTTTTGCACATTTTAAATCGAACACCCTATATATCGCGCATAACAAGACAAACCTCAGAATCGCGTTTAGTGTCTAAAAATAGTTCGGCTACTAACACCCGCGTAAGAAAAGATCGCGCGTCCGACGGACGTTTTCGCGTGCGCTTCCGCGGGCGTTCGTAATGCAACTGCGGTAGCGGAATACGCGGCGCTGCAACATGTACCGCGCTATACCCTGCGACGCTGTACGTGTGTGCGAGCGTTTTTGCGTGTGTATTTTCGCGCGTGAGTCAGCGTTGCCGGTGTGCGAGCGAGCGAGCGGCCATCAGGAGCGGGAAACATCGCGGACGAGACGCGCGCCGCAGATGCGTCCCCAATTTCACCGCGGAAAAACTTGACGCTGCTCCTTTACGATCACACTCGAGATACGCGAGTCGATTCGAAATGCAGATCGTCCGAGATGTCGTCGCCGGGCGACGTGCAAACTCCGCCTTGCGTTCGTAGCGGAGCAAATATTGAAAACACAAAGAGGGGAAAAAACAATAGTTACGATTCGTATTAAATCGACAGGAATAAATTTATTACAAAAGAAAGAAACCTTTTTTTTTTGTTTCAAAGTGAATCTTAGTGCTTAAATTTATATTTTACAGTAAATTTATATTTGTAAACCACGCGTCAAAATTTTTTTTACAAGTAATTTAATAATTTTTGATGATAATAAACATCTTAGAAGGATATTAATAATTTGATGCTACTCTAAACATATTTTTCGTAATAAATTAAATTATTTACAGTTCTTAAGATGCTTAGATTAGCATCAAATTATTAATATCCTTCAAAAATGTTTATTAGCATGAGAAATTATTAAATTGCTTATCGATTTATGTGACATTATTACTCTAATTTTGTTCATGATTGTGATTTCAAGACCGAAAAGATTTCGGCGCGCGGTTTATAGAATTGTATATAGTAGATGTGTATATAAATTTACGCTGAAATATATCTAAGCACTAAGATCCACTTTGATCGAAAATAGGGAAAAAATACTTGGAAAAAATTCATGGATATCGCAATTCCGCGGGGAAAAAGGGGAATAGTTCCGATTCGCAGAGAAATATCGTGAATAATGTCGGCGAGATTTGTCGACGAAATTTTAATTACGTTTCCTAGCGACCGGGACGGGAAAGTTTGCGTTTAATTAACATTTTTGCCCGTATGGATATAATTAAATCTGATTTGGAACGAGGTTTGAGTAACTCGATAATGTTTTCAATTCGCGATACACATATGATCGAAATATACTTCTGTAGAAACGGTAAAATTTAATTATAATTATCAGTATTCCTAGTTCGACTCGATTTTCACAAGGTCGATATGCGTGAGGTCGACCATGTTAGAAAGAGCTAGAACTCGTTTGAATTCCACGTGCCGTCGACCGTTTGGAAATATTACAAAATAATAATAAAGTTACACGTGATAAATTTTGCGAATATTATATATAATGCTAACTAACTTTGAGATACGGTATATAATTTTCCATTTAATATTTTTTGTTCTTTGAGGTATGGACAAAATAAAAATCAGTACAAATAAAATACAAGCGAAGCGTAACAAAGCTAACGTTCGAACATTTTAATTATTTTTTGCAAGCGTTTATTCACGCACGATAATAAGTTCTATACGGTGATATAATTCGTGTGCTAAACAAGGGTAAAATAACACGATAATTTTTCGCGATTATATCGTGGTAATATTTGAAATTTTGTTCACGAGTGAAAATAATCACCCGGGTAACGTGATACATTATCGTCAGTGCGTTATTGTTACCGGAACGGCACGAAAAGGAGAGATAAAGTGCAGATGCAACCTCGTGATTTCAGTTGGGGTAGCGCCGACAATTTTTCCATCCATTTCCGTCCACTCCGAAATCGTGAAATACTGCGGGCTGATGGATTTCGAAGAAAACACAGGAAATATACGATCCAAGAGATATCCGTCGACACGACAACGCGACGACAGAAATGTCGCCGAAACGTGGATATAAAATGTCGCGCGATTCCAACTGAAAGCCAATTACGAAGCGGGTGTAAAATAATTCAGACCGGTAATTCGACCTTCCGCTCCGTAAAAGTCATTTTGTCGGAACTTCCTTCTTGAACTTCTCAGTGCTGAACCCTCAGTGTTTTAATTGATCCAACTTTTAGCGTTTTTGCTCATATCGTCCAGCTTTTCATTGATATAAATTCAAAAAAAATGTATATATGTATATATATATAATTGTAGCGAGAAAATTATATGGCTTTCCATTAATTAGCTTCGATACATTGCATTGTTTTAAAAGTAACAATTAATATAGGTATTTAATATTTATATAACTAAATTCAAAGTATCCAACATCGTGATACGATCGATTCTCTATCGTTTCAATATCGTTTTTTGCTTAAATCTAGGATATTAATATTTTCATTTCATAACCCATAGTAGTTCCCTGCACTGATAGAAGTACTTGTATTTGTACTATGATAACACCATACGATAACAGAAAGGTATATAAAGGTTTTAATAAAAGAAAGGCTTTCTCGTCTCGTTCAAAATAAATATTAGATTAATATACGTTTAAATATATTCTTATTTACAAAAAAGATATTTATATAAAAAATAAATGTAACGTATAAATTAATTAAAAACCATATAAGTAGAAATACATGTAACTAAAATAAAATATTTAAATAAGACTTAATATTTAATCATTAAGTTATAAGTATAAGAAAAATTAAAAATTTTGCAACTAAATTTTATTCATCGAAAATATTTCACGTATGAATGTTCTTTGAAAGAAAATAGCAAGAAGAAGCTGGACTAAACGTGTAAAATAAAGTTATTAATTATATGCTATAAAATGCGTTTCAAGAAGGAAGTTCCATATACTTATACATTCTATGCAGCTCCAATTCTTTGTGCGAACGACATGTGTACGACACAGGTGATGAATTCAAAGTACAACCCGGACTACATACTACAACACGACGGAACTAACAAACTTTGTAAGTTAACAGACTGACAAGAATTTTTACCGTACCTATTAACATTAAACGCGTGTTTGCTCGATTCCGCTATATACGTACACTCAAAAAAAGATAATCTAATTGTAAAGTAAAATTTCCGGTAACCTCATATTCTAAACAGAAACTTTTAAAGAAAGAGTATTCCTCTTCCAATGCACTGGACTATTCATCAAAAATGTATTGGAAATTATTCTAACAATTTTCCTATTGTATGAAGAGGAATATATTTACTGAAAGCGGAGTGCCCTCTTACGAGTAAATTATATTAGGAACAGCAAGATTTTTACTGCACACAGATGCAAAACGAAAGTACTCTAACTGTAAGAATATTGTGCTTAGCATATTTTTCTCTCGATTTCAGAAGAAATCTCCTCTCGAGGCCGTATATAAGAATAAAATCCTCTAAAATTTAGCGGTTTCTGCGCTAATATTAAAATTATTTTTTTTTGGGTGTACTTCTTAAATATTCTTTCATACATTCCGGAATTTCGAATAATTTATGATATATTTCGTGAAAGTTTTGTGTCTGGCATCAACGCGATTGCAGACTGAAACGTGTGAACTGCGAGTGCATGTACGGTGCGCCGAACACGTAAACACAATAATTTAGCGAACTGAAACGCGAGCGCGAATTCAAGAATGGCGCGACCGCGCTCGTTGGCGCCCGCCGTGCGACTGCCGTCAGTGCCGTCGAGTAATCGACGGGACGAGCTGCACGGCTGCACGTTTCTGTTGCCAACGTTTCTGTTGTATTCACGAAGACGAAACACGGATGGAGAACACGTAGACACCGCCGTACTCTGAGTCGGCGAAGGCGCGGCATGGCGCGGCACGAACTAATCCGCGAATGTGTTCGCATTGTAGAAAAGCAATGCATCACTCTGGATAATAAGCAAATCGAAGCGGGACAGAAGGGAGAAAGAGAGAAAGAGAGGGAGAGAAAAAAAGAGGAAGAGAGAAAGGGCTACATCTATCGTACGTGCATTTAATGCAATCTCACGTCACGAAAAATCGCGCGCTGTCATCCGCGCGCGATGATTGACGGATTATTATGGAGGACGTTTCATATAAATTTTATCTGTATACCTATATAAATATATAATACATTATATATTTTATCTAAATATAAATCTCGTACTCTCTCTTTTAGTCCGAACTGCTTGAATCCGTTTGATAATCCATTTCACAACTGATTCGCAGAGGTGTGTGTTATTATGCCAAGTTAAATCGTCAAAAAATAATTATTTTTCGACGTCAACATGTTTGGTATACCGAGCACGAAGGAATTACTTCACTTAATTAACTTTTTAATTAAAATAATATTTATTCACATCTATGTGTGAACGTAACGGACATATAGTAAACATTATCTTTATTTCATTATTAAACATGTTTACATATATAATATCTGCTTCTGAAGACGTGATTTAAATTTGATATTTCTTACATTACAATTAAAACTCATGGGTATTCAAAGTATTACTTGGTCAAGGATGGCAGAATGGTATGCCATCGATGAGATAAATACTTCGAACAGCTGCATGAAAATAGCGTCGTGTTGACGTCAAAGAGGTATTCACACTATTGTTGGGAGTCAGGGATGGCCGGAAAACTCCAGTGGGTGGATAAAACCATGGTAAATTCTGGATTTTATCGTCTCGAACTTTATTCAGTAAAATAAACTGGTAAAAATAATAAAAATGATTTATATGTAATATTAAAGTATATTTATGTACTTTACAAAAAAATATTTTTTCCTTTAATTAGTAAATCATGCGTGTGATAGTTTAAAGAAAAAAATAGGCAAAAAATAATAACAAAACACCGTATAAAGTTATTTTCAAATTAATATGTGAAATACATTTTTTAAACAAGAACTTTAAAGAAAATATATAAATGTTATTAAATTTCGTATTAATTTTTAGTTTTATGAGCAAAACATAATAATAACAATTAATTAAAATTTGTTTATCTACATAAATCTGGTCGTCTGATTTATCATTCAATTGTATCATGTCTTCTGACATAAAAGTAATAGATTTATTTATATCGATTCTTAATTCATTATAGAATTCTGAATAAAGCTTAAATTGAAAAACGTTCTCTCAACTGACGCTAAATTACAATAATGATACTAGAATGCTGAATTAGAATATCGATAACAAAAGGTTCTGTTTATTTTATTGCTTTTAACAGAAAAGACCAGTTTTTGCCAATTTTTTCCGAAAAATACTGATTTCCACTAGCGAATTTTATAAAAAAAAATTCTGCCAACAACGACGCAGTTTATTCTAATTATTTTCCATTAAGGAAGGTTTATTGAAAAACTATAAACTAATGTGTTTTATCAGCTCGCCGCTTTAAGTTAAAATAGCGGGTGTACAAATAAATATTTATATCTTTAACCATGCACATTTATCTTTCCCACAGACTTGCTAATGAAAGTGGATAGAACAGTAATGCGATATTTCATATAAACGTAGGAAGAAAATAACTTCTGATTTGAGCGTCGCACTCATACACCGCGAGTACTTCAGCTCACTTTAATTCTCCCTATGTCTCTTTCGAGACGGAAATTCCGTGGAAGAAAAATGAACCTGCGTGACAGAAACGAACAAAAAGGAAAAGGAGATGTATATTTCTTCTTCGTAATTTTTCTAACAATTTTACCTGAAAACATGCACCAAGACATGTACCGTACATACGCAAATTCATTAATTTTTTCGCGACGCTAAAAGAGAGAGAGAGAGAGAGAGAGAGAGAGAGAGAGAGAGAGAGAGAAGGGGGGAGAGAAGCGGTTAAAGACTCTCGCAAACGACGCGAAACGCCGGAAATTACCCGAGTAACACCTGCAACGAACTCAAGCGGGACTCTAATGAAAGTTTACAAAAAGAAAATGACAGGGAAGTATTCCTGCGGCGTATTTTAGTTAATTAAGAATGGGTTCCTGTCCTCTTCTTCCTTTCTTTCCTCCTTCCACTTCGTCTCCTTCGTCTTCTTCTTCTTTCTCGCGCAGTCCCATTTATATTCTTTCCGCGTTCTCTTCATTCAGGGCCAGTAATTTCGGCGCACGCTCGACGTGTGGACGCGTGTGATAGTAATAACGGCAGACTAACATGAGCGATGGTGCCGGATGCGATTGATTTACGAGGAGATAATTCAACGGGAGACTTGCGAAATAAGAGGGCGGCCGGTTGGATCGAATAAGTTAAGCAAGCGTTGTGGAAGAATGAAGGATATTAACTTCTGAATAATGGCCATTCCATCCTTTATGATTTTACTCTTTATCCCTCTGACTTTATTTCAGCGAACAAATTTCAGAAGCTTAGGTCTTAACGCCAAGTGCTTAGAATACGAGTAAACTAATCACATAATACTAATTCCGAGTAATACGAATTTAAAGCTGTTGCTGCAATGGAAAAGTAAACACGATTAATGTGAAGAAATTCGCAGAAAAACTCTTTCAGTCTATTCTGGATTATACGAAAGGTATCAAGTATCTCTAAGCAACTCTCTGAATATTTAAAATTTTGAAACTGAACTCGGTTTACTTGTATCTTCAACGTGTAAGTACACTGAGGAAAAAAAGTTGTTAACTTGACTAAATGTGCGTTTACTTTGTAATGATTATTTAGTTGAAATATTTATATATTTAGATTCACAAAATCTTGTAATTTAAAACACGTTATTTGTTTGAATTAACAAATATTTGCTTGACAGTCCATGACCGCTACATTTAGTTGAATCAACTAATTTTTTTTTCAAACGGTAACTTCTTTTTCTCAGTGTATAAAGTAATGCATACTTTCTTTATAAAAATAATGTGATAGTGAAAAGTCGTTCTATGTTAACGTTCATTATAATTTCAGATATTTAAGAAAGGATTAAATGTTGAAACAATTATGCTGAGGGTCTTACTGTTTTCTATTCATATTCTCTTCTGTGATGCCTCTCGTCCCAAGTCTTCTTGGAGAGGAACAGTAAAATAAAGTAGAGTTCTCTCAACGTTTAATGACGTTTAAAGCTAAGTGCCACGCAATTTGGCTATAATAAAGGCTTTAAGCACCGCGAGATTTTTGTCTGCATCGCAAAAAAGTAATAAATGACTAAAGTACTAAGTTTTACGTTACGACTCGTACATTTTCATAGAACATGTTCAGCATGATCACGCTTTTAAAAACTCGATGCTATATATAGCTATTAAATTCTGACAATGCTATTTCTAGTTTATGTATATATGTATATATAACATATTATATGATATATATCGAGTATTTTGTCTATTGTATTCTTAATTAAGACATCATATTGCAGTAAATATAACGCATTCATTTCACCGACAAAATTTTTAACGGTAATAAATGGATCGCAACGTTGTTTCAAGGCTGAATAAAAGCCGCGTTGTTTCAAATCGGCGCTAACGCCAAAACATTTTAATAATAATCCGACCAATGCATCAACGGACATTACTGACGAATTGGATTATCGACTAATATACGGCTCAAACTCATCAACAAATTGATGGAAACAAAAGGACCATCCACCATCGACATACAGCGCCTCCCTTTCACCGATGTGAAATATTGCTGTAATAACGCCATCAAATGGCTAGGAATGGTCAAAACTTCCGTCTCATTTCTTTTCTCTAGAGAGTCTTAGTTTGAGAGTAGTAGTAAAATAGCCACGTTTCGCGGCGTTAAAATCACCTTCTTTGAATTACAGCGTCGCGTCGTCGTGTATCAGGTGCGCCGTTTCGCAATAATCAAATAACGTTACAGTCTATTTTGTTAAAAAATATTGATAGTACTATAGCAAACTCAATAACAAGATCGTTCGACGCAATACATTTATCCTAAATTAAATATACGTTTTAATGAAAATTAATTTCATCGCTTTTAGAGAGAAAATTCTATATAATTTTGCGATTTTACAGACATACAATCAAAATCGACGCCAGGCGAAAATTTTAATACGTGCCTTGCATTTTGTTTTAAAATTATAAATAAATTTATGAAAATATATATATTTAATGAAGTTTGTGAATCTGTTATTTGCCAAGTTTTTGCAAATATTTGAATATACATCAAATACTATGTTTTCTGACCTTTATTCGCACGAGAAAACATCTGTCGAGAAAATCTGTTCGATCGGCTAATGCAAACCTTTCTCGCCTTATTGACATACCGAGTATGGTGCGAAATATATGAGTTTGCCGGGCCGAAAGGATCACAAGACTAAAGACACTCACTCCGTTAAATGATCACTGTTTTTCTCAATCCCCAAACAAATCACCGTCATATTTCATCCGATCATCATCATCGTTAGATTTATCCGGGCATTCCCATTTCGCCATCGAAGTGGCTCCTTAAGAAATCGACGGGATCCGGTAACGGCGAGGCACCACGATTATATATCGATGGGAAAAGATGTATGTGCGTGTAAATGTATGTGAGAAGCATGAGAGTGGCTTTAAATCGCCTTTCGGCTCCTTCGATCATTTTTCCTCCCTGTTTCTGAGCGCGCGATGCACTTTACATTACTCTCCCTTCAATTCGATGTAGTGTGCACAAGCGAAGCCATTCACATACCGGGTGTTCAAATATTAAGATTCGTTTGATATTTGATTGTTAAAGAAGTAGAATAATCGATTATCACATTAATAGATTCCAAGAAAGGAGCTAATATTAAATGCTATTATGTTAAGTCTAAAGAGATAAGGAATACTATATCGTTTAACCAAAAGCTTTTACCTTCATAAATTGTAATATTTAACAAATAGATTTTCCATGTACTTTGTCATCTGACATTTTATATCATTGAATGACATTTATTAGAATGACTTTTATTAGAATATTTTTAATTCTAATACTAGTACCTGATTTTTATTTAAACATTCGAATTCATCAGTCTAAAAGAAAAATTTTTTTAATTAAAACATTGATTTATATTAATATATTTTAAATAGTATTCACATGATTTATTTAATGCGCTTTTCATGGGAATTTATTGGAAATGTGATTTATTCATTTGTAAATGTATGTCTGCCTTTAAATCTTGAAGATAGCCTACATAAAGCGGCGTCTGCAATGAGATTTTAAGGCGTAAAATTTAAGCTTTAAACCTTAAACCGTAAAAAATTGACCAATCACAGTCGAATCGAGGAGAACAATCGACCATGGTTGATCAATTTCGTACGGTTTAAAGCTGAAATTTTATGCCTTAAAATCTCATTGTAGACACCGCTTAAGGGTGGATAGATGGACGCTTCTTTGAGCTGTCAATTTGTCGAATAAAACGATATTATCTATAGCAATGAAGCATCATGCGTCGATGAGAAGAGCATCGAACACGCCGTTGATTCGCGTTCACGTTTCCGTTTACGGATTCCTCCAACCGTTGCTGATTCAATTTCTACGAGGTCTGATATGCTCACGTAACGCGGGTGTACGTGTGTGTATGTGTACAGTGCATATCGAATTGTGGCGCGGTGACGACAGTAAGCTGTCAAACGAGATTGCTTCCGGGACGCCGAACTGCTAGGATTTGTCTCCGAAAGATGAATATAATTTTTTTCCCTCAGACAGTGAAGTGCCGACGAAGATTTCCCGCGAATGTAACACGTGTTCGCATATTTCGAAATATCTTTAAGAGCGAAGACGATCTTTGAGATACTTCCATAGGGCAATTCACAAGATTTTACACACATTACATTTTACGAAAGAACAATTCTAAAACAATAATAGAAAGTAAACCCGACAGCGATATGTAGTATTTAAAAAAAATTGCTGACTTTAAAAATCATATTCATGATCAAATATTCATCTACAGATTTCATTAAAATTTTAATTAAATTTACCGAAGAGTACTTTGTATCTTTCTCTATTATATTTGAATAAATAATATTTTTCCAAGAGATGCAAAAACAAGATCATTAATGTCGTGTTAGAGAGAGAGAGAGAGAGAGAGAGAGAGAGAGAGAGAAGGAAAGGAATAGTAATATAATTTCTCGGTTTCCTCAATTCTTTATCCCGAGTCCTGCCACTTTTCGTCTTCGCCGAGACGTTTAAATAACGACGTACGTCGAGCGGGTAAAAGGTAAAGCCCGTCATGAGCGTCTTATAGGATACGTCAAACAACGGCGAAATTTGACGGGATGGAAGAGGGGATGCGGCTTGCATTAAGAGAGAAAGAGAAAAAGAGAGGGGTGGGGGAAGGGAACGAAAGGATGTCGTAACGATAGCAATCTCAAAAATGTCGATCATACGCCACGCACCGTGTCGGCAATGTGTACTTCGGTTGACGAGCGTTCGACCGACAGGATGTACGTTAACAGCAATGGCAGCCGATCGATAAATTTTAGTCTCATGCAAAATTATGTAAATCTTTTTGTCACATACACACACACACGCATCAATTTTTCGCGTGTATATAAATATATATTATATACACGTAATTTATATATATATATGCATATATGCGTCTGGTGAATCGTTCGACGCAACATCGTTGATACGAGGCATACGAGGGAAGCGAGGAATTAATGTTCTGCACGCGCACGCGAAAAGCTTCCCTCTCGCAGTTCGCGCTCATAGCCGTAAAAATATAATACGCTGTCCATCGTAATGGTATCCCGGTGGGGATCCTAACACGACATCGATTAGTATCCATTAAACCCTTGCATCCCGACATATCGACGCCCGTGTATGCCGCGTGTATGGTACAACGTACAACGTGAGAGAGGTCGTCATGGTTTCGTGCTGGATGCTGCTCGATATATCAGGTATTGAAACTGGTGTAATTTTCGGGGAGCTCAGATTTCGATATCCTGAATCACGTGAAAATGATCTCGTTTATTTGTGCCGCAAAGCCACGATTTCTTTTTACGTTCATAATTTACGGCATGAAACGTCGAAGAGGTTTTTGCGTTATCGATTTTCGGAATACGTACAATAAATGTCTCATCCTATTTTCTGTATTTTTCAAAACCTTCATACTTTTGATGTTCTCTCTGTACGTAATGCGTAAAATCATGCGTTTAATAAATAGGTATAAGATATATGTTTCTAGAAAACATATTTCTCTCAAAGAGTAATAAAATTAATGATTGCTTAGAATTATAGGGTAGCTGTAGCGTTTTCTCGCGTGCGTGATACAGCTGCGCCATAAGATAACGCACCTGTTCACTCGCCGCAATATTATAATCCTTCAGAAGTTCGATCGAAAATAATTTCTAATTCCGCTGACGAAAAAGAACTCGCGAAAATAATCCGTTATCAAACGGCATTTCTTATTTTTCATGGAAATAAATAAAATTTGAATTCCGCAAAAATATATTTTCATGAATATATAACGAAACGAATATCTAAACGTGATAATGGCTACGGCCCACTTGATGCTACAAATGTTTCCAAACATTTTTTGATCGGTCAATTAGTGACATTTTTTCTTCTGGTTGGTCAGTTAAATGCTTTCAAAGCGTTTGTAGCGCCAAGTGGGCTGCACCCAATTATTATTATTATTATATATATATGTATATACATGATGTATTACATAAATACTTTAATGTAAATATAAAAAATATTTCGCGAAAACTTATATTTAGTCAGTCATTAATGTTATTATACATGGTAGACAGAAGTCACGTTTATGTACAATTTCAGTCCAATGTCAATACTAGATACTTCGGTGTTCCGTGTGTTCTCACAGCTTCTCCAGAAGTTTTCTCGATGTCGGTAATTTATGCTAGTTTCTACTATCGGAACTGTACTCGAGCGTTTCCATTCTAAACCTAAAGTTAACAATACACGGCAAAGCGGATTAATTACCGTAAGATTAACGCGCGCATATTCATGCATATACATAAAACATACTGTAAAGATATTTTATCTCTCCGATTCCGTCGCCGATCGACAATGCCACAGAGCGGGTTTTCAATGGCCGAATAACGGCGTCGTCCGGTCCGATCGCACGTAAAGAAAAGGTTTCTTTGATTTATGATAACGCCGACACGTTGACTGATCCATAAATCACACGGTGACACGTGACACTGATAGAATGCGAAGAGGAGGTTGGGTGTAACTTCCTCGCAAGAGAGGCCGTCGTGTCCGGACTGCACCTTATGCTTTCAATATGCAGCAAGGCTAGGCATGCACTATTGAAGCAAAACTATGCAAAACTTAAACGTTACTGCCTTATCATGCTGCTTAATCGAAAGAAGACTCGTTAAGAAGACTCCTTCTCTTTTAACGAACGATAAAGTTCAATCGAGCATGTGCAATCGGAAAGCAAAGTTGCTGCTGTAAACACGTTTTACTATTATTTTTAGCACACGGAAATAAGAACGGTTTTGTATTCTAAAACATTTAAAAATTTAGTTAGATACTAATCTCAAAATAAATTTTGTTGAATTATCAAAATAATTATGTAAAATGCTTAAACTGAATGCTAAATAAAATACCAAAACTTATTGCAGTATTGCTCTCATCGTGTTTGAATTTCCAATATAATTATTTTGATGATCCAACAAAATTATTTTTGGGTCTGTATCTATCTAAATTTTTAGATATTTCAGCAAAATCGTTCTTTCCATATACAGACCATATATTACAAACAACCACGGACGTCATTAACATAATTTATAAAATTGGCGTAACACAAAAGCTTTATAAATCCGTATTGGATAAAGATTTGATTGTTAAATTTAAACGATCTCGTTTAATCATTCTCTCGGGAAATGCTACCGTGTAACATAATAAATGTATATGAATTGTGAATATTCGACATATAAATGTTTAATTATAATCTAAAATTATAGAAAGATTGCTGAATCAACGAGATACTTTTATAAATTACAAATCGATAATTTTTCTATCGCGACTATATTTTAATTCATAAACTATACACACATACGTCATCAAATTTATATTTAATATTAAGAATAAATTATCGCAGAAAAATTCAGAGTAATAAAATACTGCTTTTCAATTAAACTTCTCTCTCTCTCTTTCTGCCTATCTTTCCCATTGTGCGAATACATATTGGCTCTTCTGTAAATAACCCACATGATTGCGGTCTGTTCTCTGTCATATAAAAGTCAACAGTATTGGACGATTATATCGACGATGAATATTTCGGAGAGATTAATCCCGGAGCGCGTTCCGATATAGCGGCAACAGAAATGTTCACGAAAGGATGTTTTTTCCATGGCAGACCTCGTTACCGCGCAAAGCCGCTACCAAAGTGAGCGTAATCGCGTGAGACGTGTTATCACTCGCAAATACGGGCGGTCCCGACCCGGCGCCGATCCATCATACGGTGATTGATGGAAAAGCGAAACCGTAGTTAAACGCGCCAAATTACTTGGTTAATCGAGCAAAATGCACGACGCGCGCGCACCGCGAGGTCCGCTTTGGCGAATGACAAATGAGAGGCCCGTTGAATATCGACGTTTCCGTTGGGATCGCTCTGCGCGCGATTCCGCGCACGGACGAGACGAAACGGCAAACTGCCGTTACGCCGTTACAAGTTAATCCGATGGCGTCAGCGATACGCGTTAATCACTCTTCAGCGCGGAGCAACGCCGTTCTACTGCAAACTGCATTTGCAGTAGAGCTCGAAATGTATCGGAGTAGTGCAAAGATCCACCATATTTGCTCTTCATATTAAACGCTGCGTTCGGCACAAAAACGCAGTTTTGCAACTGTTGTACGATTCTTTAATATAATTGGATTATATGTATTTGGATCTTTATAACCCTTACCGTACTAATATGGGTAACTAGTGACCGAGCGATTTCTGTTCGTGCAAGTTTCTTTGAGTCTTTCGGTAATTATAAATTATACTACATTTTATTATTTTCCAAAATAAAGAGTCAATATTTATTTTAGAAAGTTGAAAGTATGTTGGTGAATTTTTAGAGATTTTTAAAATTATTTTGAAGAGGTGAAAAAATGAAGAGATTTGAAGTGACCCTTGATGGTATGAATGAGGCACCAAATTGTAGATGGTACGGTAAGGGTTAATTTAATTGGATTATATTTAGATCCAGTAAGGAATTAAGAACAAGACCAATCACATGTATCAAAGAATTTTTTAACAATTGCTGAGCTTTTTCTGCTGAACGCAGCCAAAGAATTACTAAGTGCTTATTGGATAATAGAATATTAGGTGACAAATGGCGATCGAAATAGCCAATAGAAAAGCAGTCGATATCGGTTTAGATAAAAGACTTGTATCAGTAAATAGTAAGTAAATATTAAACAGTAAGTAAATATCGGTTTAGATAAAAGGCTTGTCCAATATATCTAGAGCTCTAATTCACTGTAGAGAGTAATCGAGAACAATTAACGTTTACGTGCGCAAAAAGATGGACCAGTGAACTAATAAATAAAAAATGAACAACGGCTTTATTAATTTATCAAGAGGAGGCAATGATTACATTCACGTTGCTGTGCTTAGCAATAAGGCTTACAATTAGTATTCATCCCAGCGTGCCAATCTCACTCGGATGTGTACGGTGATAAGTGCGAGGAATGTAGATACGTTATCTCTTCAAAATGCATATTAAGAAAGCAAGTTTATTAAATATACACCGGGATCGGATAGAGAAAAATTCAGGAATCTTTTATCTTCACTAGGAAAAAGAATATGATTGCATTAATTAGAATTCTAGTTAAAAATGGGCAAATTAGAATTTTCTGGTTGAATCTATTATAATTCTAGTTGAGATAATCAGAAATCTGATTGATAAGAATTTTTTTACTCGTCCCTTTTTAACCGAAAATTTATCTCAGTGTTCGATTTTACTATCTCTTACTACGAATCTCACTTTTAAGTACCTGAAAATAGAAAAAAAAACGGAAAAATGTTGAAAAGAATTCATCGTAATCCGCTTTTAATTTTTTATGTTTTACGTTCAAAGTAAAAAATGTGTATTTTCAAGATTAAAGATGTTGAATTTTGAAAAAATTAGTAGTGGCTATTTGCCAAAATTTATGTAAATGCAGTCATCTACGTGTTTATTTTGCATGCTCTTATCATTACGTGTAACAGAGATTAATAAAAAGATCTGTTCACGGTTGTTTGCACTTCTTACAGTCTTTGCTTTCTTTCTTTTCGACCCCAGAATATATATTTATCTCATTTTAAGTGAAAAAATTTTGAGAGGTTTCAAGCAACGTGAAAAATTAAATTTACAACAAATTAAAGGAAACGCCAAATAAGTCTTTCTGATTCCGATAGACCTGGAGCAACTCGCAGTTAAATTGTGTGAAACAAAGAAGCTGGTGCAAAGGAAACAACACATACTCTTGACGCCGATACCGTTGTGCATACAATATGCATGGAAAATATTTACACGCTCAACACGCCAATGTGCAATATTAACTGCAGAAAAAAAAAACACAGGTTCGCGTCGAGCGTGGGGTGGCCTTTATAAATATTTACGCAAAAACGGGAATTTGTCCAACCCACGTCCCGCGCCGACATTTCCGTCATGTGAAGGAGTCTGGAATCCTCATGCACACGCTCGTGTGTGCGCTCTCGGGTACATTCCGCAAGTACTGTCGTCTTCGTGATCGGAATTAATTCCACTCCGCCGTCTCCAATGGGACGATCGTGGTCCTTGGACTTTTCCATCATTTCTATATTCCCCGTAAACTCGATCGCGACGGCACGAGAAAGGAAGGAATACGACACGTGACGCAAGTTGTATTGCGAGTCAAATGGCGAAAACGACAAAATATCCAAGTGGAGGAAATATCTGAAGAGGGTAAAAGAGCTGCGAGCGCCGACGGTGTTCAATGGAAAGTCTACCCCAGTGAAGACTAATGGCACAACGAATGTCTGGTCGGTCGTAACGGTTTAATATCGAAGAGCTAGCGCAGACATCGCACATGCTCTCAACTTGGATGAAAAAAGCAAGAAGGAAAGAAAGAATGTGAAAGATAAGGCGAAAGACGATGGAAGAACGTTGAATTTGTCATCTGCTGTTTGCGCCAGTAAATTACGTCGGCTACAATCTTAAATTCTTCTCTCGTTGGTGTGCGTCATTATTAACGCTATCGCAAGAAATGAAGCGGAAAATAATGAATATCGAAGGTGTCTAAAATATAAGAGGGGAAGAAAATATCGAAGGCCTATCGTATTTCATTGCGAAAAGAAAAGCTTAAAAGTCAGTTACGTGACTGATTACAGATACCGTCGTGAAGAAAATATAAAAGAAGATAAATTGCAAAGTTCTTGAACATTTTCGATATAATCTTTTCGCGGCGTATCGAAGCTCCAGTAACTACATTTTGTGTATTAAAATGTATTTTTTCACTCGTTAATTTTATACGTGTAATGTACATTAAAAATGATTTAATATCACCTGTTTTTCAACAAGAAATTTTGACCATAATTTTCAATGCGATCGATGTAATTAGAAGCATCATTCATTATTATGTCAAATTGTTTTGTTGTTTTCCTATGTAAGGACTCGCGTAGTTTATTTTAACATTGGATATTTGAGTAAAAGAGTCAAGGTCTAAAATAACTTTCAACAGATATAAATAACGACTAGGAAGATATTATACTTCGTTATTCTATCGACTTTGATCTCATTATCTATTAAAGTAGAACGCTCACTTTATTTTCAGAAGTTTCTTAAATTAGTTATTCAACCTATTTTTATTGTAGCTAAACTCGACTTTAGTGCATCCCAAATAAACAGCTCTGATTAAATGGTTAAATGGAAAAAACGAATAAATTACTTGACTTAATTAAAAATGCTTTTATATCAATTTTATTATGACTGCTATTGATATTCACAATCTTTATCACGAAAATACAAATCAGAGATACAAATCGGAGTTCTTTCTCTGATAATTAAAATCATTGCGTTTTCTAAAGCAGAGATTGAAAAGATTACATCGATCCATTTTGTTCAGGATGTCTCTTAATCAGTAATGACTAATAACGCCACATAAAAAATTTTTACACAGCTTGCATGGAGATTTCGTATTGCGAGATAAAATCCATCGGATTAATTATGATAACTGTGATACAATATTTACTATTAATGTAACAATAATTATCACAAAACCGTAATAAATCAGACTAATTAAGAAACAAATAATTGGAAATATTTATTTTAATTGTTTATTTTATAAAATACGAGCTCCATAAATTATAAAGAAGTATATTTTCAGTGTATAATACACTTAATAACACGAACTCATATTTTATCGTTCTCTTCTCGATCCTTTTATGCATAATAGCCAAGGTTCCCTTCATTTTTGTCGTTAATGCATATAAAATCTCAAAAATGCACATTATGAGTTTCGCTTCATTAGCGTATATCTGACTTTAAACCGCTGTTAAGTTTTTAAGCGAAACCGTTGTTAAAACACACGGTTCGCAACTCGAAAGCGAAAGAGAGAAGGAGCGAAAAGGGAGAGCAGGGAGGGAAAGAGACAGAGGAATTATGAATATTTGCGCAGGTGGATGAAACGAGGGGACGCAGGCAAGAATGCGTCCCAATATTAATTAATGGAATACGTCTTGCGCGCGATATTTGCTCGAATACAATGGTCGGCGCGGGTCAATCGAGGATTGCGCTCGCGTTACGTCATACGTGTCCTGCAGCGGGACACCGATGTGTGTGCGCTTTATTCGCACACTCGTGTGCGACTCTCCCTATTTACTTTAGCATATGTACGCACCGTCGACCAGATCTTTAATATAGAATATTACAGCGCAGGACGTACACTCATGCTTATCCAGCATGGAAACTACAGGTGAAACCGAATACAGAGAAATGAGTAACGCTGATCGCCGCAGGTCTCGATTTCGCGAATATTTAGCAAACGTTAGAACGCTCCATATCGGTCCTCATCTATCATCGTTTTTCAATTGTTACATTTTTAGCGTTTTTTATCGCTGCGCACTCAGTGCACATTAAAGCCGTTGCACACTAATTTAGTCTGAATGTAAAAGTGAGATATCTCAATTAATAAATTGTCCAATGTATATTTTATCAAATAGCATAGTAAAATGTATTGAAGATTTGTATTTTTATTAAACATATATCTTTACGTCGATTTATATACAACGCTTTAAGTGCACTGCTTTAAAGTTTGCATTGAGTGTGCACCAGTTCTGCTAATAAAAAACGCTATTAATGTGTTAAATACTCGATACTGCAATAAAATTTATTGTCAAATAAATTTTAAACTGAGAATCCAAAGTAAAGATTCTAGAATTTTTAATTAGTTCAATTAATGTTTAATTGATTTGAGAAACAGTGATTTTTTTAATATGAACAATACTCTCACAATTCTTAACCTTCTGCGAGGACCAGTATGGTTTTGATCGACTTTTTTATTTTAAGGACTAGAACTTTTTTGTTAATGTCATGGGATTGAATGGTGAAAAAGGCGCCACTGTCGAGTCTCTAAAGAGTCCTCCGATCCGGAAAAAAATGACATCCCTTATTTTTCGTTTTTTTAACTAAATAACATTAGATATTGCTAAAAGAATTATCTAACATCATTGCAGAGTGAAAATTTCACAAATAACATATGTAGAAACATTTTTTGTGTGCAGTAAATTATGTCCACGCAATAAAATAAACTTCTTTACATAATGTCTCGTGCATGGTATGGTTGTCGAGAACCGTGCGCCGATACCCATGGTGCGCATTCTACTCTCCAATACATATGCAGACATTAATTACAACATTTTTAGTTAATTAAGAGCTGCAAACACTACAAATTCCAAAACATTAACTGAAACGGTTCAAAGTCCTTAAAGGGGCCTCCCGTCCTCCAAAGGTTAAGAGCCCAGACACAAGCTTTTGCATAACGCATAACGCATAGTGCATAAGCGAATCAACTAATCAGAAGCTTTCCTTTCCTCTCATTCCATGGAAAAGAAGAATTTCGATTGGTCGATTCCATTATGCACTATGTATTATGCGTTATGCAAAAGCTTGTGTCTGGGCCCTAACTCTTCAGTATTATTAGCATAAAGTGTTCAAAATATATACATCGGCCATATAAATTTGCTAAACATATGAATACTATATTGATTATTATATAACACTTGATTATTTATATACATTCCTATATTTAGCGCAAATTGTTTCAAAAATTGTAACAATAAGAATAACAGTTTAAAACATTTTTGCATTTATCGTTATTTACGAAATATACAGAATGCTATCAATTTTTATTTAATTGTAAATCATTAAATAAGAGAACAATAAAAATTGAAATATAACGTTAGAATGTCAGAAACACCCCGCGAGTATAATTATGTTAAAAAAAAAGAGATCACGCGAGTAATGTAGAGTAAAATATATTTAATCGAGATAAATTATTTCCAACAACATTTTAGGGATAATTTTGAAATATGCATTTTCTTTTCATTTAGCTGTGGTCGAAACACTTGATTATTTTCATTTTTCGCATCCCTATTAAGAAGTTCATTTAGATACCCGTATAAGCAGCTTTCTATTCCTCTCTTCTATATCTTCTATACACACATATATTGGCGGATGGTAAATTAAAATAAAAAATATAAACGACGCCTCTCAAGAAATAACACACGCACATATACCTTGAATGTATCACGAGGTATTCCGTACATTCTCAGTGAACGTGAAATATTATAATTATCAAGAGAAAATTATTTTCATTCAAATCAATGACGTGCTTCTTAATAAATTCACGTTCCTCTCGTTTTCAAAGTACCCGCACCTTGCGTTAATTGCGCATGTGCTTTTTTGTTCTACGGCAAACAACTTTCAGCTTGGGGGTCTCTTAAGACGTTTCTAATCTCTCATACATTTTACAATGCTAATTCGCACGGCAAGTAATAACCCTACGCTACTGTCGCGAATTTATCCCGTTCCCACGATCAACAGGGCATCTTGCTGGCGATTTATTGTATGTAACGTTCACGTAATGCCACAACGTCGCTGCACAGCAGAAGTGAACGGGAGATACGCGCATTAACGAACGCGATTTCCGCGGCGGAAATAAAATGAATATAAGGGAAACAGCTCGCGCGGAACGCGTGATAGTCGCGCGCAGCCGTAACTTGTAAATGGCAAATAACTGGAACAGCCGGACCGTTGAAATCTTACGTGACTAGTATTAATAGTCGCTATAACGATCGCGATAATTTCAGTGTCTCCTGCATTCCGCCGAAGATAGATCCACTTATTGGCTTTTTCTTATTTTATTTTTCTTAATGTAAATTCCGTGTCGAAATCTTAAAAAACGCGAGTAGGTAATTAATCTAAGGCTTCTCATTATAAGTAATCAATTGGTTGGAAAAGAATGGAGATGGCCAAATAAAATTATGGAATTTTCTTGGAAATTCTAGATAACGTACTAAAAATTCCATTAATAATTATTATGGCAAATCGATTCTGATTAAAAAACAAAAAAGTTATTATCAATTTTATGAAGACAATGAAGAAAACATTATTTTCGTATTTCTGTACTTTTTAATTGGTCAAACTTTTTTTTAAAAATGTGTCGTACTTTAGAATTTTTTGCGGAAGGTAAAGAAAGAGAAAAAAAATCGAAAACTTTGATCGATTGTACCGAAATTGAGAATAAAGTTAAAACCTCACAAAAGTGTTCGTCAAACCTCGCAGAATTAGATCTGTAAATAAGAGAGAGGATAATTGGATGAGGGATTAAATCCGGATGATCGATTTTCATGCGGGATATAATGACGATATGCGCGTCCATCCATGTTTACCGAAACTTGTTGACGGAGTTAATATTTATTTTTCGAGGCAACGCGATGCAACGCGAAAAATCGTTATCATTCACTGTTGTATTGTTTTCATTATTAAGCGAAGGTAATAAAAGATCTGTTAGATTTTCTGCAATAAACCGGAAAAATACAGTATTTGGTCTCAAATGAAATCATATGAACAAAAAAAAATAAAATAAAATGAAAATAAGATATAATTTTTAGTGATTTTTCTTTTTATGATGTAAAATAAAAATAAAATTAAAACGCAAACTGAAATTTATGTTATAACAAACTGTCGATATACAAGAAATAAAATACAATACATACATATAGTTTATCACAATTATATTGAATAATAAAAATTTTAGTAGAATATAGAATAATATGTGTGTAAAAATATCTTGTTGAAACATATATTTTTAATTGCTTAATCTTTGTTTCATAACTCATGAATGTATAATTCTGTATTCATTCCTTTCATTATTATTTTTTATCTTTACTCTTAGGAATAAAATATCTAGGCAATAAAGACTAGGAAATATTTATGGGAATTCCCTTTATAAACAATATGTAGAAATTCTATGAAAGCTTAAAAAAATTTGGTAATATTAAAAATGTTTTGTTTAAATGTGTTTGTATTTCTTAGGTCACTTAACATTTTATTATCAAGATATCTTGACAAGAGTATTTAAGTGATATTACTTCTTTCTGTTTTTATTTATCTGCCTTTATCTCTTTCTTTTTATTTTTAAGTGTATTAACTAAAAAATTTTAGTATTTAAAAGCTCTTATAGAAGATAACATTATCAATAAATATTTTATCACGTAAAAATCGATATTAATTATCGCATGCACAGTAGTTTCCGATCTTGATAATTATTTTCGGCAAGATCCAAACTACGCGGCGTGGATCGCGAATGAATGAAAAATCAATTTATTATATTGATTCATTTTTAAGTATACAGCTATCGAGTATACAGAACAATACAACTGTAGTTCACAACCGCTGCAGTCTTGGTAGATGTCGCATTTTCAAACTTATTCACTAATTTCGTTGTCGAATATTATCATGATTAACGTAACACAAAATTAAAAAATTTACAATTTAATTGTTTGCTTATACAATTGTTCAATTCTAGTAATGTAGAAAATAAATAAAATCTAGCTAATATTGTTTTTGTATGCATATTGCACGAGACTTAATTCGCTGAGCTTTGCAAGTACTTTTTAAATAATTTCAACTATGACTATTTTAACATTGACTCTATTTATAACTATATTTATAAATGTATTTTATTACACATTTAAATATCTGTTACATCTCGCGTGAATCGCTGGACACCGGCACGTGACGCCATCTGTCGTGGTGCGCCGAAACGAAGTGGTGCAGAAGACGTGCTCCTCGGATGCTTCGTCGGATGACATATCGCCGTCGTGACGCCACGCGTCGCTCGCAGTCGATATCGAATCGAGAGTATCTTGTAACAGAGACTTGCCACGAAATGACAAACTTTTGATTAGCCCGCCGTTTCTGTCAACTTTAGTATGTTGGAATGAGTAAGATAGTATAAGTTAGAATGAAATAACATGTATGTAAAAAGAAATTCTTACATTATACCCTTCTTTCTTAGGGCCATTCCACACAAACTTGCAGAGCCACATAACCATATGCATAAAGAAAATTATCCAATCACATTTCTGTCATAAAGCCAAGCGTAAACTACGATTGGATGATTTTCTTTATGCATATGTTTATGCGGCTATGCAAGTTGTGTGGAATGGCCCTTAAGGCCGCGACACAGACTTTTGCATAAAGCACAACGCATAGTGCATAAACGAATCAACTAATCAGAATCTTTCCTTTCCTCCCATTCCATGGAAAAAAAAGCACAATGCATAGTGCATAAACAAATCAACTAATCAGAATCTTTCCTTTCCTCCCATTCCATGGAAAAGAAGAATTTCGATTGGTTGATTCTCTTATGCACTATGCGTTATGCGTTATGCAAAAGCTTGTGTCTGGGCTCTTATTTAGACAAAATTGCTCGTGACCAGATTCTGTCATAAGGTCTCTAATATCGATGACACGATATCACTGGCTGGAAGGGAAGCATCGAGCACATCCGGAAAGAGAAGAGAGAGAGAGAGAGGGGGGCTTTCCGCGTCGCCATAGTTTCCTGTCGGCATCATACGCGCGACGTATAGAGCGGATAGAACGAATTCTGACGTACGGGAAGTGGACGAGAAAGAAAAACGAAAAAAACAAAAGGAAAAAGGAAAGAAGGAAGAAAGAGGCGGTACACGCGAGCGCCCGTGCATGTGGTACGGCGGCCAAGCGTGCACCGCGGGAATTGGAGCGATCACCTCCAGCCAATTCAGAGAACGATTTAGCGTAGACAACGTTCGATGTGAACTGAAAGAAATGTTTTGTATGAGTAACTATTTATTTTATTGATGCGTGAACTTTCTTACTTTTTAATTAAAAAATTTTATTGTTCTAATTAAAATTTGATTAGAATAATCATAAGAAAGTTTTCGTAAGTCGTGTATCAACAAAGTAAATGGTTATTCATACCAGACATTTCTCTCAGTGTGTAGTCCTGCACGCGAATTACCAGAGAGAGAGAGAGAGAGAGAGAGAGAGAGAGAGAGAGAAGGCGGACGCGTGACGTTAGTCGCATAAATGTGATCTTTCTAATTTTCGGCTGGAGAGATTCCGATTTTTTAAACAAATCTCTGGCCCTCCGATAAAAAAAATCGAAAAAAATTTCTAAGCACTCTAAATTTTGATAATTTTTTTTTAAACACGTTGACTTTTCTTCGGTTCCGAAAAGAAAGATCTCCGACAGAAAGGTCAAATCTAATAATCTTTTTCTAGAAAAAGCGCTACAAGAAAGTAACAATTTGGACAATGGTAAACTCAATTTCCAACAGGACGATTATTGATCTCTAGCGGAACACTAAACAACCGTAACTTACTTATCGTCAGTCCTTCGACGAGACAATGGCTGCATTCAGCAAAAAAAGCAGTTTTGCAACTGTTGTAAGCTTCTTTAATATGATTGGTTTATGCATTTAGGTCTGTAAGAAACTAAAAGTAGGAATCAATTTTATTAAAAAAATCTTACAACACACACAGAGTTGCAAAGCTTTATCTGCTGAAGGCAGCTATTAGGCTTTAAATGATAATCTTATAATCCACTTGTCATGAATCAAACGAAAGTCAAGCAGGCAGAAAAATAACAGTTATCCGTTGTATAGTATACATTCTATTATGAACAAATTTTCTTTTGACAAAGTAAAATTTAATTCGGATGTGAGGCTTCGCTATTTGAATGTAAAATGAAAAGATTAAGTTACGGAAAATAGTGATTTCCTTGATGATTCTCAATAATATCGCCATTCTGAAATATTTCAATCTGTAAAAAATATTTACCTCTATAGAAATTATTCGACCGATATTTTTAGATATCTTTTCATGCATTCTGCAATATTTAAATCTTTATGTATCCATCAATAACCTATTTCCATGCGAACGAATGAAATGTACGTATCACGAAATAAAAAAGCTTTATTAAAAGTTAAATGATGATATTAATTCGATATATGAATTATGAAAAAGCTATTTTTAACGATCGTAACTTTTCTCTCGTAGGAGATGCGACGTACGTTCCATCACGAGATTAAATCTTTATAAAAGCGGCGTTTCAATAGCACAATAGACAACGTTGGCAGTGTACGCTTTCGTCGTGGTCTTACGACACGGTTACCGCAGCATGTGCTTCATAATGAACGAAATTGTCTCGGATTCCCACAGTGGGTTATCGAGATTCAAGAATCTCGGAAACCAGCAGCGGGGACCGTCCTTGACATCCTCGCAAGGCCTGCTGGATTTAGCCGCATGCTACATTTATACGTTGATATACGGAGAGGAGGCAAGGCCACCGCGATGTACTCTCGTGCTTAATTACGCTTACGAGCTACTTTTCCGCCGTGCGTGCGCCATTAATTCGCGCCGATTTCAATTTCGCGTGGACCGCGCATTACGACTCCCGTCTCTCTCCCTCTTCGCGTGCCATCGTCCGTGATTAAGTCGTTGTGCCTTCGTTGCGCGTTCTCGGAAAAAAATGCGCGGCACTTTATTTACGCGATTACACCGCCGGTAGAAGCGATTAACGCGCGCGCGGTCCAAGCGCGCGGAGAAACGATTCGCAGACACGCGATATCGACTATATCGACTGTATCGACTGTATCGAGGCTCTCGCTCCTCGAACGTAACAGGATAACTCCGGCGAGGCTGAAAACGGCCGATCATCATTTCTCGGGATCATCGATCGCCGTTTCGTTCCCGTCGGAAAAGACCACGCATCGTTTATACTTTTGAGTGTCTAACGGAATCTCTAAATGGATTCTTCGAATCGTAACGATATTAGAATTTTCACACTCCAATAAACGTAAGATGGTCCAGGTCTTATTTTATTCTGTCTACGAGCTTTGTCAGTTTAATTGATTTTTAATCTCTTCTTAATAGTAGTATAATTACATCTCTCTTCGTATCTAGTTCCAGATGTCATAATAAAAAGTCTGAATTTAATAAAGCTGACTTATTATAATAAACTGTTAGATTCGATATTTTCTATAAATATCGGAAAATAATTACTTTACCTTAACTGTACTTTAAAATACAGTTGAAATAGAGTCTTCGTCTGATAAAAAAAAACAAGATTTTATTGTTCGTGTATTATTTTAGGATTTCGATGATTTGGAAATTACGGACCGTTCAATCAACATGATAGTTGAGCTGATCGGTTCGATCATTCTAATAATAAACTTTCCGATGTGTTTGGCCGGCAAATTCTAATATGGACATTATAACGTAATAGTTTGCCACGCGCATGAGGTAAATCTCCAGGTACTCTCCTGAAATCAATAACATCTAGCATTAATACGACGAGGAGGCTAAATTAGTGCTGTACGCATGCCGCAGCATTAATCGGGACATGATTATTACTGTCTGATCGTTCGTGCCTGGTAATTACTCTGACGAACTTGGACGAAGTATGTAAATATTTTCTTCACTATTGCATTGCACGCAACCTGTCAAAGACTATCGCCAATGTAATTCGATTGGATACAGTTAACGCGAAGCACTTCTTCGTTAAAGAGGAATGTAGGTATTTTTTTTTCTTCCTACAGCGGATATTTTTCCTACTTCACTCGCATTGCGAGTGTGAGTTTTTTCATGGTACAAGCGATACATTAATTAGACGCAACTTTCATTGCGAGACTCTAGCGATGCGAGGTAATTTGCACAGTCCGTTTTGAATTTAAAAAAATATAATTTAGTTGCTGTATAATTCGACGAAAAAATATATATATAAAGAATAGAAAAAATATATTTATCTTGCAGACTTTGTCGCAATTGCACGTCATGCAATTCATATGTACACCTTAATTTGAATTATTGTATTTACAATGAATAAAGAAATATTTTGGATGCTAAAATATATATATATATATATATGTATCTAATAAAATTTACTTAACATAAAAATTATGGCGACAATAGTTACTCATATTGATTAAAAAATTGTTAAAAATATATAATTGATGAAGAGTCTTTTTGATCGAATACCGAAATAGAGATCTCTGAAAAATTTAATCCTTGAAAAATACAATCTTAATAACTCAATAAAAAATATCGAATTTGTTTGGTTAACAAAGTTTTCAATCAGCGCAGATATACACGTGTGTCAGAATTTCCAGCATATAGGTACCGAGTTCTGATTTTACATCCCCCAAACTTTCCACTGTCATCGTCAAATCAAATTAGGATCGGTGCGTAGATAGAATGCAAAAATCCCGCGATTTTATGCTGCATTCCCCGACCATTTCTCTGAGTTTTACTAATGATTGATCGATTTTCGGTTCTGCAGACGTGTCGCTTATACATATTAAATGTTCGTAATTTTGTCCCAAACGAAGGTGCACGCGATTCTCGCGTAATTTCGCTTTTATCGATCCGAAAAGACACGAATATGTTAGTCTTGTAGTCACGACCGCGATACGGTGGAGAAATAAATGGGAAACGAGGCGAAGTCTTGTGTTTCAATTTGACTGGGAGTATACGGAATAGGAACCGGTTCTGGTATATTGAACGCCATCGATTTGCGTCGACAATATAAAGGCAGAGAACCGATAGAAAGGAAACGTGTTTTTCAAATGTGCTGATATTTCGCATCTCTCTATACGTTGTAACATGGCCTTAAATACATAGGCGCGAACCAGACGACGAGACCGAGAATAATCAAGTGAACTACTCTCTCCATATATCAGGAATATTGAATGAACTCTTCTACCGTTAATTTCCATATCACCAAACCAGTCCCGTCGCTGCCCCGTTCATAGCACGATGCTATTCTTTCTTATGCAAATCGCAATCCCACTTTCGTCGCAAAAAAGAAGAGACCACATGAACGAAATCGCCACGTAAGAGCAAATATTGCCACAGCGTACTCGATGTGTTAATCGAACGAATAAATTGCCACTCTTCTGAATGTGACGTCTCAATTAAAATCTCAGTTCTTTAAAAGCTCTTTTCTATTTAGTCAGTAAAGTGTCTTTTACTTGTTCCATTATTGTCAATGATTAAATTACGTTCTTATGATAAACGTATAAATGTTGAATATAATATAGAGTTTTAAAAAATATAATTTCTTATATATATATATATACATATATATATATAATATTCAGTTCTTTATTGTAAATTAGTTGAAATTGTCGTGTATAATCTCTTTCATGCGTTAGTTTAAACTTTTTTCTTTTAAATTTAAAATATCTTACTGTATATATCATTAATAAAAAAAAATATTATATATTTTTATACATCAAATATAAATTACAGATAAAGTTCTGTATCTTCCATGAAAACAAATAACTGCAAAATTATTGTTTTAAAATTAAATTAATTATCTTTAGGCCAAAAAAATAATCAAGAAACATCTCGGAGACGAAGAGAAAATTAGTTACTTGGTTAGTTGGATAAGTTACAGTAATACTCTTATTTGTTTTATGTTGCAGTCTGTAACTTTTAGAAAATTAATCTCAAAGGTTTTAACTTTCATCCATTACGTAATTATATTTTTCAATCACGTGTTCTTTTATTTATCCCTCGTTCGTTCACTAATTCGTTTATTAAACTCCAGATTTTACACCGGGAAAAAAAATTGTTCATCTGTTTAAAATTAATTTAGTTTGTCTTTTTCTTTCGTTGGAAAATATGTACATTTAAGTCAAATATAATATTATATGTTTGACTTAAATACATACATTCTTCATCAAATGAAAAAGAAGAATTAAATTAATTTAGTCGATCGAACAATTTTTTTCAGTGTAACAATATATTTACTGAAGTTTGCGAACTAATTGTAAGAAAAAACCAAAACTCATGAAAACATGTTTCCTCTTGTGCTTTAAATTTCTTGGCAACGCACAATACAATTTCGTAGCGCTGGATCGATATAAGAAGTACCTATGTATTAATAAGCTAGAAACAAAGCACAATGCTTTGCAGAAGTTCGAAACTTCTGAATTACAATAATCGATTTGTATGAGCGTACTTACAAGTTTTCATTTAACTCAGCGAATTCGATGCCGGACTTGGCACCGGATGTCAATACTCGGCGTTCTGAGCGTTAACGAGTTAAACTGGATTGAAACGATCTACTATATAGTACTCCGATGACGCGATCATGTATCCTGATTGACGATTGCTCGATGCGAAACGAACGGATAGTATCAAAATATATAATCAGACTCACTTTCTGAACAAACGATGTATATTAATATAATATTATATTATAACATTGTTCCATATACTTAGTGAAATAATTCGTCAAAAAATAGGCGAAATATTTCAGAAATTTATATTTTGTTTTTTAATATGTGTGCGGAAAGAACTTTCTCCGCATATAATAATTATTATCTTCCTTATAGATAGCATTACGCAATTAAAAATTAACCACTTCGTGATTAGATAAAGTAAAATGAAAAATCCTAAAATAGAAATCTTTATGCAATATAGAAAATCAAGAATCAAGAACAAATTAGATAACAGATATATATTGTCTACAAATAAAAATATATCTTCAAAATATAATGAATAGTTAATCCCGGGCCACATTATGGGAACGACTCACTTGGCTATGGCATACCCAATTTAATTTGATTGCTTACAACTTCCATAAAAATAATATTGTAAAAAAGTTTTTTTGTTAATCGAAACGCTAATCATTAAGGAACATAAAAATTCTAAGCAAATGTATGTATCTTTATTAATAAAAAAATTATCAATATGGAAAAGTATTAGAAAAAGAAAGCCGAATATGTCGAGAATAGCGAAGAGTTAAAAGTATGATCTTTAATTTTAATTTTAGTTTATCTTCACGTATATCCATCCTAAAGCATTACAAAAAAGTGTATAAAACGCACAATCAAACAGGTGTCTTACCGTTACAAGAAAATGTAACGGTAAGACATCTGTCTGTCTTCTCCGTTATATACGCGCTATACATATCCGTTTTATATAATTCGAATTCAGTTCGATCATTTATAAAATATTACGATTGAATCAGTAGAAACGAAATAGTATTGTGCAAAGAAGAAACAAAGTTAGGTATATCCAAACGCATCGATATGCTTTCGGTAACAAATGTGTATTCCCAAGCTTTTATCTCTCAACCTCCGAATCGACGAACAACGAACGAATTATTTCCCTTCTATATTGTGTAAAATTACTAAAATGCGCGGATATAATTGGATAATGAAATCAGTCTAGAGATATACGTTATACCGCAACAACGGAACAAGATAGTATTTTTTTTTAACTATACATATTTTAATACGCATTACGATTTTAACATCATACTTTCATTTCATATATGGAAATTAATTATAAATAGGATATTATTATATTATATAAATAGATATCCTAGACAGAGAACTATTAATTATAGTAATTAAATCTTTAATTTATTTAATACAGAGATTCTTTCTCAGTAAAAATTAGAAACGCCATCAGTTGCAACTTTTTTCAACAAAATTCTATAAGTAATTTAAAGTTTCTGCTGATTAATCAAATAAAAATGAGATTTTCTTATTTATTTTATATGAAAACAAATTTATAATTTGTAAACTTTATAATTTATAATATAAAATCAAGAAACACGGTAGTATCTCGCGACAAGTGTAGTTAGAGCGAGACTACGTGTCTTTACGCGAGCCGGCGAGTTGCAAGCATCCAAGATTATTGGATCATTGAGAATACTGAGAAGTTGATCGATTCTGAGTAGTCTCAGTGGACAACTCGGGTGTAAATTATATAATAAAAGTGTTTTTATCATCTATGTATCCTACAAACGGAGATATCGCGAAGTCTGAAATGTCAAATTTTTGACATTAAGATACGTCGTCATCATCATTGCCAACGGAAATGTCCGTTTCACATTTTAAACGGCAGATGGCACTCGTCTGTTGCGGCACTATGTATTTACCTACGGTTTCGCTAGCATTGTATCGATATATCAATAGAAAGCTAGATCGCTGTCATTCGCGGCATCGCTTCGTGAAAATATATCGTTATACTAATATCCGTGGCACAGACTTTTGCATAATGCATAATGTATAAGAAATATAGTGCAAGAAAATCAACCAATCAAAGTTTCTCTTTTCCGTGAAATGGAAGAAAAGAAAGGATTTTGATTAGTTGATTCGCTTATGCACTTTGCGTTATGCGTTATGCAAAAGTCTGTGCTGCTTAATCAGATATAAATTCTTAAGTATTCTACACCCAAAAAAAAAATAATCTAATTGTAAAGTAAAATTTCCGGTAACTTCATATTCTAAGCAGAAACTTTTACAGAAAGAGTATTCCTCTTCCAATGCACTGGACTATTCATCAAAAATTGGAGATTATTCTAACAGTTTTCCTCTTGTACGAAAAGGAATATTTACTGGAAGCGGAGTGCCCTCTTATGAGTAAATTATATTAGGAACAGCAAGATTTTTACTGCAGATGCAAAACGAAAGTACTCTAACTGTAAGAATACTGTGCTTAGCATATTTTCCTCTTGATTTCAGAAGATTCCTCTTGAGGCCGTATATAAGAATAAAATCCTCTAAGATTTAGCGGTTTCTGCTAATATTAAAAATTTTTTTTTTTGGGTGTACATTTCATACAAAAAATGTGAAACTTTATTTTAAAAAGTTACAAAATTATATGAGAAATCGGATCATGTGAAAAATTCTTTTATGTATTTATAATTTTATATAATTTTTATATCTCACAAGGAAAAGAACCCAACTGTCCCTCTCTGATTTTAATAAGCTTTTAGCATGTTGTTCTCCAGACAAAAATAAGAGATACGTAGGTTGCTCCGAAAGTTTCCGCAAAATCGTATACAAACATATAATTAATTTCTGAAATTGGCTTTATTGTTTCTCAAAATACTCTCCGTTACAATGAATACACTTTTCTATTGGATAAAACCACAATCGTCGAAGCATTTTGTACATCTTTCTGGAGGCACTTCATATATCAGATATTCGAACGCCTCCACCGACGCATCTGGCGTAATAAACTTCAAATCACGCATTTTATCCTTCATGTATGGAAACAGAAAGAAGTCACAAGGTGTCAGATCGGGACTATAAATCGGTCATTAATTGCACATGGGCAGTAGCCAAAAAGTAAATTGTCTCCTTTGCATTGTGCGACGATGCATTGTCTTGATGCAAAATATATGATGCGCGATTTTGAAGAAGATATATGGTAAAATTTTTATTTTTTAAAATATTATATAAAACAACAGAAATTGTAAGTAAACTGAAATCTTAAAAAATCTTTCTCAAGTAGAATATATTTTAGGAATAGAAAAAAATAAAAAAGTATGAATATGAAAAAATAGAAAGTGATTATTTCTGTATTACGCAGAATTTTTAATATCTATCGATCTTTTCCCTCCCTCCATCCCTCCCCCCTCTCTCTCTCGCTTGTTCTCTTGCTCTCTTTCTCTCATACGGAGAAACAAACGTGTACGCATACTTCGAGAGAACGGATGCGAGCAAAAGAGTTCTTATAGCCAGCGGCTAGGTCGTTTCTCGACCTTGCCGAGCGGGATTCCTTAGATGAGAGAAGTTCGCCATTTTTATCGGTCATTTACCTCGTCCTATCTCCTTTTATTGTTCATTCCTCTCTATATCGGATTACGTATAGAGCAATGTTGTTGGATAAAGCAAACGATTTCTCGAATAAACAGAAACTAGAAACGCACAGTTGACTTTTCTTTTGTAAATACGTTATTGCAATAAATTTAATAAATCTTCGTTGCAATAAAAATATCAAATATAAATTAGTTAAATAAATGGTATACTGAAATATCGGAATACGATGTATTCAAATAAAAAAGCATTTGCGAATAAACTAAAAAAATATTGATTTATAAAAATGTTAACCTCATAACTTGTTGTTTTAATAAAAAACACGTTTAGTTTTCTCGTATTTTTACAATATATTATTTAATCACAAATTTAAATTTTAAATATATCTAATATATTAATCAATTTTGAAGTTTAAAAATGCTAAGCAGTATAATAAAAGATACAGAAGTTAGAAACGAGTAAATAACATAAGCTTTAATATGGATATAATGACGTATAGCGAAGAATGTTCACTTGATTTTATTCTCTTAATATTGTTTGTTTTATATATATATATGTGTGTGTGTCCAACTTTTGATATGGCTCCATAAATTATTTTTATATTTTATTTTATAATTTTTGTATATTTCAATTTTCAATTTCTTGATCTATCCTCTATTAAAATTTATTAATTGTGGCCGTCATTGTTTTAAATAATTCAATCTTGAATTACTATAAATATACACTATATATGTACTTGCATATATACCATATTGTAGTCTTTTCCAACTACGCGCCTAATTATTTTTCCGGTCTATAAATGCAATTAAAACTACTCTAGTAATCGTAAATTAAATTGACAAGCAATTTTAATAATTTGATGCTACCATCAAGCATCATATAAAGATGTTAATATGTTAAAACTTAATAAATTTATTGCGAAAAATATCACCTCGGCCGGAACTGATCCCGGATCTCTTGTATTCCATATGAGCATTCCTATAAGCCAACCCGTGTGAAGCTGGACCCCCAATATTAAAAAATCGAATATTTTTTTGCATTCGTTTGCTCATCGTTTGCTCACGAATGCTCTGTCGGAATTTTCGTTTGCTCACCCTTAATTCAAAAGTTATACGAAATTTAAATTTTGGGGGGCCAACTTCACGCCAGCCTCCCAATATTAACAAATCGAATATTTTTTTTTGCATTCGTTTGCTCATCGTTTGCTCACGAATGCTCCGTCAGAATTTTCGTTATATGTTACAAATTAATTATAATCTTTTCTTTCTTTGATTTTGATGACTAAAGTAATTTTCATTTCTTGACCTGATATTATTTGTTCATTCCCGACCTCTTTATCACTTTTATTAATTATAATATATTAATATTTATATATGTGTATATTATTCTTTACGTATATTTTATTTCGTTTGAAGAATTTTGCTCCTGGAATATATAATTATTTCTAATATTAATGAGATCTATCTGGTTCGAGCATTACTTTACAATTCGTGAATACGTTAGCTGAAACCTCGCTCGCGCTCTCGTCACGAACCGCGAATAAAATGCTTTTTTTTTTAAAAAAAGCGCGACCAAGACGCGGCATTTAAATGCCAGTTGAAGCGGTGAAGGTCCGTTATACGGTCGTGTTACGGTAGAAATAAAATAAATGTAAAGAAAAGGACGATCGAGGTAACCGGGTTCAATTGGATCGAGGTAGAATTATCGAGTTCAATTTCAGTTCATTCGATGAAAGCGTTTCCTTCCAAGAAAACACACGATCATGCGAACGCACTGTAACACACGTAAGACTCGACTCTGAAAAGAAAAGGTACGAATCTCTTTCAAAAGCAATTCAAGTTCCTATTGCATTTTCTTTCATAAAACTATAAAATCGATAATCAGAATTATTTGAGAATATACCGAGTAATTGTATAAATAGCAATACAACAAATTCCTTGACACTATATATAAAAGTTATTAATCACGAATCAACATTGTCATTAAGATGAACTGATCAAGAAATTATTTTTTCTTGCTAAAGCAACCTTTTCCCATTTTTTATTCTACCTTTTTTATTTATCTATTAAACCGCGCGCCTCTATCATTTCCTTTTACGGGCGAATCAAACGAGAGTATTCGATTTCGCGGCTAGCCAATATTGCTTTTGCTCATAGCCGTGTCTCCGACGTCGGTAATGTAACATTAGCTGATTTTTATGGACAAGTAAAACGAGAAACGCGAGAAATACTGCCTTACTCGTACTGATTGAAATTCGTTCACGAGGATCGTGATAACTTGAATTAAGACTGTTCTTTGTAGCGAAACTAGTATACAACTGGATTTAAAATAAAATACATATATAAATTTGAAATCTGGAAAAAGGAAAAGAAAAAATTTTAGTGCAGTCTAGTACAGCGATAAAGAAAGGTCTATCAATTTACATTGACACGTATCACAACTTTCGTTTCGAAAGAAATTTCTCTACATAGATTAAGAAGCTATTTTATAGCGGTGAAACTTTATTAATTTGTTTTTATTAATTTCAAATTGTAACTGTCTTATTAATTTGTTTCATTATTTAATTTAGCTTTAATTCATAAAAATATCTTTATCATAAATCGAATCAGAAACAAAAAATTAATGAATTTCTTTCATGTTAAATGTCACAGAAATATTAAAAATTAAATTATCCTAAAAACAAAGTGTGAATAAAGGAAAACATGTCGAAAGTTAAACCGCTCCAAGATCGCGATGCAATATTGCAGAGTTAGTAAAGTGGCTGAAAGGAGCTCTTCGCTTCGGTTAACTCCGCTAGTTGAATCAACGTGCGCGAAACAACAGTATTAGATGACGAAACAGGTGAAGAGCACAGAGAATTTAGGTTCACAAAGTAGATTTGCAACGGATGGTGAAAAGGAAGGGTGACTCGGACGTTTGTATAAACTAAAAACTTGCTCACCAACTCGTTTCGACTCGCTTCGACTTCTACTGCTTGCGGTCGCCAGGAAGCGATTAGTACTTTCATGCCTAATCATTATACTTTCTCTAGAACGCGAGTTTTTACCTTTAGCCCCATTCTGCTTATAAATCAATTTAATTATTTTTAATTGTAACGTATTCAGTTTTAAAATTTATTGCTCTTTGTCAGTTTTCTTTGTTTCAAAGTTTTCTACTGAAACGGATCGCCTATTTTTATTTATTTATGTATTATCAATACACAAATAATCCATACAACATACTTTATCCGATGGACATCCTGAGAATGTCCTCGAAACGTTGAAACAGCTTCTAAACGTATTTACAACGTCTCTTGGAAGTTTGTGCTATATAGAATTAACTAAATAATATTATATCAAGTAAACTAAAAGTATTTATTTTATTTCTATTTATTTAAAATCTGAGTACTATATTTAAAGGCAGTCAGATTCAGCTGTTCATATTTATTATGTGTAAACAAGTATACTCTCTACATCGCGATATCTCCTAAGTACGTTATTTATCGTTAAATAAAAAGCGTAATAAAAATTTTAATATCGTAGATCTCAATAGAGATGAGATTTTAATCTGTATTCACTTTGTGATCTCAGCGGTTTTAAGCAGAATACCCCGTTCGATCCATGTCAATGCGCGTATAAATCAATGGCAGAAGAGCGCAAATCACGACCGATTTTACGATTCTAATCGGTGCGGCGCGTCGGTGATATACGATCGCCGATCTGAAAGGGAAATCGAGCATACGACACGCTTCAAACAGATTATCCGGACGATCAGCCAGCCGGCAGTTTCGCCTCGTCGTGAGCTGCAACCGCGAGCGGCGCGCCGCTCTTACCCGGCAAATTTCTACTTTTATTTATGACGGCAAATTGCGCTTAACGTCTCGCATAGTACTTGAGGAAAAAACACAAATACTTGTCTGGCCTGAATAATACAATGATCAATGATCGGAAATCAACCCTAGAGTGCCTATTGAATATACGTATAATAATATAAGTATTCTATATCTGATGATGAATATGGTTTAATTAATAATAATTTTAATAAATTAAGATTATAATAAAATTTCTCAAAAATATATTATATATATAAATAATAAACTTTAAAGGAATTTAAAAGAAAACATTATTTTATGTAATTTATCACATTAAAAACGCTTACTTTCTATCAATCCTTTCTAGATTACGTGTTCTGTGAGCCGTGTCCATCTTACCTGCAACATAAACAAGAGCAGAAAATTAGTTCACTTCGAATTTAATTACTTCAATATTGAATAAATTTAATTTCTTTCTCTTTATCATTCAAAATGTTTGTACATTTTGTTTTAATCCGCCTTTCAATCGAGGAAATCCCGATTTAGCATTTCTGGGAAGAAGTCGGTCAATGTTTACTATCGTCATTATACCAGTAATCCAATTAGCTTAATCCGGTTGATATAATGAGCTCACTAGACTAGAAGGTCTTCGTAGATACGGAAAATAAATTTTCCCATATATCGCATGAAACAATTTTATGCAATTTATATCGTACAGAATAAAATTTTTACACAATTATAAATTAGCGAAGAATAGAAATAATGCAATCGCTGAGTAGATTTTATTATACAATAAATGAAAATAAAGAAAAGAATATTTAAATTTTTGCTTTCTGTTTTATGTTTTATTACCTTTCTTAATTTTCATTATTTTATTTACTCCCAGTTGCATTGTCTCTGGAGAAATTATCGTGCAAGTAACTGTTAAATGTCAAGCATAAAAGTTTATATAATTTATGGTAGACGTGTATAAATCACCATTCATACTTGCGAGGTTGAAAAATTTAATCTTTTAAAAATACTCGCAGACTCTTTATCAGGAATAAAAGACGTTTATTATCTTGAAACAAATTTTTCTTCGACTCTCATCTTTCTTCGATGTTTCTTATAACGATACTAAAGTAGACTCCTGACATTAAAATACATCCGTAAAGAATCGCAAAGCAATGCGAGATCAGCGCAATATATATACTCGCAGTGACAGAACGATCACGCGTGCAGGCTGATCTCTTTACGCGCTGAAACGAGAGCACATCGACGC
>NW_017299992.1:1603737-1663630 GCF_001594075.2 Trachymyrmex cornetzi
AACTCTATTCAGAACTCCTGAGTACTATAGTTGGGGTGCTAACTTCACATACCCGTGTCCATCTTACCTGCAACATAAACAAGAGCAGAAAATTAGTTCACTTCGAATTTAATTACTTCAATATTGAATAAATTTAATTTCTTTCTCTTTATCATTCAAAATGTTTGTACATTTTGTTTTAATCCGCCTTTCAATCGAGGAAATCCCGATTTAGCATTTCTGGGAAGAAGTCGGTCAATGTTTACTATCGTCATTATACCAGTAATCCAATTAGCTTAATCCGGTTGATATAATGAGCTCACTAGACTAGAAGGTCTTCGTAGATACGGAAAATAAATTTTCCCATATATCGCATGAAACAATTTTATGCAATTTATATCGTACAGAATAAAATTTTTACACAATTATAAATTAGCGAAGAATAGAAATAATGCAATCGCTGAGTAGATTTTATTATACAATAAATGAAAATAAAGAAAAGAATATTTAAATTTTTGCTTTCTGTTTTATGTTTTATTACCTTTCTTAATTTTCATTATTTTATTTACTCCCAGTTGCATTGTCTCTGGAGAAATTATCGTGCAAGTAACTGTTAAATGTCAAGCATAAAAGTTTATATAATTTATGGTAGACGTGTATAAATCACCATTCATACTTGCGAGGTTGAAAAATTTAATCTTTTAAAAATACTCGCAGACTCTTTATCAGGAATAAAAGACGTTTATTATCTTGAAACAAATTTTTCTTCGACTCTCATCTTTCTTCGATGTTTCTTATAACGATACTAAAGTAGACTCCTGACATTAAAATACATCCGTAAAGAATCGCAAAGCAATGCGAGATCAGCGCAATATATATACTCGCAGTGACAGAACGATCACGCGTGCAGGCTGATCTCTTTACGCGCTGAAACGAGAGCACATCGACGCGGAGAAAGATCATCAGGCGCAGCGAGGAGAATGCGCGTCCATATAAAAATTGGAAACGGCGGAAGGGACCTGCCGTTTTCGCCCGGCGCGGCGCGGCGCGGCGGCGGCGGCGTTACTTTATACCATTCGGTAGAAACGCAGCCGCGGCTCGCGACCGCCGGCGCGCAGTGCAGCTATTTATATAAAACCAGATCCCAGCACAATAGCAACTTTCTACTCCTACACGGCAAGCGGTGGGGCCGGCGAGTGCAATGTGTGGCCGCGCGCGTTTACACGCCGCGCGGACGCGTGGCTGCACGCCCGCCTCTCTCTCTCACGGTGTGCCGCAAGTGCGGAAAAACCGCACCAAAATTCCCTGATACACGTACATGTATTTCTTCTCCTTTCCTCTCTCACCTAATAATCACGAAATTAAACTGACTCGTCAGCTTAATTGCCAACAATTTTGGACAGGCTTTATTGCAACTGACATAATTGAAGACATATTACATGCACAGCATCCAGTTGGGTGAATACGAGGCGAGAGAAAATGGATTAATAATTCATATCTCTCTGAAATTGTATGTGCGACGAGAAAACCATATTTATCGTGTGAGAATTTATTTCTAAAATAGACAAAGAACTGACAATACTAATTGTTAAAATACGTTAACTTTCTAACATAGTTGTGAAGAACATGTTTCTCAAAAATCGTACTTTCCATCGGTTTATTATATACCTATTTATAATTCATATAATTCATGCTTCGTGTTTTTATGATATTTCATATTTTATATAATATCAATAAAAAAAAAACATTATTCGAGGCTGATGTATGAATTTTTTAGAGACAAATTATTTGTTCAAAAAGTTATCACTGGACATCAATAATAATGATGTAACAATAATAATAACAGTATGCAATATAAAAATATTCTCTCTCTCATCTATACAAGGATTATTGAATATACCTCTGAAAAGAAAGGATATTGATTTAAGACATCTTTTGCGTATAATCCGTTTTCCGTGAGTCCTTACTCGGAGAATAAAATTGCATGTAAAAGTAAAAATGCCACCCATAGCGCATGCATGACAAGCGTGTGCGTTCGTGGAACACCTCGACGCTCCATGGAGACGAAGCTCATTATTATAGGAACGTCGAGACGCCATATTTCGAAGAGGAACCCTCCACGCCCCAATGTTTCCTCTTGGCGGGCCGTACTAATCACTGTTTTATTTAACGGACAAACTAGCAATTACATCGCTTTATGAACAAGACAGGCACCCACGCACGATGGACACGTGTTCGTCGACAGAATAAGAAAGAGCTGAAAAAAATCTTCAATCAACGAAATAATATCTGCGCGAAAAGAACGATTTTGCTGAAGTATCTAAAAATTTAACTAGATACAGATCTACAAATAATTTTGTTGTACCATCAAAATAATTGTATGGGAATCTTAAGCATAATAAGGTTATTATTAATAAGCAATACTGTAAAAAAAATTTGACATTCTAACAATCAGCTTAACGTACATAATTATTTTGATGGCGCAACAAAATTATTTTCAAATTTGTAACTGGCTAAATTTGTAAATATTTCTGCAAACGCGTCTCTTCCGTGTGCCAGAAAGAAAATACGTTTGTTATAGAGAATTCACGATTATATCAAATTAGATTATATCGGAATTAATAATTGTCGAAACAGATACTTACGTAAGTCTTTTTTAATTAACAAGTTATAATTATTTATAATCAAATATACTTGAAAATTGTTTCTCGAAAAAAAATAATGCGCGGATAAAGAGTAATAATATAATTTATTTACTTGCCGCTTATTCTTCTTCAGATAAAAATAGAATTATGTTAAAGAAAATATCTCTTAATATACATATACAACATAAAATATAATATAGATATCATTATTTTTCTTTAATATATTTCATAGATATTTAATAAAATTCTAAATTAAATCTTAGCTGCTTTCAATTTTTACGAAAAAACAACATTAAATTATTTTATACGAAACTCTCTTTAATATAGTTTTGTCATTTTGGAGACTACTATTCCAGATATGATATTCAGACAAGGCAAAATAAAATTTATATTCTGTGTCTACATAAAAATAAAAATGGTTTGGTTTTCATCTATGATGTAGTATACAGAAAAAAGTATGGCAGAGAAAAAACTTCACTACACAACACATTTTTGTTTATTATACAAGTAACGACGCAGAATTGCAAAGAACCAATATAGTAATGAACGTAAAATTAGCCGCAGGCATCACAATATAGTCCACGTGGCTGCAGATATATGAAATTTGGAGTTCGGAGTGATAAGTGCATACGTTCTTTCGTGATCGTGAGAATACCTAAAGGGCACCGAGCTCCATGATAGTGCCTAACGACGCGCGACAGACATGTTGCACAATACATTTCAGTCCATTAAGCACAAATCCCCGTTATATGATAGAGTTTTACGTAGCATCGCGGAATCACGAATATTGCATCACGTAATACGTAACATTTACCTCGAGTTTCTTCCAACTTCTTTCAAATACTAACTGTGAGATTCTTAGTTTCTGAATTCAACTAGATCTTTCTCCTGAAAGAAGAAGTCCTACCGTATTTGAAATTTTCCAATTATATGTAACTCAAAAATCTAAATGTACATGCGACTTAATCCTCAACTGCGCGTTTAAATAAAATTTTATTATTTACTTAATCTTCAGCACATTTCACTTCATTGAATTTTTAAGTCAACGTATTAGTTCTAAAGATATCTCGAACGTTGGATGTTAAAAGTTGCGTTAGATCGCAATATGTTAAATGATATCCAATTAAATGGAAAACTCTTCGATGAAAGGATTCTCTATTAATAAGCTGTAATGGAAACCAAGGACGCACCATATATATAATATATGACGATGAAATAACTTTAACCATAAATTGCAAGCCGATAAACGGCATGCATTTGAAAAGCAATCATATAAATTGGACGAAGTCGTATAAATCTGGTTCCTATGACATCTCTTCCGCGACGATATCTTCAGAATGCAATTCCATGAAAATATCTTCCACGAAGATATACCGAATTGTTGAAATTGAAGCCGTGTTTTTCCCCTATTTTATTACCTGCTGTACAGAAATTGCTTAGCATATAATTAATAATATAATTGCAAAGAATTAGTTTTCGATTTAAATAAGAAAATATATTCGTACTTTAATCAAGCAGACAAATCTCCAAGCGTTATATCATAAAGATATATTTCTTAAAAGGATAAGACTATTAATATGATATATAATAATTATTTCAGCTGATTATTATAATAATTAATAAAAATAACAAAAATAAAATTTCTTTTGTGTATTTCTCAATCTGTATTTTCTTAAATAAGAATTTTAAATAAAATCATATTTGATTAACAAAAATCTAGATTAGTGATAAAATTGCTGTACGAAGACGAACCGATTTAGCTACGCGATTGTCGATTACTGACATTTTTTGGAAGAAAACGTATTGCGTGATCTGCAATTCTTAGCGCTCCTAGAACGGTGCTCGCCGTTGCGTTAAAATAGAGCATAAACAGCTCACGGAACTTGTTAGCGCGTTAACATGACAACGTTAACTAGGCTCTCGAAGGAAGTGTAGAAAAGCCGCCCTGGAGGAGAGATATACGTCACGATGACCGCGTATCATTCATTACGTGTGAGGGCGTATTAACAACCGGTGTCAGGATCCGACACCTACACGTTCGAACAATACTTGCGATACGCGGCTGTGGTTACGCTCCCTCGGGACAGGACCGTGTCAAAACGATCTCAAGTGCAATTGTCATGAATATCGCTGTCAAGACCGAGATCCTCTGTGCTTATGCTGTATTACTGCTGCGCTGTTATGTCGACGTGAGAACGTCAAAGCGTCCTCGAGCACGTTGGCCTTGACCTTTCGCAGGTAATTTTCATTTCTCTCAAGTTCAACGTAATTCGTATGAAGTCAAATATATAGTTGGATCCCTTTTGGATTACGCCAATGGCGTCTAGCAGATGAAGATAAAAAACGCAATTTATGTATTTTTTTAAGGTTATTAAATCGATCGGTTTATGCCCTATCCTTTCCCAATCAAGAAATTTATTATTAATTTCTTGACGAAGCTTATACGAACGTTTAGCCTAAGCGTGGCCGATGGGAGAACTGTACAGTTTATAGCCATGTTTGTAGCGAATTCGGTTGGAATTAATGCCCACTATATATTAAAGTCATTATACATTAATTTAATCTGTGTGAAAGTAAAATGCAAATATTCGAATTATAAAATACAGATTCAATAAACAAGATCGAGGGGATTTCATAATTTAATCCGCTTTTATATATATTACGTTAAGCACATATTTTTATGTCAATTTGTATGTTATAGGATGGCTTTTATGTATACCAGTGCGCATCTAATGGAATTCACTATTAGTTATATGAGTTTCGTGCAGAAGGTGGATTAAGGTTTGCCACAAAGAGGCAAAGTAATTCCGTCCGATTGTACAATTGAAAATGATCGTTATACTATTTCCAGAACGCTTGGAACAGTAAGCATACTGTTTATGAAATACAAGAGAGAAATGATGTTTGCGAGGGGCGATAATAATTTAACGGATCATCTCTGGAATAGAAAATATAAATTCCTCTTAAATTATACACATTTTATATCGTCCGATAATCATCTGACAATTCACGCCTCATCGTGAATGTATAGATTTTACAGTTACAGCGATTAGTGCAAACCACAACAGCGAAACAGAGGTAAAGCTGTATCGCAGCTTTGTTAAAATGGTAAAATTATAACGTTGAACGCGCAATTAAATTCTACTCGCAATACTCGACAGAAATTGATTAGCCGATTTACTATGACGATACCTAAGCACGTAACGAAGCGACAGCGATTCTATTTCACTCCCGAGGCGCTCAACCCTTGACACGATAAATTCTCTTCACGAAACGTGCTGTGTTTTGCCCTTAATTTATAATCCGCGCAAAACAGCGCAGGAGTAAGCGCCGGGCGCGAATAATTCACGATACTGCCGTGTTGGTGGTTGCGTTCACTTAAGGCACTATCTAACTAGGAAGAGCCGTGGGCGCACTCTCGTATTATCGGACGTGTCTCTAAGTTTCGTATTTACTATCCCGTCACAGGCAGTATTTTTCTATTTTTTCTCTCCCTTTTATTTCTACCATCATCGTCCTGATTAACCACCTTTTGTCGTTCGCCATTCGTTGGTATCTGACATGCCAAAATTCATTGTATTAGTCAACTTAGAATATCGGGGGTGGGGGGTGAGGGGAGGGAGAGAACAATGATCGCCGAAGGCACGTCGATAATAAGGGTAATAATTTAAGATTCAAGCGCGATCTCTCATATAATATATGTGAGCATGTATATGAGCGAAATGTATAGTCTCTTGGATGCATTATCTAAACGTGTACTTTAGTTAAAGGTATGCTTTACTTAAACGCGCAATACATTAAAGTTTAATTTTAAGTTGTTAAACTGTTTCCTTATCGTTTTGCTTATTATTTTCAAAATGGAATTTCCCCAAAACTTTACAAAACGATCATCGATCTAAAATAACATTTATAGAAATGATAGAAATCTGTTCTCTTTATTTATTCCAGAGGTAGTTTTTATTTCATTTTTTGCTCAGTGAAAGTACTAATTGCGAAATACAAAGATATAAAACAATCAATAATATAAATTGATTCTATATTTCTTTTTTTTTTTATATTTATAATCTCAAAATAGAGCGCAGTTCTAACGCGATGATTACAACAATGATAAGAAAAACGTATGTTATTATGATCAGATGAATTCTTACAGCGACGTCTGTGACAAGGTAGCAGTTTAGAAACATCGCGCAAGTAAATTAACTCGTTTACGTCCCGCTGACGTGTGAAATATCAGGTTTTTGAATGACGAATTCACGACGCGGCAGGTGGTTGGCAAGGACATCGCTGTTATGCAAAACGATGACAAAATGGTACTGGTCGCGAGTCAATCGCGGTTCTTAGACTGACTGCGATATAATCATAAAATTCGATTCTCCGCCGAACCGAACGTCATTCACTCTCGATTGTAATCTATTTCTGCGTTAGAGTGGCGGCCATCGCCCGCATGCAAATCAATGTAAAGCCGGAGGAGAGACGAGTAAACTTCGAACCCCGATAAAACACTATCGTACGCGTCATCAGCGCAATTACCGATGAATTTACAGACCACTTTAGAAGGTATATATCAATTTTACGATGTTCAAACGTGCTTTGGCCTCGATGGAAGATAGCGCCGTCGAACGTAGTTTCAAAGCTGTCTTTCCTCATTAATAATATATGATTGCTTGTATCAAACGAACGATAGAATCAAATATTTTTTTTTAACACGAAACTGATACTCTTTTGATAATAGCCGTCGTATTGCACATGTAATCCATTACTTGTATTTCCCTATCATTCGATAATTTCTTGAAAACGATATTTATGAGCATAAATAACAAACATTTAAAACATTCAAATAAATATGGAAATGTATATACATACAATGAGTGCAAAAAGTATTTGTACAGAGAAAATATTTTTTTTTAATTTTATTTTTAAAAAGTAAATATTATTCAGTAAAAAAATGAATCATCGAATTGACGTCGAATGAATATCAATAATTTCAACACCAATTCGACGTCGATTCGACGTTTAATTGACGATCCTTTCTTGATAGATAATTAACTATTTATTCATAAAGAATAAAATAGACTGTATGTTTCTTAAAATTATATATACCAAAAAGATGTGTATTAATTATAGAAAATATATCATCTGAAAAATAAATGAAAATTAAAAATTGTATTGTTTGGATGATCAAAAAGTATTCGTACAGTCGAGAAATTTAATTTCTAAAATCAGAAATACATGCGAAGCTCGGTTGTTATGTTAGAACAGAATATATTCATTGTATAAAATTGTTAATTAATGTTTATTTTTTACAAATAAGACTTTTCTTATAAAAAATTTCCTTGTACGAATACTTTTTGCTCTCACTGTATGTTCTTTTAAACATATAATAATGTCGACATGAATGTAAATATATTTTTATGTCTAATATAACATATATGTTAACCAAACAAAGTTAATGAGATGATAACAAATTCTTTACATGAACGATTGCTCATAAAAGACTGAAAATAATACGTCATTCATCAATGATGTGTTTTTATACTTTACTGTGTGTGCAGTGAAAGAAATAATTTAATAATTAAAACTTTTAAATTTTATAAGTAAAGCTTATAAGTAAAGATTTTTATTCCAGTCACAAAATCTTTGTCAAGGTATAACTGTAAATTATTGTACTCTAATTGATTATTATATCGGTAATTTCATTGCAAATACCTAATATGTCTTTGTTAATGGAAGAAGCATTATCGATGTTACAGTTTGTAATATATAATAGTCCTTGTATACGATTGTTACATAATTGTGCTATCCGTATAGCGTTTGTTCACGAGAATCGTAAACCCAATATCGCGGAGAAGTTTGAAGCATAACTATCGATAATGAAAGCCATGAGAGACGGATTTAAGCAGAACTTCAGTTCACGAGTACAGTGAAAGTATAACGCGGGTGAGATCGGAATTATTGGAGCATCGGAAAATTCTTAACGTTAATATCCATTTTACGATTCCGTGGAAAATTGAGATCGAATTTATTTCAACATACATACTTTATTTTAACTTTACCGACTTTTTATGCACAAATAATACGTCACGTATATGTAACTATTAACATATTTTCATGCTGCGTAATTATACCCTTATTCACTTCTGTTGCACACATTCGAATTATTTTTTACGATATCGAGTAACATTCCACACAATGTCATTCAAGGCTGCAAATATTTTACTTTCACCTGAGTTTCTCAACGCTATCAATACAGGAAAAGAAATCACTCGTGTGAAAGGCGTCCCATTAGTTTCCGAAAGATATGCAAAGTATCGTTCGCATATCTAATAAATATCACATTGTCGTATACATAACGTACGAGGTACCATATATACGTTACGTGTTCTCACGTAAACGAGAAATATTCATTTTCCGCGTCACGCTAGAATAATTCGGCCCAGGGATGAGTTTGAATAATCGCAGTTACGGTTTTATACTGTAAAAAGGAATTCGTATTTACATATGTCCCACATGTTTGCCTTGCGGGTGTACGTGTGTATAACGTACGTACACATGCAGGTGCGAAAAAGGAAGCCGCGAAGGGGGGAAGATAAGGAACAAAACGCTGTAATGTTGGGCGTTGAGACGAAAGACGGGACAAGCGCGACGTCGTAATAACATTCTTTATGCGGGTTTCACGAGATGGAAACGCCGGGATAATTCTAGAGCAGAAGAATGAACACCTGCTGCTGCACCTCGAGAAGAGCACCCATTCACGATTCTTCGTTTTCATTCAGCGTTTCTTCTTACTTCGCACCGTACCCGTAATTTCTCTTGCTCGCAACGACTCCGTGTAGGGACGAGAAGTAACGAAGTAATTAATCCTTCGGCTACCTACATACGTACCAGGCACAGTATAGACGAGAGCGAGCGGTAATAGCAAGAAACTTTTCATTATGCGTACCGATCTCATTACGATTTTTTTAAATATACACTCTAAATTTCTTACAGTGAAATCTCACTCCAAGAAAGTGAAAATACAACCACCCTTAAAAAAAAAGTGAAAATATTTCACTTCTTTAAAAAGAGTGCAATTTTCACTCTTTTTAAAGTGAATTTTTACTTCAAAGAAGTGAAATCTCGTTTTTTTAAAATGAGATTTTACTCTAAAAAGAGTGAAGATCGTAATTTTTTTTCAAAAAGTGAAATATTTACACTTTTTTTCAAGGGTGGTTGCATTTTCACTCTCTTGGAGTGAGATTTCACTGCAAGAAATTTAGAGTGTAGCGAAATCAAGACAACACGAGAAAAAAAAAGAAAGAATTTATCGTATTTAGAGGTACAAATATTTTTCGATTTATCAATAGACCATGTCTCTAATCCGTTCGTAGCGAATGCCACACAGAAAAAAAGACTATTCTTAAATCAACCATAATACACTCATATAAGCAAAAATATTGTAATCTTGCTTTAAAAATTTTAGTCTTGAATTTGTATTGACATAAGATATTTAATGGAGCAAATCTTGAATTAAGTGCAAAGTAATATTTTGCATCAAAACAAATTTAATCAAATCAAGATTGATATCTTTGAAGCAAGATTATAATATTTTTGCTTATATATGAGTATATTAATTATTTTTTATTTAAGAATAGTCTTTTTTCTGTGCAGGTTGAATTAAAGAGCTAATTTCGAAAATGCATCCCGATCGGGAATGTAATCATAAAACTCGCGAAGCTCGTCTCGATACGGCTGTGTAAATAACAGTGGATCGAAAATAGCTATGCGATGATGAGAAAAGTTCTTAATAGTGCAATTGCGTTCAATTGAAAGAATCGGAATTAACAGTTTTGCGATAAAAAAAGTAAGAAGTATCGCGTTGAATAACGTCGTTATACGGCACGACAATCCGATCATAACGGTAATATAACGTAACGATAATAGTTGTAGAAAATTATACCGGTCCCGGCATGCAATTAAAGCCTTACTTTGTAATACGTAACACGCAAGTTCCTCCGCTCCTTCCATGTAAGGAAACCCGTTCCTGGGGACTTAATTTTCATCCGGGGCACTTTGTTTCCGGTTTGGTAACCTCCCGAAGAATTGCAGTAATGCGTAACACGCGACCACGCGACTTCTGCTTTTACGTGCAGCAAACTCTCGCTAGAGCGTAATTATCGATGTTTTCCGTCGAATTTTTAAACTTTGTTACTCTCCTAACGAGAGTTTGTCACACTAAATGAACCGTGTAATGACGCATATTACACGCGATCTTACTTCTACATAAACTTGAGACGCCTTTTAAACTCGTGTCATTGAGACAAGGCAATTTCTTAACAAAATTATATAAGAATAATAAAGTCTCAAAAAACTTTTTAAACTGCAAGAAATTAAAAGATTCATACAAAAATATTATTAAACGTCAACATTTGCTTTGACCGAGTATGGCCTTCTACGTTTATTTGTGTTAAAAAATTTATTATATTTAACAATAAACGAGAATTTCACGCAAAACTCTAATAATCATTTAAATGAATTTTTAATAATTAATCGTTTAATTCTCGAAAATCGTCCGTTTGTGCGCTACAAAATTGAAATTTAGAGACCGCAAAAGCGGTTGACGTCAAACGATTGAAGTTGAACGAGCAAAGCAACGTAACGGTGCTGCGATATCGCGTAGACTCAAATAGGGAAAATGTACCATTATGCTGCATGTAATTAGATTTCCACCGCATGAAACGCATTTTGAGACTGGTCAGCCAACGGCCATCAACAAGCGATAACTTAATTACCCCTTTGTTAATTAACCGTTCAACTTTTCATAAAAATAACAATAGCCAACGTTATGTAATTAGATACTTTTCGCAATAATTAATGCGATATAAGTTGAAAAAATATTACGTTTTCTTGAAAGATACGAGCTAATATATTATAGATAACTACTAATATATTCTGTGCCTTTAAAAATAATTTCAATAAATCCTCTCATGATTTCTTTTAATAAATATTATTTAAAATCTGTATATTTATAGACATAGTAATTAAAAAATTATCAAATATTTAATTTTGATGCAAACAAATTCTGTAACCTCATTAATTTTAAATCATATCAATAAATATGTATTGCTAAAAAATAGAGTCGTATTCCTTTTAATGTTCTCGAATCTGATTGGTTATAACTTATAAATCTGTCACTTTTATCATCTATCTCTTTATTAAGTATAAAACGTGTATATAGTTTATCATCTGTACTGATAAATAATAGAAACATGATCGACCATCATATTTGTTTGTATAGTAAACAATTTGTTGATTGAGTACTATCTGTATTTCAATTATTTGTTAATTGTAACACATGTGTATCTTGTTTACGTTAAAAGTAATCAGAACCATGCGTGCTAACGTTTTAAATAGAACTTTAATTCTAATTCTCATGGAAAAGAGAATTTTATTTTTGCTCTCTTTTTTTCTCTGCACTTGAAACTTCAACCTGAATTGTGTTACAATTGAGACATTTACAAATTTCATGTAAAATTGCAGATCAAAGAAAAGCTTTACAACAATTTTGTTCACATATTTGAATTAATTAATTAAAATATTAATTAATTAAAATACGTTTCTAATTAATTACGGGTCTTCCTTTTAGGTGAATTAACAGAGATTAATTGCTTTCAAAACAATCCTGGTCGCTGTCTTTGAAAATGCTGTTTGTCGTGCAAGTCAACTACAAAAGGAGTCTTTTAATTCTTTTATCATTAATTTTGCAAGTAACCTCAGGATATTTGTTTAAACCCTTTGTCACTCTACCACCATAGTTAAGAACTTGTCTCTCCTGGCTTAGAATAGGAAGGAGAATTCGAGAGAAACAAATCCTCACCGAGGATTTTCCTATTGTCGGTCTCAAATAAGGTGTCGTAAAGTCGCGTTTCGTCGCAGCTCTTCCTCCTGTCTCTCTTTTTTGAAGGCAGACAGGTAATTAAATGCAGTTGTCAGCGAAATTACAACGGGAGTTCCGTTTCTGCTCTCACATGACCGTCGCACAATGAGGCGAGGAGAGACACGAGACACCGCCCGTCCTGGTTTCCAACATTCGACTTCCGCCTCAGAATCCTCGTCGAAGCATTCTTGCTGCTTCGTCGCAAATCGAGTGTACGTAAAAGGGAACAAGCGAACTCGGCCTGTTCTCGGTCTGTCTTGGTCAGCTCTGTTCGCGGCTGTCTTGTATCGTGACGGAAATTTACTCGCCTGCACTCTGATTTCCGACCTTTCTTAAAGGGCGATTTTCACATTTCTCGAAAAGCAAAATCATCCTCTGACACCGTTTAAGCAATTTCCGAAGCTACTACATTTATAAAACTATGTTTGTGTAAAGCTCCTTTTATATAAATGGATTTTATAAATCTTGTAAATACAGAGAGAAACAATATTTTTATATTAATTCAAATAAATTTTTCAGTTTATATGAGAGTATATAGACGTGTTAAATTTGTATATATACATGTAACAATACAACATTTTCATTACAAATATGCAGAATCTCTAAAGTAAAATAATATAAATAAAGAATTGCTTTTAATGTATAAAAATTTCTTTTTTTTTTTCTCATAAATATATAAACTATATAAACATATTGCATCCGTAAATAGAAAGAACAAAAAGAATAAAGAGCCATAGATAAAGTAATGGATTTATTTTAAAATCATGATTGATGAGAATTATATAAACTCAAAAATGAGTTTATAATTTTTTCCTAACCGAAGTAAGCAAATTTGATAAGGCTAATTCATCCCTTTATGTGAAATAACAGTAAATTTATGATATTAAAAAAATATTTGAGGGGGAGGAGAGAGTGTATCGTTACTCCCAAAGGCTCAAATGGAGAATTATCTTCTTTCATGTTATATAAAATACAATTATCTTACAAACACAGTTATCTAGTTAATGTAGACCACGGCAAAAATAGGTCGTAAAGATTCTCTCGTAGTTTCGACAGTTATTCAGCATTCTATCCAACGAAATTATACAGTTATTGTGAGAAATAGAACTCAACGTCAAACTAGAACGTAATTAGAATCGCAATGTCAAGAAAGACGTTTCTAGTAGAACGTGACGATTATTCAAAAATTCTTCGCACCGATCAATCATCGAGATGAGAAGATTCTTGACAGGACCGACTTGTAATAGCTTCACCTAGCAGCTATTAACGTTCTCTCAATATTTATGAAAATCAGAAGGGTTGGAGAAAGGGGGAAAGAGAAAGAGAGAGAGAGAGAGAGAGAGAGAGAGAGAGAGAAAAGGAGAAAGAAAGATGACTCCTACGCGGATGTGGTCCAATGACCTTAACCTACTTCCTCTTTCTTTTTTCTTTCTCCCTTGCTGCACCTCCTTTCTGCCTCCTCATTGGTAAACTTCTCGTTCTTTATTCTCTCTTTCTCCATTTCACATGTACTTATATGTGTAACGACGTATCCGTATGCAATCGATGATGTTGTATATTTCAGCTCGTGGGCATATATTAATATCAAGCCGCTGTCCAGCTTTAAATGAAATTGAATGTGCACGGAATACCAAGTGATGTGGAGTTTATAGCTCGGTTGATACTGCGAGGCATCGTCTTTGATCGGTTACGCGATTTGCTTTCGTGTACAACCATTTGCTTAATGGAATATGGAGGCAACTTTAGTCGATTAGAATGAATTCTAGCGATTGATCTTATCGCGAGTGGAATGGGAAATGTTTATTGAGACGGACTAATAATTGTAAACATACTGAAAAATTGTACGTACTCGTATCAGTGATCCACATTTGATGAAATCGTAAACAAGTATCAGTCAACATTTTAGAATACGAGAAAGACTCTCTTTCTCTTTTCTGACACAATGACGTATTTTTCGTGAGACGAGAAAAGTATTCTTTGACTAATGATATGAGATTTCTCTGGGTGAGTTTGTAACGGCGTGTTATAATGTAAGACAGCTTATAGGAAGCCACATATCTTATTAGTAGAAAATGTCGTTTGTAGGACGTATGTCTGAGCGTTACTAAACGTTTTTTATCAGAATACGCTATGCTCTAATGGCACATTGAGTTAAGGAGAAAGTGCGAATGTTTTTGCATGCGATTTCTGGCCAGTCATTCACGCGACACTCACCTTTTCGCGTTAACACTTATTTTATCGCTCTAATGCGCCATAAATCATTTCATTAATGCCGTGCCATTTCAACTCTTCTCTGTAATTAATATTATTTACTTCAACAATTATTCAGTTTAATAATTTAACATTATTATTATAGATTAAAGTTACGGAGAATCATCAAATTAGATGTCAAATTAATATTATTGATTAATGTCGCCTATAAAAATAATATTTTATATTAATACATTGTTAATTATAACTAATAAACGAGAATCTCAGTCAGGGCTTTGTTATAATATAATGGAGTTTATAATGTGAATTCGAAACTTAGAAATTTCAATTTCGCCAACTCTTGATAATTCCATGGAACAACTGGCTCGTAATTCGATTTAATAACGCCCATCAAAGTATATCCAATGAGAACGCTGCGCATGCATCAGCTGGCTCGCAACGGGACGGTGCATAATCGTGAAATCGATTATCACGAGTGAGTCTCCTGGATACGTAGGTAGGTACAACGACGACGAAGGACTCTCAAGTAACACAATTCCGCCGTAAGGCGCAAAGGCGGAATCGGTGATAGAGGAACCGGTCGATTGAACGTCGAAAAACCGCCGTAATGTTTCAACAATCGCGCGCGAGCGTCTCGCATTCCGTTGTGATACGTGCGATTTTTTTGTCGCCGTATCGCCGCGGAGTTCCCGCATCGACGACGTTCGGTGACATTTCGAAGGGAATTTAAAGCGAGTCGGGATATGCGCGCGGTGATGGAAAAAAAGAGACTCCGATATATTTCAACGTCACCAACCTCTTCCTCGTCGGCGAGCGGGCCATGTTTGTGAGGGAAATTATGGCGCGACGTTGATATTGTCTTCCGCGGAGATCCAATGTCGTCGATGCGCCATCACTATTGAAGTCGTACGGGAATGTCCCATCCCTCCCCCCCCCATCATTACTCTACGTTCACGAAAAGGTATTCTGTTTGTTCGAATCGTGATTGGATTACCTCCGTCTTTCGCGCTTTTCTATCAGATATCACGACGGTGATTCTACAGAAAAATTCCAATTTGGATCCATGAGAGATAATCGCATTCTTAAAATTCTACATTCCATCTATATATCGTACACTTTACACTTTACACGTTCTCGCATTTCACATCCCCGTACATTTACACGTACACGTTTAAACTCAACTGTGCAATTTCTTCATAGTACTTTTTGAATATCGCCAATACCACCGGTACGCTAAAACGAGTTAAAGAGATAACTTTATTGCACAAATTCCAATCGAGCTTGACGAGAAATATAGTCCAAAAGAATTTTATTGAGGATTCTAAAAAAGGAAAAAAAAAGACTTCAAACAATTTCTAGTCAAATTGAAACGCAACTTTTTCTCGATTTCCTACACAATCGCAATTGAAGTTCCTTTATAAATTTTCCACTTTAGCCTAAACGTATTATGTGTTAAACTTAATTCCTGCCGTTTTTCGTCTCCAAAATTGATTTGTTTCGAAGGGAAGATAAATGAATACCTCAATCAAAGTAATTTCCTCCATTTTCTACTTTATTACTAATTAATAATACTTTGATTAAGGTATTTCCCTTCGAAACAAATCAATTTTGGAGACGAAAAACGGCAGGAATTAAGTTTAACACCTAATAACTATAAACAGAATCAGTACTGACGAATAATTTTATGATGTAAAAGCAGAAACTTTATATCTTAAAATACTTTGATGAAAATTACACTTTACTGTGATTTCTTTATAATTACAGTGGCGTGCAAAATCTTCAGTTAGATAAATTTTTCACGTTTTCTTTCAAAAGCGAAGATCAAACAAATTTTCACTAATATTATATGTGAAAATATATCATTTAAAAAATATAAAAATGAACTAATTATAAAAATGTTTATTTTAAAAGATTACTGAAGTAACATTTTCAAAAGTTTTTAGTCATCTTGTTTTATAAAAAAAATGAACGCAGGAATTTATAATAACTTCGTGATATTTTAATTAATATTTTATCGTTATAATACTGTAGTTTTGTAATGTTTTAATTAATATTGTTAGTAGTCGTGTCTTTTGCGGCAATAACAATGATATAACGAGACATAAGTTTAATTAAATGTAATATAATTATATCTGATTCCATTCTTTTGTTAAAACTTGAAATTTCTGAATTCGTATACTTGCAAATTTGACGCTTTAGTTGTCCTCACAGATGCTTGGATTCAGATTCGAGGATTTAGAAGGTTAGAGAGAGTCTAAGACTATTTGAAGACAACTATTCTTTAACTACTTGCGAGGCATACTTGGGATCGTTATCGTACCGAAATATCCAATTTTGTGACATTTTTCTTTAAACTAGTAAATGGATTTTTGAGATAATTTGTACATAACACCATTAGTATTTCAATTTGTATAAGTGAACTAACTTCTTCAACTAGTTCAGTATGTGAGTATAATTATTTGAACAAATACATATTCACACTAAGAAAAATTTCTAATTTGAAAATGAACGAACTAGTTTGACTGTGATTATATTAATCAGAATTCTGGTCATCACACATGATTGGACATATTTTATTATCTCGACTAGAATTTTGATATGATCAGAATATGCTACTGGTTCGTCCATTTTCAACCAGAAATTTTTCTCGATGCTATAAAAAATAATGTTTATTCTTTATATTCTATTATTTTCTTTAATGGTATAGCTTTATATATACAATATTATATTAGTCAAAATTCTTTTGATCTCTGCTTTTAAAAAAAAACGTAAAAAATCCATCTGGAGATTTTTGCACGCTATTATAAATTTACATCATTGTTTTTGGCATCACCTTATTTTAAAAACTTTAGACTCATTAATTTAAACAATATAAATATATGAAAAAAAAGTTCAAGCTAAAATACTTAATATAAAGTATATATTTATCTACATTATTTTTATCGTACATAGATAGAATATTTATCGAAGTAGTCATTATATTATGAAACCTTTTGCTATATTAAAAACTACATCAAAAAGCCAAACTTAAGTAAATGATAATGATATAGCATTTCTGCATATATGTACATATACATCACGAAAATTTAAATATATAATAATACTCAATAATTGTTACCTGTATTACGCAATCTCGAATTAATGTTATGCTCGAATGAGTTATGAATGCTAATAGATGTGTTAACCGCCGGCAAAGGTAACAAATTACGCAAACAAATTCCCAAAAAGCATTCATTTAACAGCTACAAAAAAAACATATAAGCACCAATATCTTTATTAATTTATTATTGATATCAGTTTTACATTCACCGTGAAACATGCACGAATTTTCTTTCATAAATATATAAACTTAAATGTAATTTGTAAATAATAATTTATCATAAATTATAAGTTAATATTGTTACTGTTTAAAATTTTTTGTGTAAATTTAGATTAATAATGATAAAAATAATAATAGAAGAATTCTGCATCATTATAAGGAATGATATAAATTCTAATTAAAAAGCATTGCGCGCAAAAGGAAAGGAAGATCTAAATATATACATATATGTAAATATAATATCAGTATCATTGCGTATACAATGTAGATGTAGAGCATAAAGCGCGTACGTGCTCATAAACGCAAGTGCATTCCTCCAGAAAATCGCATAGATGAGTAGACGCGCCATCGTGGTTTTCCAGCTGTGCACAAGGAGGACAACCACGAAGTAAATTCCGTTGATGTTCCAACGATGGTGGAACAAGAACTTTGTTGTTGAGAGAGACAAGATAGCAAGAGAAAATTTGCATCTCGTAGCTGTAGCATATTATACGGAAAGTACTAAATCAACAGAAAAAACTTTTACATCGAAGGATGCATTTTCATGTATATATCCACACGCGCGCGCGTGCACACACACACACACACACACACACACACACACACACACACACACACACACATCTTTTGGTTTAATGAAAACAAAATATTAATCCTAGGAGAACAGTAAACATTGTAATAGCAAAAATATAGATTCTAAGAAAGTGCAATAATCAGAAAAAAAATCAAATTATTTTAAAAGCACACCCAGAGAAAAGGTTGCTTCGATTTAAAGAAAGTTTCTTTGCTATACAGTTAAAGAAAAAATTTCTTTGATTTGTGAAAAAATTTCTTTAATTTAAACGTTATTTTTTAAAATCAAATAAAATTTATTTAATTTAAAAAAAATATGTTCAAATCTAAGAAATGACGTTCAAATCATAATTTATCTGAACAAAATAAATTTTATTTAATTTTAAAAAATAATGTTTAAATCAAAGAAATTTTTTCACAAATTAAAGAAATTTTTTCTTTAACCGTATAGCAAAAAAACTTTCTTTAAATCGAAACAACATTTCTCTGGATGCAATATAATATAAATGAAATACCTGACTTGTCTTCCCTTCCTATCTTAGAAAAGGATTATTAAGATCGCAGAACTCATTACACCTTCATTTATTTAAAAAGTATGCACGAAAATATTTTTATAATGCACAAAATTAAATATTCGAGAAGAAGAATAATTAATTTCCTATATAAAGTAATCATGATATTTGTCTAGATGAAAAAATCCAGGGCTAACAAAGATGATTAAATACTGACAATATAAAGATTATGACTATTCATCTTTGTTTATTTAATAACGAGCTTGATGCCAGTATTTAAAATTTTAACATTACGCTTTCTTTCAACTTCCATTTCAAAACAATTTTCCGAGATCGGTCGAAAATGATTTTTGTTCTTCGAACAATGTATTAATAACAATACTAAGACAAACGATCGGGCAACACATTTTGCAATTATGATTGAACATTGTTTTTCGAAGTTGATCGACAATATCGCCACAACATGTCGCGCCTCACAATAAGTATATTCGACACTGTGCAACTGATATTCGCGGCCAAAAACACTTTTAAATGATACATTTTTTGCTCCATTATTCACCGATTGGAAATTAATTTCCTGTCAGTCGCATTAACAATTTTATATGATGTACGTACACATTAGCATAGACTCTATCAGCGACCGAAGGTGCGCTGTATCAAAGTGGTTTCCAATTAAACTGTCACGATTAATGATGTCGATAATATTAAAAATGTCATCTATTTCTCTTTCTTTGCCACTGTCATTTCAGTGGTAAGAAAAGATGGACGACTCTCAGATAAAAAATTATTCGAACAAACAAGTCTGATGATTATTAAAAAAAAAATCTCTGTTAGCTTGTTTTCTAATATAATTTTCTAATATCAAAATCAGGGTTGCCACAGAAAATAAATTTTAAAATTCCCTGACTTTTCCAGGTTTTCCAGATGAAGATGAAAAACTTTCCAATATAAAATATGTAAATTTTAACACATTTAAAGTCAAGAATTGTAGAAAAGCTAGCCTATATTATTAAAAACAAAAAAGGCTTAGTAGCATACTAAAATTTTGGGTGTAAATTCAAGCCAACAAAAAATAAATTAGTATCGGAAAAAAGAATGCAGTTACAAAAAAGAGCGATCAAATAAAAAAATACTGAATAAAATATAGATTTTAATTATTTTATTAAAATCGTTTAAAGTGTGCAAATTTTGAACGTATTTCATTATAAACGTCAGATATAATATTAAAAAATTATAACAATTATTTAGAATAGAAGCAGTTTAGGGAAATTGAGAGCAAATTTCACACACACACACAAAATTCCAGACTTTTTTACATTTTCCCCTGACTTTTCCCGGTTTTCTAGGTGGCAACCCTGAAAATATTTACGATATATAAAAGAATGACGTCTAAAATCACTGTAATTTTTCTGAAATGAAAATATTAAAGAATTAAAAATATTCTTATAGAACGAAACTTGACACTGCGTGTGTATATGTATATGCGTGCATGTATTTATAAATATAAAATTAATGATACACATACATTAACTTCGTTAAAAAAATATAAAAATTTTAATCCTATTTTGCACAAAAAAAAAGACAGTGCGATTGATACTTGCTTCAGCGTTATCTTACAGAATCTTAAAATGAAATTTATATCATATTGCGCGTGCTTAACCGTGATTAATAATAACAGGCATGCATAATCTAAGCCCCATTAGATTCTCTTTAAATTTTATTAAATTTCCTGTTTCGTGCGACTCTGCGAGTATAATTTACAAGTTACAAAGATTAAAGGATGCTTTTTCTTTATTTTTAAACAAGGTTTGAAGGACGTTTATAGACTTCAAAGACATTCAATTCTGGCAAAATATTCTACTTATCAAGTTTTTGTTTTTCATTTGGATTTAAAGAAGAAACGATTCGTTCTCCGGATCTCTCTCGTCGCAATGGAAAGGTTCACAGAAGAAAGGTGGCAAAAACGTTCGGGTGACTTATGGTATCATACTTATATTCATCACTGTTTTGGTGCAACAAAAGCAGACGGCAATTACGCGCCACGCGGCAAACCTGTTCCCGGATCTGTGAGGACGGGTTTCCGTTTCCCGGCTCGTTAAGGCGACACGGTCGAGCGGCTCATCCTGCAGCCAGAAAAGTGCACAAGCCCGTTGTCGTGGGACTTCGATGTTTTGTCGTATTTATTCAGTCCCAACTGTACAGCAACGAGTTTGCCATTCTGTCCCTTCGTCCTCAATTACTCGAAATTTCGAGACGAGTTATCCACTTGAGATAAAACTTGCATTACTTTTCTCGGTAAGCATAAAAATTTTGTTTATTAAGAAAATTTATTCAGTCATTGAATAAATAAGACAGTTTTCGGCTTATCTACTCATTTTGTGCTTCACTTTGGACTTATCTACTCATTTCGCATGTATCGCTGGTTATTTATTTCTTGAGTCTTATTCAAAAGTGAACAAAATGAGCAAAGTCACTTCTTAGCTTGAAAGATAAAAGCTTAAAAGATTCAATATACTATATGTGCAAAAAATAAAGAAAAATGTATAGTTTTTATAAACATTATTTATCGTGTTCTCTTATCTCTTAAGTTTCTTGAACTTAATATAAAGATTAAAACATTTTATCGGAAGCATTTAGATGTCGATAAGAAGATTTATATCGCTTTCAGCAACCTTCTTTTGAAAGGTTCGATCTACTACGTCTCTTGAAAGTTTCTTCCTGCGACGAAGCGTGAAATAAAACGATTGTATCGAGTTTTATAGTTGTGCTGAGATACATAAAGCATGTTATTACACAGCATCTGATTGCATTTATTGAATCATCATGCATTTTTGTAACGCACTTAGAGAATCAAGATATCTAAATGCGTCGAACATATCGCGGACGTCGAGCAAAAAAGAAGAAGAGAAGCCTTATCGTCTTCGCTTTCATCCCCTCGGAAGGTCCAAACGATCCAGTTACTCGAGCCTATGTGCTTGATTACGCTGACACGCTAATGCTGACGGGATTTCGCGATAGTTAAATCAGCGGATGTAATCCAGCGAATTAATTAACTGTTCCGTAGCTCGGCCAAATTAGCAGCTTACATCGCCACCGTTTTCGATGGGTGGTCTTAGAGCGTGTATTACCTAGATACAATTCAGCGCTAATGCGAGACTCGAATTACGTTAGAATCTCACAGATCTTGCGCATACATGTAGATACGCATTTGTGAACCACTTGCAAATTGCTCTCCCGCATGGCATAATGCAAATTCATGCAATTAAGAGGCACATTCTTATACCTCGAATGCATAGACGTGTCAACAAATAATATCTCATGGTAAAAAGATAAGCAGACGAGATAAATCAAATTACGGTGATTAATCACAATAACGCAATCAAGTATTTTGCCAGAATTACAATATGAGATTCGAGATCATTCCGCATGAATTTCAGAAAAGATCCGATGGAGATTTCACCAAACGATTATTCTCTCACCACCGACTATTTTCTGATTGGACACTTCGTATCTTGATGATTTGAAACTAAACAAGGTGAGAATCGATTAAGATGAGATCTACTTGAAATCGCATTATGGCCTCCACATTTTTATCTTTCTATTTAATAAAGAACGAATGGTTCCTCTGGTGTACATGTAGTAAAGAACTTTCTAATGATGTTTTGATTTAAATATTTAGGAAGGAAAAAACATGGAGAAAAATTCTGAATCTGTTAAACAACGTGTTTAAAATACAATACAATATAAAATCTAGGAAATATATCGTATCATATTACAAATAATTATAATTGTAGCGTAACAAATTACATATTAAACAGGATATTATTAATAAACGTAAATACGATATTCGTCATTGTTTAGCGTGCAATTGTTACATCGATTCTATCATAGAAGAAAGTGGGTTTCGACACAGAACTCTCACGTCGTTCACACCACCACGAGTTCAAAAAGTTGATCTCTTCTAACATGATAAATTACTACGTGTGTGGTGTGAGTGCGTGGGCTTGCCGCCAACTGGTCGTAAATAATAAGAGCGTTAATGTTAGACTGCGTTGGTCTACTGTGATTTATCAAGAACGCACTCTCCCACCATTATCCATTGCGATGCGCCAGTAAGAACAACATCTAAACGGTAAATCTACTTCCCGAGCACCTCTGTGAAATTAACACATCATCTTTTAAAAAGATAACTCTTTCTTACAATTCTGAATGTATCTCTAAGGGCCGGTTAATCCTAGTCTTCTGTTCAGATAAACTATGTGGTGATTTACCTATTGTATAAACAAAAGAGTAAAAGAATAAGAGCGTATAAAAGAGTAAGAGAGTAAAATAGTAACCTGAAGTTTACCGAAAGGTGGAACAACCTAGTCTATACTAAGGGCCATTTTCACCAAGCTCAGTTAACTTAATCAGCCTAGTAACTGCAATGAAATAGAAAGAGATAGAAATAGTTCTATCTCTTTCTATTTCATTACAGTTACTAGGCTGGTTAAGTAAACCGACGATGGTGAAAATGGCCCTTTGAGTTCTAAAGTTTAACCCCTAAAACTGATTGGTTTTTCTTGCTGAATTTAGTAAAATTATTTTTAATTTTATTAAGGAACGTTAGAACTCTTAGCCCCGTTTTCACAATATATACGGTTACCTAAAGATTAATAGTAATCATGAATTTCATTGAACGAATTTCATTGATGAATCTCTTGATAACCTTTAATCTTTAGGCAACCACATTTTATAAAGACGTGTCTTAGGGATACATTCAGAATTGTAAAAAAAAAGCTATATCTTTTTTAAAAATGAGGTGCTAACTTCAGAAGTCTCCCGAACTGTTGTCGCCGCTCGCATAAAATCAGAACCCACGCGCATCTCGTACGATAAGACGAAGCCAGGCTGCGGAATTAATTAAAGAGAAACTTTAAAACACGGTGTTTAAAAGTTAATTACATAACCGTCCCGGATGCTGGTTTCTCGAATTTATATCGGCTTCGCGAAATTACGTGAGATTCCATCAGTGGAGCTTTCACTACAAAGCTCTCTTTCGCTCGCCGAATGTGTTATTCTGTGTAGGATTAATCCTGATGCACGATCCCTGCATAAATCCGCACGACGGACTACGCGGCGCTCGGGACTGATTTCCACGAAAAAGAGATTACACCGGAATAATAAAGCGACGGCGATAAAATTGCAAAGTATCCTCTTGCGGTGGCGTTTACGACCGGATAATGCTGTCGATTTAAAAGTGCAAAAGTGCATTTTAAAGATGATACAACCTAACAAAGCGCGAACGAAATAAAAATCTACCAATCGTAAAATATTCGCAATGTATGGAAGAATTAATTTTGCATAATACGCTCTCTTTACAATTGGCTCGAAGTAATCATGCGAGGCCGTGCTTTTGTTTCCACGTTATTTGCTTTTAGTACTTTAAATAGAACTCGCGTTCAATAGATACTTTGTAGCACTGCAATGCTATTATACATTATACCTTTTTATTCTCAATGTATCAGACTATTCAAATAGTTACCTATATGCACACATACACATAAAATTCATGTTATTTTTTATTGGATTTATCTCTTTGTGGAAAACATTATTGTCACTAATATAAATGTCACCCAGATTGGTATTATTATGATTATTAAATTAAATTGTATCGTACGCGTTTAATGTATTTTATCCTATAAAACAAAGTTCAGAGAATGTAAACGTGTTTTGTGCCTACAGTTCAAAGCACAACTACAAAAAAAAAACCGCTACAAAATAAATAAATACGTTCTGACTAATGTATGTTTTAATTAATTAACATTAATAGATTTTGGCAAAAAAAACTGTGATACTTTATTAAAAAGCGCATCTCTGTAAAGTAAACCGAGAGAGAAGAAAGAAAGGGGTTACTGACTTTCAGATTCAACACGTAAAGGAGAAATATTTAACGCGACACACCTAAAACGTCGCGACAGAGATAAGATAATAATCAGAGGAGAATAATCGCGATCAGCATGAAGGCAGGAGCAAAATAGCGAGTCGTGGCGTTACAGCTGCGACTGCAGCTGCACACAACAGTCATTTGATTCTCACCCACATCGCGGTGGAGTGGGTATTCGAGAGGCAGAAAAGTGAAAGCCGCGACGCGTAACGATCTAACTAAACTATATCTCGTTCTAGAGATAGAGACGACGAAGGTACACGGAGACGCGGGCCTCGCGCGGAGAGAGATCTGAGTTATATAGCACGGGAACGAAGGAAGAAAAGAAGAAAGATCGAGAAGAACGAAGTGGGGGTGGGAGAGAGAAAGAGAAGGACTCTGCACTCTTGAACTATCCGGGCGAATGTAGACCACGGGAATATGTCGCAACCGTCTGTGTTTGCTATACTATCTCCCACATCTCTTTCTTCGATACCGGTCGAATCCTTTGCTACTCGACAGAAAATTCTGTCTCTTTGTGATAATGGACTAAGAATTATAAAAATTTCATTTGCAGATCGAAATTCTACATATATATATATATATATATTGAAAGTTAATATGTATATAAATAGTGCAGTACAAAAAAATATCAAATTTACTTGTACCATTTCTTTACTTATACAATTTCTTTCAAAAGATTCAATGAATTTATCAATGTTTTATACGTCAAAATCATTATTTGCCATTTTTATTTAATCATGTTGTATTTCTGAGAAAGTAAATCTTGGTAAGTAAGAAAGTTCTGTTAAAATATCGTTAAGGTTTTAACGACGAGAATTTACAAGACAAGAAGTTCTATCATACATTTATAATGCTGAAAATAAAAAACATTTTTTTTTCCGTCATTATAAAATATCTTTTTAAGTTCCATTATGAAACTGAATATTATAAACTGTAAATTTTAAATATAAAATCTTAAATCTTTAAATAAAATTAGATAAATAAAAATTATAATATTTAATTTAAAGATATGTTCCAGAAAAAGCATGTAACGTCAACTTCCTATTTAATCTGCTTAACCAGCTTGCCGAATTTCTCGTGCATCTTGCTAAAAAATTTAATTAGAATGCGAGAGATACAGTTAGGTAATATCGCTCATTGTATCTAGGTCATAACATAAGATACCGCTATGTAGATATCAAGACCAACGTGGACCGCGAGGATGTCGCAACGGAATATCTCCCTCACCATCTCCTACACCTCCTTTTTTCGACATTCACCGAGCCCTGCCTTTTGTTCGAGCCTCTCCTTCGTGTCCTTATTAAGTGACACAATACGGATACTCGCGGATAAACATATATTGTAGAATGGAATTTCTAAGATGACGGGAAAACTCATTGCGAATATCATTTCACTCTTAGAATAGTCTTTAGTTATTAATTCTCTTTTTTTTAAATATCGTATAATTATGGAAATCACAAACTAGCTATTCACTAAAAAAAAACCAGACACACTACTAGATTATTTAATATAAAATCCTTAATTTTTGATCCACTACGCGAGCTACAATAGATATTATAAAAGTTCACATTACACAACCCTTAGAGAAATCTAATGCTGGCCAATTTATGACTCAAACATATTAATTACTTGAAGCATTAAAAGTATTAAACAACTTTTGTTCTTAATATTTAAAATAAGTAGTTAATTACTGTCTTTCGTTATTAGCCAGTATTAGATTTCTGTAAGGAAAATCTTAATAATAGTAATAATATACAAACTTCGTGCAAAACAAAGATAAACAGCGTAATAAGACGCAACAGTTCTCTCAAGAAAATTATATAGGATATTTCCAAGCGCTACCGTACTTTCCTTTACAGATTCTTTCAGTAATTTCACGCTGATAAAAAAACAGTAGTTCCGAGATATCTTATGTAACCTTAACGAAGACTTATAAGTTTCTAGCGTGTGATACGGTTAAATATATTTTCTTGTTAATGTAAATCCAGCTTTATGGTAACTGCTCGGTCGAGGTCGCAGTCTCATAGCAAAATATGCACGTGTCTCTAACAAAGAGCATTCGCACTATCCGATTATATAGCGGACAATAAGAGAATAGAATAGTTATCATCGCTGGCGCCTCCGAAAATTACGTCAGGTTTAATGTTCTTACGGTTCTCTCACTATACAGTGTATTATTCCGTTACGACTACTTAACAATTCACAAACGCGACTTTATAAAGTTTCGCTGCACAATCGTTGTTACATAATACTCTCTACAATACTCTAGGCAAATAAAAGCGTAATATGAATGAGACTGTAAATACTTCAAATAGATGTGATATTACTATTGTTGCTACTACCGTATGCAATATCTACTTTTCTCGCTAAATAATGTTTACTAGGAGCAAAATAGGGAGAGTGCGCCTTCGTGTTAAGTGTCTCTCTTTATAAATAAAAATATGTGAAAAGACCGTAAATACTTTAAATAAGTATCTTATTATTACTGTTGCTACCACTATGTACAACATCTGCTTTCCTTTCTAATTGATACTGTATTTATTTGGAAGAAAACAGGGAGAACGTTCATGTTACGTATCTTTCTAAATGAAAGTATAATGTGAAAAAGATCGTAAATACTGTAAATATAATAAATATATGTCTAGTTAGTCTAGTATCGCTGCAACGGCAACATCTGCTTTCTTTCTTAATGATATTTTAACTATTTGGGAAAAGCGGGGAGAAATATTATCTTCTTGTCTGGTTTCTCAAATAATAGGTACGTACAGATTCTTAATTAAGGTGCGTATAATTTCTCAAAATAAAAGACGAAAAAATCTCACACTTTTTCTATGTCAAATTCTTCAGATATAAAAATATGATAATTTTAAGATAGTGGTATAAAAAATCGCGTGAATATTAATTTAATTGTCCTACATAAATCTATTTACGTGTGGAAATTCTATGACTGTCGTTAACGTCCATTAAAGAATTTTCTTTGTAGAGCAACGTAATACGTGTTTGCTAAGGTCACACAACATACAACTCTCTGTTTCATTTCATTCGTGCTCTCGCTTTAAAACAAACATCTGCCTTTTACTTTGCGAGTAAGAGTATCTGCCTCACTTTTCGTCATATAAGCCATCAAGTACTCGACGCATGAAGTGCTAATGGAAAGCCGTCGGAACTATCTGACGCAACTTCGAAGATTTTCGCAGCCGTCGCTGCTTTTGTTTCGCGCCTCCGTTGCATCCGCGAAAGTCACGCTCTTACGAAACCCGACGTCTGCGATCGCATGGCGGAGCGGAGCCAATAGACGTAGAGACAAGAAGGTATCACTTATCGACTGCATTTACTCTCGGAGGAACGGAGGACGGGATTCTCAAGTGAAAGTTAGCCGACAGCGGAGGGGAACAAAGTACCAAGAAGGAGGAAACAGAAGAGGAACAAAACAGATGCTAGGAGAGCGATGGAAAAAGAGAAAAAATATGACAAGACAGATCCGAGAGATCCGTACGTTTTTCAACTGATCACACACTCCGCATACAAACGTATCGCGATCCTAATTAAAGCACGTACTATTTTATGCGAGGTGATAGCGACGATTTCTCCCAATGTGTTTAGCGCTTCAGTAATTAATGCTGCGCTTCTCACGACAGCGGCGAGGACGAAACGAATAAATGAGTTGAATCTATGAAAGTAAGTGTCTCGGGAAAAACCTCGGCAAAGATATATCGAGATTCAATTAACACATCAACCGAAAGACTTTTCAAATTTCGTTTTTGTGACAAAGGCATGCGAGAAGATGACGTTTTATTTATTCCATGCAAAAATTCTTAAATTTTTAACATTAAATGCTTCGTATAATCGAAACGATTAGTACATTATAAAATGCTGACATTACAGAACATTCGTATTATCGAGATATGTTTCTTGTTACGTTTAGCACCTTCAATACGTAACAAATCAATATACTGTGCATTTATTAATTAATCAGCAATTCAATTAGCATGTTATGCACGAGAAAATTTTTCTTTATAATCTGTATATCGAATATAATTATTACAGCTTTTTACAATTAATATTCGCCAGTGCAAAAAATAAACATGTATTTATAATTGGGATGGTCTGGGATTTGACCATATGGGAGAGTTGAACCACTTCAAATATCTCATTCAAATTTCAGACCAAGCAGCTGTCAAACCGCAACGTATGGATCATGCCATTTTAATCTCACATTTCTCAAAATGTGAAAACGTGACAAATAGTTGTTGGCTTGATAACCGTGCACTTGGCACGAAATTTAAACGAAAAATTTGAAGTAGTTCAACTCTCCCATATAGTCAAGTCTCTTGGACTCCTAATCTAAGAATTGAAATGTACGCTTAAGAAATTAGCTCGTATGATTAAATTTTATTAACGTAAATATATATCTTATGATTAAATTTAATTAGACTTTATTTAATTTTAGTGTAAGCTATATGTGATCATATTAAGTCCAAAATTGGAACTAATAATAATTACTAAAATTAGCAAGTTTCAGTTATAAAAATATTGATTTAAAATTTGATTAGACTGCATATTTTTTTTATCAGGATTATTACTTATTTTGATATACTAACTTGATTATGCCTCGTATAGCATATATTTTTATGAAAATCACGCGCAAAGATGATAAAGAAATGATACAAAAGCAAAATGCATACTATTATCATTTTAATCGTTCTTATTGCCATTAAACCTACTGAAGATGGAACGTGCTAGCAAGCATGCGAGCACGTGCTGCGGATTGCAGATAAGCTATAAAGGAAAGAGAAGATCCTTCTTGGTGCTTTATCTAAGTTACGTCGAGATATCCTCATTAGATAAATTAAATTAATAAATCGCTACAACAAATAAACTAGAAAATTACATTGCAATATCATTAATAACAAAATTACCAAGAACCAATAAAAGATTACTCACATTATAGATTATTATTCATATCTATTATTAATTATTATTCATTTTCTTTGTATTCAAACACTTCAAAATAAATTCTAATAATGGACAAAAATATGTTCTTAATCAACTTGATAAATATAGCAAAATATGTAGTGAATTATCGAAAGAGAAATTCATGTGAATTTTATGCTAATATTGAATTTTATGCTAATACTGTGGTTCACGCAGAAAACACATTAACATGTAATTATATGCGAAATATAATTAATGAACGATAATAATAACGAGATAATAATGGTTAAAGATAATTGTGTATATTTTATTACTATTCATTAAAAGCTTATTATATAATACGTATAAAATGTCTCTGAAATTTACTTGTTGCTATAAATTATTTGGAAATTAATGTGTCGAGTATCACAATTGCTATAAGCGTAGAAAAAAAGTGTACAGGTACAAAAAGAAATCTTTAATCGTCTCATACTATAAAAACTTCTTTCGCTAATTTCAAGTCTTAAATCTTGATCTCCCATATATTCTCGAAATTCATTGCAGTTCGAAACTTTTCTAGAGACTTAAAAGATTCATCATCTCCTTTGTATCTCAGCATGCAATTAAAGAGGAAGCTTAGTACGACCAAGTGCTCTCGTTTCGAAGTCTTCGAGAGATTGCGAATGCTTCCTCCTGACTCAGCGTTAATCGAAAATTAAAAATTAATTTTTTACACACAGTCAGGCACAATTGCAGGGATTACTGTATTAAAACAGATTACTTGCCTTAATTATACAGCACGTTTTATGTTTAAACTTTAGTACCAAGTACAAAGTATATATTCGATAAAACGTTTGTAAGATTGTGTAATAAAAAAGTAAAAGCATGTTACAAGCTGATTTTTTCTAAGTAATAAATAAAAAATACGAAAACATTCAGACAACATAAGTGTTTGTATTCGTGTTTATATTCTGGTTGAGTTCGAGATAATAAATAACTCCGTTAATTTTTGTACTGTCAGATTGTGACCCCTATATCGTATACTGTAACTCTTATAATGACAGTATAAACGACATCGTTACATTGTCATTACGTAGGTACATTTTGTACACAGTAAAAATGCTGCTCAATGACAATACAATAATATCGGTTACTGCCGTTGAAAGTTACAGAATATTCCATACAACGATAAATTAATTAAAAATTGTTGAAATCACTCGGAAAGGAAACGGTGAGGAAAGTTCGTCTACGACTCGCGTCAGCAAATCTAATTTCTCTCCTCTTGAATTTTTCAGTCAACCGCCTGTTTTCCAAGTGCGTGAATTTGAAAAATTCGCTTAAGATAAATCGTGTGAAGTTTATATAAGCGTAATAGGAATCTGCTAGAGGAAATTATATGAGGTGAGCTCTTTGGAAACGCACGAGTAAACGCGACAGATTTTCCACTTGGCCGCTACATCATTTTTCGCGTCGCTCGGAGGCACTGTCTGACATCTCTCAATTTAAATATTGTAACGGCACTTCCCATTTCCATTTCGCTCGCGGTAATACGAGATAGTCGGAGAGATAACACGGGGACAATCCCCGGTGCGTCCGACGAGTGACGGTAGAATGGAAGAAAGACAACCGTGTGCAGCATGGAAAAAAGAATTGCGGGTTAAATTACGACAGGGTCCATATTTCCCTCGCGTTTCCCTCGTCCGCCTGTTTCTCTGCGGCCCACGTCACTACCACCGTCACAAACACTCTCTTCACTCTCTCTCTCTCTCTCCCTCCCTCTGTGAACTCTTGTTGCACCGCCGCAAATACTCGATCTTTCAAGCCGCTTGCTCGAGCCGATCCCACGAGACAAGTGGCGTCCTTTGAGAGTTGCAAATAACCGGGATATTTCCGGCTTATAAGTGAATCGGGAACTTATTATTTTTCATTTTAACTCTTTCGTCATAATATACATATAATATATACAATATATATGTTCAGTATTCTATTTCACATGCTAAGGTAAAAAAAGGTATTTATTCTTATTAAAAATGAACTTTTATTTAGTATTTTATTTAATATTCTTTTTTAATAATTATACTTTGTTTTTATATAAAGAATGGTCTAAAGATGCTCGTCCTAAGATAACGCGCTGCGTTAATAGAAAAGTGACATAAAAGTAAAAAATTAGCATTTTTAAGATAATGGAAGGAAATGGACCCTAAAGATAAGACCTATATATTTTTGTTGAAAAACGACACATCTGTAGCTCATTTGCTTATATGGAAAAGTGTCTGATAAGGAATGAAATTACTAGAACTGTTCGAATTTTGAAAAAAAAAACTCGTAACATAATTTTAAAGAATACAGTAAAAGTATAATACGGAAAGAAAAATGAAGATACAGAAATTACATATTTATTATCCTCATTAAAGATGTTCTAATCGAAAATAACAAAAAATGCTTTACTGAAAAGTTCTAATTTGAAGATGTGTTACTTTTCTACCAACGCGGTGATTTAGTCAGCAACCAGATTAAAATGCTAAAAATACTAAGAGAGATTAAAAAACATTAAAAATAAAGATCTTTAAATTATTTTAATATGAAAATTTTACATATATTAAATTTGTCCAAAATAATTTTTAATTATAAAAGTAACATATCAAACATGACGAAGCGTATTAGAATTTAAAAATATATAGAATTCAAAAAATGTAAAGAACATACTTTTGGTCAAAAAAGGAATATACATTTTAAAGGAATATACATTTTAAATATAATATTTTACAGGTTCTGGTTTTCTATCGATGGCGATATTGGATAGAGAAAAAAAGCCAATATTAAAATTCTTTATCGAACCGGAGGCGTTGCGTGGTTAAAACTTGTATCAATGTACAGGGCACGATAAAATCCCACTCTGCTGTGGATATTGAAACCCCCGGTCAGTGTTTTACCCCTCTTAATTGCGTCGCGATTTGCATACGCCCTTTTTCACTAGCGCGGCAACGAGATACGCTTGGATAGAGCGAAAGAGGAAGGTAAGCAGGCGAGAGGATGAAGCCAAGCACATAGATCACGTACAAGGCAGATTGCGGGGTACGGACCAATCGCGGAATCAGGTACACGTGCAGTACGAGACGGTACACGATAGGGATACGTCTTATTATAGAACCCACGGGGTTCCACCTAGCGCTTCTATCGCGAGCGGGAATGGAGATACCACTGAAGGACAGAACGAGGATGAAAAAGAAAGAAGGGATGTTTCGCGGCAAAAGGAAAAGGAGCGACCGAGAAAGAGAGAGAGAGAGAGAGAGAGAGAGAGAGAGAGAGAAATGAAAGAAGGACAGAGAAATGGGAACAGAAAGAAATGGAAGGACAGAACAAGAGATCGGAACGGAGACAGAAAGAAGTTAACGATTACGTTGCGAGGGTCTGCTGACCCGCGAGGTCAACATTGTTACCTTCATTATTGGTACCTGAAACCAACTCTTTTCCCTGTCTATCTCTCTCATTTCGTCCATTTATCCCCCTCCGCCATTGCGACGAGACAGAGCGATCAGAGACACTCTTTTCCGAGTGATACTTCGTGCTCTTACATAGCTACGCCCCGAGCCAACAGAGTAGTAAATTTTCACGCGCAGCACGCACACGACAGAGCTGTCCCTATATTTTCCCTATCCGTCCCGCGAAACCGATACCACCGTGCGCGCCTGGCGCGTTATACGATACAAAGTACCCAGAAAAAAGCGCGAGATGAGAGATATACTTGCGCTGCTGTGCGATTCGTTACTCCCTTCTTGCGCTATGCGCTCGCGGGAATTAATACCGGATATTATGGCGTTACCGTACAATCGGTAGGCACGACAAAGTACACCACCACGATCGGTATAATTGCTAATAACGTCAAATAACTTCCTTCAAATGAGATATATACATATACATGTATTTAATCAAAAATATAGCACAAAAGTCAAATAAATTCGTTACTCTCAAAAGATAATTTACAGATTGATTAGTGGATGGCTAAATAATGTAAATTTGTTATATGTTTTATTTTAAGATATTGTTTGACATCGTCAAAGTATAAGATAATGTCAGTGTAATTAAAACAATGATTTTAAATAACTAACTGGTGAAGGCAAAAAAAAGTAGAATATAGTAAAAATTTGTGGAAAAATAAGAGAAGTTAGCCATTTTGAAAAAAGAGTATCAACTTTTTGTCTAAGATTTTTAAACTTACTGGAAAGATATTAAAAGTTAAAATTAAAAAAATAAACCAATGCGTTTATAGTAACAATATTGTTTTAGAAGACTACTGGAATTTTAATAATTTTGTGTTCCTACATGATGTTAAGATGCTGCTCACGAAATCTGGATTTTCGTGAAGCGGCTGCAGATTACGAAGTGTAATGAAATTGAACGTAAAATTTTTTTGTATAAATAAAGTATAGTATCAAAAAACAAAATTATTATTAATAAAATTATTTACGTCAATTTTTGACGCCGAGAATGAATCATAAACATATATATTAATTTAATTTCACAATGCAAGGACTGTGCATATAGGTAGGTTTTTGTTTCGAATATGAAACAAAACGGAAAGTAGAATAGCTGCAATGACCAACGAAAATTGAATAAAAGAGACAAATGTAGAATTATGAACAAAGCTAACGGATTTCCAGAACATCGATTTCGGTCACATGCCCGCGCATCAATCGATTAGCCAGCAATCGCTTCAGCCTCGCATCATCCTGACGGCTTTTCGCCGAAAGTTATCATGAATCGATTGGTAATTACTCCGCTCCACCGAGTAGAATGATCAAGCTACACATGTGATTCATAACAAGATATTATTTTCTCACGATAATCGTTAACGGAGACTATTTATTTCCTGTGTACTCTTCGACGCGCTTCATTAATGTTCATTACATCTAAAGCGTAATAGTATAAGAAGAAAGAGCGAGAGAAGAAACAGAAGATATGTTTTCTCTACCTATAATCTAATATTTACAAAAATGTTTTCTCTACCTATAATCTAATATTTACAAAAATATTTTAATAGGTACATGGAGTGAGATATAGCGTACATATATTCTTTATATGATTTTTAAGAGGATTTATAACTGACTATTATATGTGAAATTAAATTAAGAAATTAGGAGACAAATTACAAAAAATATAATCAAAACAAAATGGTCTTTTATGGACCATCTGTGTATTGTCCACTATTCCAAATTGTTCCCATTCAAAACTCATCACTAACGCGCGCGCGTTACATGGAAAAAGTATTAAAATAATGATATTTATTCTAAAAATTAACAAGAACCATCAACGTAATTAAAAAACAAAATAAACACGTAAACGGGATTATCTTTTCTTCTTCAAATGCTCTGAAATGTAATAATAATCCGTACATTATTCGCGTTACAGTGTATTGTTTTGGATATACAATATACATTGCGAATGTGATTACTCACATAGTATACGATCAAATGTATATATACTTTTATATACAGAATAATTAGGGGAACCACATTTTATGTAAAAAAATTATATATTATAATTCCATTTTTTAAATTGGAGGTAACCTTCATATCTTTTTGACGCCTCCATCTATAGAAAAAAAACGTGATTCAAATATATACATACTGAAAAAATATCTATATATTTCTTTTGGCCCGTAATGCAATATTTCTGCGATGTACATGACCTCGGAAAACATGTTTTTTTATGTCTGCGTTCGTGTTTGGCTCGGAATGGCGCATATTTTTATTTTTCACGTTCCACGCGTAACTTGGCGCGTTTTCTACTTTCTATAAAAAGTAGAAGGAATACATAACAAGTCAAGAAAGGCAAGCATGCTTGACGCAAAAATATGGTTCTCCCTTCTAATGATCTTCGGTAGATCCCGCGGCAGTAAAGAGCGCGAATGCGTTTCGAGAAATATCGATCGGCGCACAGCCGCCGAGTCACGAGATCATCGATCTGACAAAAGCAAACATGAATCACGATGGTTTGTAGCCGCGTAAGGCGTTCCGTTCTTCGTTTACCCTGGAACGCTACATCACGCGGTTCCTCGCCGCGTTTTATTACCCGCCGTTATTGTTAGTTGTATGTTTCTCGCCGGGGGCGTAATACCCAAGTGGAATCGAGCGAGGCTCTTAGAGCGGATGATGTAAGAAGGTCGTTAATTATTTTCGGCCCACAGGTACCACGGCGTAGAAGAAGTGCACGGTTTGCGCTCGCGATTTATCCATGGCGCAACGAATACGTGATCTATCATGGTGGGTAAGTCTGGATTTTTTAGTTCCCGTAAGCCTTATCCGCGTCGTATCTCCGCGGAGTCCAGTCACAAACGTCTTCCCACTCTATCACGTAGCATTGCCGTACATCTCTGTACAGTAGTACATTTTAAAGGCAACGTCGTTGCCTTTAAATAAGACCAGTCATATTAACGACCGGTCGTATTAAGTTGATTGAAGTTGATCATATTAAGTTGAACTATAATTATACCACATCGTGCTACAAAAACAAAAACAAAATCTAACGTGTTTATTATTTTGTTAAAGACTTATACTTCTGTGTATTTTATCACTATTAAGCATTAATTTTGAAAAAACTTTTAAAAGAATCATAACTAAATAAAGATGTACACATTTTGAAAACATCGAGATAAATAATCCATAAATCGTAATTCGATTTATTTAAAAGTAGTTTCTGTGTAAAATTCTGTATTTACAGTACTGTTTCAACAAGTGTTCTTAAAGTCAGCATGATAAATTATTTTTTTAATATTTTATCCTTTAAAGAAAAAACCGCATAAACATCAGTTGATATTCGAGAGATCCATTTACTTTACAAAAAGTTCTCACGTAAAATTTTATATACATGTTCTAGCAAAAATTAAAATATAAAATCTCTTAACAATTAATTAAAAAATGTGTGTGTGTGTGTGTGTGTGTGTGTGTGTGATGCAGAAATATTGTAAAACAAACAAAAACAAAAGAAAATCTAAATTAATTTCAGAATAATTAGAATTACTTGCTTCACATGTTAAACGTTATATAAGTTTTATTTTGCATCACTTTTATACTTGATAAAAATTGACTTTCCACGAAATGAAAAAGGTACACATTAACGCACGCAAAAATCCAGCACACTTGTTTATACGAAATAAAAAGGACGTCACGTCGATTTTACAGATAGGATAATCAGCACATCTGTTTATACAAATGCGAAAAGTGACGTGCAAGTAGTATTGCGTTGTATAAGTTGTATGATCAAATTAAGTATCTATATATATCGTATTCGAAATATCGATATGTCAGTAGCGATCTTGAAGTGCGCTGTAACGAACGTACGAATTATTATATCTTACAATTAGAACATTTCAGAATAAACAGAATGAAGATTCTAGTGTTCGCTACGTGTATACTGGCCGCCGCCGTAAGTACTAACAATTAGTGACAAATAATCTTCTTTACGGAAACTGTGTATGAAAGATTCGATTAACCCCAAGATATCTTTATAAATTCCTGAAGAGGGCTCAATCTGGCAGCCGAAACTTGTAATAATTTCTTAGTTTATATACATTTATATTGATGGTACCTGACGTTTCAGGTTTCTAACTATATATATGTTTTATATTTGAATTGATTTTTATTTTTATTTGATTGTTGATTCTTACTTTTCTCTTTATTATTGTTATTTTATTTTTATATTGTATTTAAGTGTAAATTTAAATTATATATCCACCAAAATTATTTAAATTCCAAATTTAAAAATTCATTAAAATATTAGTGTCAAGCAAATACCTATTTTTTAATATTTCTTGTAATAGTTATATAATAATAGGTTATTATATACAGAAAAAAAATTTAAAGCAAGAGATATAAAATAAAAATATACTAACTTTTGTGAATTTCAGACAGTCAGTGATGGAATGGTACTCGATAATATCATAAATACTTTAATATCAAAGGCAGTCGATCTTAAAGATCTGATTAATTTTCATATGACGTTTGCACAATGTGTCGTAAAAATGGGTTTATTGAGTAAGTGTTTTAATTAAATAATAAATAATTATTAAATATTTTATTGATATATGTTTAAGTAAACAAAATAATAAAACTCTACATAATTTATATTACATCATCATTAAAAAAAATTGTCATCACAGCTGTTATCAAAACTTTATGTTTTAGAATTAAATCTAGTGCTCAATAAAATAGCAACGTAAGATATTTTAATTCCTCTTTTATATTCATATTTGAAGTATTATTTTTACAATGTCGTACTTTGGAATACTTTTAGCAATTTTAGTTATTATTGTTTACATTATTAAATAGTTTATAGTGTATTTAAAAAATATTTTATAGAATACAAAAATAAATATGTGTGTACGTATAGTTATGATATATACTCTTAATTATTTTATACTATATTGTATCATTTATAAGTTTTGCATTATACGTTGCATTATATCGCATTATACCTTGTTCTTTATATATTCAATTATCATAATCAAATTTGTCTCCGAGAAAAAGAGAGAGAAAGCTTCTTGAAAAAGAATTCATATTCCGCGATCACTTTCAAAAAGCAATTCTCCGGGAATGACTATATACCGCTTCATGCATCTAAAGAGAGAGAGAGAGAGAGAGAATTGTGTTACCTATATCAAAAACCTATAATTCATATATTGCAGAGGTCGCCAGCCCCGAGGTACCCTACTGTATAGCAGAAAAGAAAAATTTGGTAAGTAAATATATGCATATTCAAATATTCATACACACACACACACACACGCACGCGCGCGCGCGCGCGCATATGAACATGAAAGAGAGAAATTAAATCACACAAACAAAATTTATCTCAATTCTAATACGACTCACATTCTAAATTAATATTATCAAAATTCATCCAAAAATACATACATATAAAAATAGATAATTACGTATATAATTTGCACTATCAGAATAGTATGTGTGGAATATAAAAATAAAAGATTCTAAATATTTTGCCTTATTTTTAATCATCTAGATTAAATGATTAAAGATTAAAAAATTTAATCGTATATCATAAATCATATATACATAATTTATATTATAATACATTTAAATCTCATAACTTTTTTGTTTAACTATATGTTTCAATTCTAGCTCGATGAAGAAGGTGGAATAAAGTGGGATGACACTCTGGATTATCTTACGACAATCATTCGTGACACGAGCAAGAGAGATAAATTAAAGGAGATATTACAAAAGTGCAAAGAAGAAGGTAATCAATATTTTAATAATCATATATGTATATGTATATACATAGTTATATACACAGTTAACACAAAAAGTATTCTCGTACAGGGAAAATATCTTTTTAAAAAGCTCTTTAGAAAGTAAACATTAATTAGCAATTTATTAACAAAGAAAAAATAGATCGCATATTTCTCAAAACTACTTCATTTAAAAAGACTTCATATAATAATTAAAATATATTTTCTCAATTATAAAAGAAGAAATTGTATTATTTGGACGTACAAAAAATATTCGTGTAATCAAGAAATTTAGCTTCTAAAATCATGAATAAAATTATTTTCATAAAGTTTTATTGTTTATAACATATTTTAAAAAATCAGGTGAAATTATTCGGTATGGATTACGATTAAAATTATTCAATTATTACCTTTTTATTATGTTTTTTTAGTAAAAGCATAATAATTTCGAGTGGAATTCATTCCAAACAATTCCATAATACATCTCCTGAACATACTCTCTCTTATTGTTAATAAATTTTTTATCAATATTCATTTTATACAAAAATCAAGTGTTTTTAAATATAAAAATCTGCCCTGTATAAATACTTTTTTGCATTTATTGTATATGAAATTTGCCTTATGTATAATACATATGCAATGTAAAATATGCATTTAACTTATAATGCTATAAAACAAAATTTTAACGCTCTCTTCTTTGTAGGCGATAACTTCCAGGGAAGCAAGAAGGAAAAATCCTTCAAATCCATGGAATGCGGTACGGCAATGGTAAAAGTCATTGGACGAAAACTAATATTGTTATAAAATAAAATTATAAAATAAATTTTTTCTCGAAATAAATTTCTTAATGTAAAAAAATAATATATAGAATATATATGTATATATAAAAGTTATATATAACATAAAATGTTCAAATTTTCCTATTATTCCTCTTTGGATATAGATATTTTTTATAGATACAGAAATTTTTTAAATGCAAAAAAATTAAAATAGGAAACAATTTTAATAGTTCGTATAAAAAGAGTATACTATTGATCCATTGTTTAATAAACAATGTTTAAAGAATTATCGAATAAAACATTTTCTCAAGTTTATAGTTTATATAAATACTTTTCTTGTATGTGATTCTTAATTACACATATGCACACTGATAGATTTAAGACGTTTTTATTATTAAGATAGTTTCTCAAAGTGTTCATGGATTAAAATGTTCTCAAAACATGTTAAAAATTTTAGAATTAGCATAAAAATATATGAGAATTCTGTCGTTTACTTTGAAATATTAAAAATACAGGTTTCTTTAAAGACATAAATAACACTCGCTTGCAATAATAATAAAAAGAAAAAGACTAGTCTGCAAGAGTAATAAACTTACTGGTGACGCATCGTTCCACCCTTATTTATTCAAACAAATACAGCAGTTAATAAAGCAAGACACTTTGGCTAATATTTATAGTCATTGTATAAATCTTGAACCAAAAAGCGTATCAGATGAGTTATTCAAAATAAAGTTTTTTTTTTAAAACGCAGAAGGTTCAATATTTATATTTTAATTAAATATCAACTAGAAATATACCTACACTCAATACCAATTATGAGAAACAAAATGACCATACTCGTGAAACCTGATGCTCTATTAAAGTACGTCGAAGTATAGTGAAACACTCTGTAATATTATACATACGAGAAAGTTATTAGACCTCACATTATTAAACGTAATAGTGATATCAAGCTGTTAATAAATAAAGAATGGTTCTAAAAAAATTAGGAAAATAAATCTAGTGTATTTGTTATAAGAATAAATGCAATTAATAATTATCAACGTATTTATATTTAATAAATAAATTAGTTAATAATTAGTCTGGCAGGACAGTATTTCCTACGTTTTATATTTGTCATTTGTGTTTTTTAAATGCGTACCAAAAAAATCTAACACATTATTGCATTTTATATATATATATATATAATACCATTCAATTTTATAGAATTTCTCTCATTAGTGTGTATTCTATAAATAATTTATTTTTATTCTAAAAATCTCGTTTTATGGACAATACAGTATAAAATATTAAATACATAAATGAAATGTTCTATTTCAATTCCAAAATTATGTACTCTAATCCATCTATTCCAAAATAACAGGTCTGTAAAATGTTATATTTATTTATCTTCTATATTATATTATTTTTATATATATTTCAATATTATATGTATAATTCTTATAGCGATTTATTAATAAAATAAAAAACAATTTTTTCATCTCACGATTGCTTCACTGTCGTCTAGTGCTTACTAGGCCTCCTCCTTTCTTGTCAGATTCCTTCGCTGCATTCGCATACAACACAATACAACACTCACGAAAGAACGGTTAATTACAATCGCGCATATTAATCACCACACAATAGAATAACCTCACGTCACTTCGCATGACACTTCCGACGTTAATCGCACGCGACGCGCATTTTGCTATTGTATATTGCGACGGAATCTCATCGAAACGCAATCGTGAAAGTAACGTGAAACTATCATCGGTGTGATAGCTGTGAATCTTGCATGGATTAGCACAACGAACGAAATCTCAAACAGCAACACAGTAGAAAAATAAACTACGCATTTCCTCAATTTAACATCTGTGCTCCATTTTAAAAAATTGAATACATAAATATTTCTCTTCAATTCTATCAACATCTCTTTTAACTTGATAATTCAGAAAGAGAGAAATATATTTTAAGCTTCAGTCTTTCTAATCCGAAAGTAACTTCGTAGGAATGTGCAATCTATTCGTTTTACATAAACGGCGTAAAGAAAATTTTAACAAGTCACAAACGATACAATTACGCTTACTCTCTTTAGATTAATATTCATCGTTATAGGTACTAAATTTTACAATTCAAAAATAATTTTAGAAATTTAAGAACATATTTAGAAATTAAAGAAGAAATTATATTTCTATCGAATGTTAAACGTGAAAGATTAATTGCAGATTAAAAGAAACGAACGAGCTACGTAAATACGATGCTTCATGCACCTATCAATTTCTTATTCCATTTCGCGGAAAATGATCTATCTAATTAAAATGCATATACTAGGAAATATAATCAAAACAAAAGCATTAAAAAAATCTAAGAATTTTCCAAATTTAGATAAACGTTGATAATACGTCACTAATTTTCTCCGTTTATTATTGCCGCGTGTTGCTTCTTTATTATATCGTTTTAACTCCGTTGATTCCTAACATTAGGAGGCCAATTAATTTAAGTGCCTCTTGAATCATTAAAGGATGAAGCCCTGAGAGCCTAGACAAGCCGTATTCACACCGATCGTACATCGCCCCGTCTAAAGCAATTATAAAATATTGTCCGCAATAATTTATAATTTATAAAACTGCGTTATAAACGGCTAAATAATTGCGTCGTTCCAAGCGAAAAGCTATCGCAAAAATCATTAAATTTTGTAACATCGGAAAAAGCGATAAAATAACATTTTATATGTGCTGCACAATTTATTGAATTAAACACGGTAATATTTAAACATCGAAACGATACAGAAATTTCATAAATTTTATAAAGGAAAAGCATCAATCGAGAGCTGCGAGAGTAAAATAATCAATAATATTTTACATTCATTAAATTTTTATAACTTTTCGTGCAACAAAATTAAAAATTAATATAAACTACAATATATTTTATATTATTTTATAAATTGCCGAGATTTAAGATGATGTTGTAGTCCAGTGATTGACGAGTAATTTACTCGGAAAGATGCATGTGCAGTAAAAGCCCTTGTGACTTCAGCTTTAATAATGCGGAACAGCATTCTTCATGAGAAACATTTTGTATTAAAATTACACACTACGTCGCATGCATAAAATTTTATGTAATTTCGAGCTTGAAATCAAGTGTGTCCAAAAAGATTCCTATGAATAAATCACAATAATTTGTCTTATCGGCACTTTTCTTATATTGGATTTATTCTTGAAGCCACAAACTATTTGTTTTGTTTCGTTTAATAATTTTTCTATTATTCTTATTCATATATAATTAAACATTTTTTTTTATTAAGAGAGAAATAAACCACCAGAAAATGTATCCGTATCATCGTACAACAAGATATAGTAGAATGTTTTCCACACGTTAACATTAAATAATAAATTGCTCAGAAAAGATCAAGTCATAATAAATATCACTTCTCTCTATCTTTTACGCGTTAATCCGCAGATTAGCATATGTATGAAAGCTTCATTTATCTAGAAACTGTGCGTTTTACGACGGTTCTGTTAAAAGATCGGCTTTCAGCCTCGGCGGCATGTTGTTTTCGGCGTGATACCTTTTACGAGGGTCACCTCTTTATGGTTACACCTCATCACTTGGATATTGCGCTCCTGTTGCGCGCCGCAACAGAAAAAAATTTACGGAATTTAGTTTGAAATTCGAACGAAATACGAGTAAGACCAAACAATTTCGCAAGAGGCGTAATAAAATTAAAAAAGATATTTATCGTGATTAGCTTTTTCTAAGAAACATGTTACGAATTTATACATATATGATTAAAATATTTTGAATTAATTTCTATATTAACACAATACTCGTAAAAGCATCAACTATCTCAATAGCTTATACTTAAAATATTGTTAATAAATAAAATTAATATTTTTATCTAAACATAATAAGTAAATACAGAGATTCAGCGAAAATTAAATTAAATGATAAAAAATAATAAGCTATGAGCTATAGATGTACATACTTATTTTATCATTAACGTCACAGTATATATAATTGAACGTTTCAAATGTTTTAAATGTTTCAGTTATAAGAAATCTGGTTGGAAAATAGTAACGGTCTAGAAAATTCGATACATCCGGCCTACATCAGCCTATACATTATATTATCCATACGCGAGAAAATAATGTGCAAAATGTTCCTTGTATATAAAATAAGAAGAAACGTATTTCGTTTTAAAGATATAAAACTAAGTCGGCGAAAGAAGCCGCAGGAAGACGGCAGTAGCGACGACGACTGGGTGGCGGTTGGCGCGGTCTGACGCACCATGAACTTTAGTGGCTATATCGATTGTGTGTGCACCGCGGAGCCAACCCCAGCAGACACCTTCTGGTCTGCTGCCGCCCTTGACACCCGTTCCCAGACGACGTGGCTCCTACGCTCGAGCGCAATGCCAACGAAAGAGAGAGGATCGTGCGTCGGCGTCGCGTCGGAGGGACGAAGACGATGCCATGGAAGGACATGCGTCAACATGCGGCGCGGCGAGACGCGCTCGTTCTGCAGTCGAATGCGGATCTATTCGAGAAAGTGAGAAAGAAAGGAGAAAGAGAGAAAAAAGGTAAAGAATCTTATCTACTTTAGACATTTTTCCCTCCTAAAGTTCTAAGTTCGGTGATTCTAAAGAAAACTTTGCTGTAGCGCTTCTACTATAACCGAAGAGAAGAGAATTAAAAAGAACGTTTTGAATACAAATATTTTTCTTTTGAGACACATATAATATGTGAGAATTTTTGTAAGTCACTAAAAAAATTCTGTTATTTTGATAAGATATCATTCTCGACACACACATACAATATTTATATTAACTGTGAAATATTTTGTAGATTTCTTTTTTTTTTTTAATCTAGGACATATCTACACTTCTGTAATATCAAAAACATTTAATAAGAAGATTACTGAATCTGCAAGTTTGCGATGTATTTATATATACATCGTTTTATATAATTCAAATTTCATTTTTCTTCGTCATAATGGTTATAAGAGAATGAGGTTATGAAGACAAATGCGTTCCGTTAATAATGTATGTACACTTGACACTACCGTGTCTCCTGACAATGCTGAAGAGAAATAAAGACAGATAACGAGAGAGAGAGAGAGAGAGAGAGAGAAAGAGAGAGTCTATCATAATTTCATATAAAATTTATATTCATATTTTTCGTAGCAAAGATACGATATGGCGATAATTTAAATATGTGTGGGCTACGACGCGTTGAAATAATAAGATCCCGTGCTGATTAAGTAAAATAAAATTTCAGAAATTTGTTTGGCGAACGTCGTTTACAGTGCATGCGGCGTACAGTCGCTGGCGATATATATTTTCTTTAAAAGAAATAAATTAACAAACGGTTTATAAAATTTTCAAAGTTTCGATATGATATTATCAGCATGAAATTGGCCCTCCAACTTTTCGATTGGTGTTACTTCAATCTCACATTTTTTTAGAATTCAAGCCGAAAATGAATGTACTTTTTGCAGCATAAAATTGGCCCCCAACGTTTATTTGTTAATAACTTTTTAACTATAAAGGTGTGCAAACGAAAAATCAATCGTGTGCGAATTGAGTCCAGTTAAATCTAATTTGCTCGTGGTTGAGCTAGTATGAAATTATGCCCTTCCAAAATTGTTTCTTTAGATAATTTTTTTATGATAAGTGTGCAAACGAAAATTGAAAATGTGCATACATATGCAAACAATGAACAATCGAATGAACTATAGAAAGTTAATTTTTTCAAAAGTTAGAGGCCAATTTCACACAAGTGAAATTAAGAATATGTTTATACCTACATGCAAGAAAATAACACGCGTATTTTTGAGAATTTAAAAAAAAATTTGAAGACCTTTTAAAACAAATGTTTATGTATTCAAATATATGTACTTTAAGGATAATTTAGTAATTTTTTATAGTTAAATGTCGATAAATAAAGAAAATATGAGTAACCTTTACGTTAAGAAAATGTCAAAATCCAAAAATTGATTTTTTTAAAGTTTACACAAATATATAGATATATAATAATCCCTCAATTTTTAGATATAATAAATATCTATTAATCTCGTTTATGCAACTTTCTTATTTATTCATACTGAGTCGTTGTTTCCGATGCGCGCTAATTAACCTGGCTATTAGATAATAATTCATTATTTTTCAAGCTTTTGGTTCATTACGGCGATAATAAAGGAATAATTAAAAGGAATGGAATCGTGTCGAGAATATACAGCGAAAAATAATACCAATGCACGGATATGCTTCTCGACACGCGCTGTTTCTCCCGCAAAGCACAGAGCAATAAACGTAGCTCATTTGCAAACACTTTCGTCTTGCTGGTATCTTTTCTTCGTGGAGGGTATACACATCTCGATTTCACTCATCTTGTGTATTTGCATATAAACTGAAAAATAAATCAATCGTACAACAATAAAATCGTAGCGCGCACGAAAGTCCGAAAGATTTATTGCAATTTCTTGTTAGGGCATATAAATATTTATAACATTTTATGCGTTACAAGCGCATATATATTTCCCCTATCTCCATCGAATAATTTAACTATCATAATTACACAGAGCACATATCATGGCAATAACGTTCCGTACATAAAAATATATCGCGATAAAAACGTTTATAAAAAAATGTGAAATTCCATTTTAGAATATGTTACCAATGATAAAGAAATGCATACTGCATTCTAACTAGCGCAATAAAGTAAAATCATTTTTAGAAAACAGAGTAGTCGTTCAGTAGAAAGACAATTCGATACGATCAGATATAAAATCGGAATAAGTAAAAACATTTTCACACCGCATGAAGAGGTAAAACATGAAATTATATTGTTTGAAACAGATCTCGCGTGCGATACTTCGTGCTTGCAATGCAGTCACAATCGAAGTGACCTCGCAGTGGCACAATATGTTACATATGACAGGAATATGTTTCACAACAATAATAAAAGTTTGTCGACTGTCTAAATGTGTTTCGATACACTTTTTAGCCTTTGCAACAATTGTTGTATTAAATCATGTATTAATTCTGAACCTTGTAATTTATGAATTTCGCAAATGGTACTTTTATATTCGTAAACTTCTAGACAGCAAGATATCTATGTTCGAGATTCAAAAAATATACATAATATTCATATTCTATATGTAACGATAAAAATTAAAACACTGAAATATAATAGACAAACGTAAGGCTTTTGTAAAATATATTTTTACGAAAACATGTCTTAACAATGTATTTTATAATTTAATAATCAAGTCAAGATCAATGATATGTTCTTTAATATACGTTAAATATGATATTAACGTAAGAAGATATAAAATCATTTAAAACAGAATTATTAAAAATATTATTTTATCGCGAGAATTCTTACTTCAACATTTTTTGTTATCTGTGAGAATCTGTTGAATACATTTAATATGTTGTATTTAATTACATTCGACTGTATTCTATTTATTTTGAACGTATAAATTTTCTACATCGAATTCTGTATGAAATAAAGCGGATTCTGCATAAAATAAAACTTATTTAAATTCATGTCATCTTGATATTTTTCATTTCACAAAAAGATTCATCAGACTTAAATAATAATTTTCATCAAAAACACATCTAATCCGATGTGACAAATTCTCGGTCCAAAATGCTATTTTTTTAACAAACAATTAAATGACTTTCGATACATGTGCCTATATCTGCACATAAAGCCAAAAAATAAAGTGGATCATTATAATTCCAGTCATAATTCAAATCTCGTAACACAACCGTGATAAATATATAATCATCGAAAGCGAATAACTGAGAAACCAGAAGATAAATGAAATATGCATCTATCTGGATAAATGCGAGAAGGAACAACTACGACGCAGAACAAGAATTCGTGCAGATTTTTTATCAGAAAATAGTTAATTGCGATTGTTTCTGGATTGATAAAGGACTTCAATTGTGGACTTCACTTCGTTTGTCATCCTCTTCGTGAACAAATTTTTACTTTTCTGTTTATGTTTCAATCGATATTTGTGTATCTACTATTTTCTATTTTTCTTTCTTCTACATGGCTTCTATAAACTGTTCTTGTATTTATATTGTAATAAATAAATCAGATTTTTTTTCAAAAAGCATTATAAATTTCACGAAGAGATTTATTATGAACAGATAGATATCAAAATCAAATATGAACTAATACATAAATAATACCAAACAGTATAATATGATATATTTCACATTATGTGTTTTTTATGTACTTACTGTTTCATAATATGCTTAAAAATTTTTATGACATTGAATTATATCAATAAGATAATCCAAATAATATTTATATAAGAGGCCAAATTAAAAATGACAAAAAATATCTTTCATAATAAAATTAGTTCTTTTTTATTACGTACAAACTTTACTTTTCTGATAATATTTCTCTATAAAGTTTCATATAGAAATAGAAGATATATCATTTCGAAACTAAGAATATAACATCACTTACTAATTTATTTACTCTACCTTGGAGTGCAAAATATATGACGTTTCTTAAGTTGGGATCGTGAAGATTATAGCGGATCGAATTTGCCAATTCAATGTCTCGCTGTATTCTCAAATTCCCCGCCGAATTTTTGCCCCATATATAACCCCCCTCGTTGTATATTAAAGCAAGCACGCCTCGCATTCCACATTCCATTGCCGTTGCTTCACTTTTTTCAAAGCCACTTGTCGAGATTAGGTATCCGCTATCGTATATCAGCTTGGAGGCTTCGTACGCGGGAGCGCCTGCGGATAAGTAACGCACGCTTTGCTCCATACACGGCGAGAATCATAAAGGTAGGACACCTTTGAGTAAAAAGAGAGAGATTAAGAGAGAGAGAGAGAGAGAGAGAGAGAGAGAATGAGAGAAGGAAAACTGGCCGAGGGCGAAGCGCGAAAGGAAATGAGAGCGAGCGAGAAGGGAGATCAAAAAGACAGGATCAAAAAGGACGCGCGACAGGATTAGCAGTCGAGAGCTTTGAACCGTGGCCAAGTTGGATCGAGCTATATAAGTCCTGAACGACCTTGCTGCTTTTTCAATGCAAGGACGACGTCCACTAACTGTGAGAGATGGACGTGACGATGACTCATGTGAAGTTGGCCCCCCAATATTAAAAAATCGAATATTTTCTTTTTGCATTCGTTTGCTCATCGTTTGCTCACGAATGCTCCGTCGAAATTTTCGGAACATTTGTGAGCAAACGATGAGCAAACGAATGCAAAAAAAAATATTCGATTTTTTAATATTGGGGGGTTAGCGTGAAGTTGGCCCCCCAAAATTTATATTTCGTATACCTTTTGAACTAAGGGTGAGCAAACGAAAATTCCGATGGAGCATTCGTGAGCAAACGATGAGCAAACGAATGCAAAAAAAAAATATTCGATTTGTTAATATTGTGGGTCTGGCGGGAAGTTGGCCCCCCAAAATTTAAATTTCGTATACCTTTTGAACTAAGGGTGAGCAAACGAAAATTCCGACGGAGCATTCGTGAGCAAACGATGAGCAAACGAATGCAAAAAAAAATATTCGATTTGTTAATATTGTGGGTCTGGAGGGAAGTTGGCCCCCCAAAATTTAAATTTCGTATAACTTTTGAATTAAGGGTGAGCAAACGAAAATTTCGACGGAGCATTCGTGAGCAAACGATGAGCAAACGAATGCAAAAAAAAAATATTCGATTTTTTAATATTGGGTCAGCTTCACACGGGTGTGACGATGCCTGTGGCTTCGCGCGAAAAGAACGGAAATCGAGAAGACGCGGAACGACACATATAGGAGGCTTTCGAGGCTCATCTGGGAAAGTCCGCGCTCTTGTATATATAGGTGTTGTGTTCCCAGGAGGATCAGATGTGTGTAACGATCGACCTGGTGGATGCCCTTTCGGCCACGATGACATCGAATATGGGGTGACCGTAGTCGGGTCAAACGTTATGACCGCTCGGTGTGTCGCGAAGCGCGTAATTGGGAGAAAATAGGTCGGTCGTAAAGACTACATGGCCGACCAACAACTCATGCCCTTTGTCGTGGCCCTGCCGAGAGTTTATAAAAATTGGATACCCCACCGTGGCATAGCTAGACCGGAGCCTTCCTTGAGTCCGTAAGTGTAGCCGAGGGATAGAATACCAATGAAAGATGACTTGTTCAACGTGTTAACGTAAACATGGGAAAAGCGTATGTCGAGTATTAGATGTATTCTGACCTGCGGCGGTTATCCCGTAATGCGTCATGGATATTTATCGAAATCTTATATCACATTGAAAAATATCGTTATAACCGCGAATATGACTTGCCGACAAGTCAAGACGTGACGACGCATATTTTGGAAAAAAAGTATTACCTCGATTTTTTTACTGTTGCCATTCTGCACCACGTTTCTAAATAACTAAGACACTGACTAATGTTTCTGATATTTTTTAGACCTGCCAATCATGCATGATGTTTTATTTCAAACTTATCTTAAAAAAGAAGGAGAGCTTAAGTAAATAAAAAACACAAGAGATCAAGAATAATTAAATGGTGAGTAACATTTCAAGATTGCATAATTTGTAAATATTTAATTTGGAAAATTGTAATTTTCGACAATTTACATTTCAATAAGAAACAATTAATTACTTTAATTCTTCAATTGCCTATATTATTCAATATGACATATATACATATATCTACAACTGATATAGAAGTATTTTTCCATACTAAAACAAAATCTCTATATCAAGTCTAAATCTGCATCGCGAAGTCGCACGGAGTCTGATAAAGGTTATCCGCACTCCAGATCTTGTCATGTAACAAGGTGGTTGCAGCTGAAAATAATGTTTTGAAATAAGCACCGGAGTCACCATTACCCCTTTCCCATCTTTATGCGTGCTTTTGTTCGCGGTCGTGTTCCTTGTAACAAAGGAGAGGGACAGAGGTTAATGGACGCAGCGTGCAGATAAGAGGTTCACGAAGCAGGTTGAAAGGGTGACTTCAATGCGGCCGAGAGCTCGCCCGAAGGCTAGAGCATGGCACGGAGATCGATCGGCAGAAACGATGAGGCTTCTTCAGGGACATCGAGAAGCCCTTGACTGCGGGAACATCGTGAGAGACGCTCCTCATAAAAACCACTTCTTAGGGGCACGTGCGGATATAATAGAGCTCTCAACGTAATACGATGCATTAATCACCGCGTATATTGTGTTATATCATTTTCGAAACTTAAGAAAAGATTAGAAAAGGACAGACGCGAGTTAGAGAAAGATAGAAGTGCTACATTTTTAAAAATAAGTTTACGTAAAAACAGTTTAATTCTTAATCAAATCAGAATTTTTTTTAGATTACAATATGTTGTTGAAAAATTTCATGTCTTTAATTATGTGAAGTTTACTTATCTCTTAATCTTTCATTTATTTATTTTAATTTATTAATTAAAAAAATTTTGCTGTTTTTCAAATGGCCAGAACATATTTTTGTTTTTTAATACTAAAAAATAAAGAGATGTTGTACTTTCGATGTTTCAATCAATTTTATTCATCTGAAATCATAGTAAAAATAAAATAAAATGTAACACTTCATATAAATGTTGAAAAAATTTCTAAATAACCATCATCCACATTAATATGATACAAGAGAATAAAAGAAAAACACGAAGAAGGATGCAGGCAGTAGAGTGAAAAGATTTCAATGCCGCGTTCGAAACTTACGCCGCAATCTTCGATACCTTCAATACTAGAATTCTATATCGAACAAGATGATTGCGTTCCAGATCGGCGGCGGTGGAATCGAAAGGGCGCATTGTATGATTACAAGACTCCATCTTATTGATACAGATATTTCAGAACGTTCAAAGAGCTCGAAAGCGAATATTCCGAGTTCAATCTCGTGAACGACCTTATTCCCACGAGTGGAACAAATCAGCGCGTGTACGACCATTAAAGTAAATAAAGGAAATCGTAGTGGAGGGGTGGCTTGTGAGAAAAGCCGCACTAGAAATGAAGAGAAGATTGAATCGGGCTTCTTGCATAATTAGCTAGAGGCTATTTACAGCTCGAATGTCAAAAGCATTAGAATATCTTATAAATAAATTCTCTCTCTATAAATTTCTCAAATGAAATATATCTTGAAAAGAAGAAATGTTTTTCTTTAAGTTTTATAAAAGAAAATTTTGTAGAAGAATTCAGTTACAATTACCTCAATTATTATTTCATCAATGTTTATCTAACTATATATAGTCATACCTATACCGTTAAATAATAGATGTGCATGAACGATAATCGCAAAGCATCCTGTGCAGCGATTCAACCGTGCCGTATCGCGGTTTCGTGATCGGTAATTGTTAACTTGACACGTTGCGATCACGGAAAAGAGCAGCGGGACTGATAAATCCAGAAACAGCGACGTGGACGTCGTGGATGCGGGGCATTGTCTCCAGTCTCGAGAGGGTTAATCGGCGGCGACGTGAGTCGAGAAAGCTGGACGCGGCGCATCTTCGATCCCTTCTCCTCCTCTTGCTCCTTCTCGGTTCTCCTCATCGACCTTCCTTTCCTGTGCCAGTCCGTGCTACATCGACATTAGACCTAGAACACGTTCTCCACACAACACGCGGCATTTGCCGTGGAAGAGTCGGACGTGTTGTAGCGCGGCGTGCATGTGCACGTGCATATGCATTTGGCTTGCTTTCTTTCTCGCTTACGTGCAGCTTTCTGCGCTTACAGGCTCATCGAGATGTATCTCCGTACACACACGAGCGAGAGAAGGGAACGAAGGTGGAGGCGATTAATCCTCCCGCGCGCAGAATTATTTCGTAAGGCGAAGGACGATAAAGGTCGAAGCGAGTTGCTGGTCGAGAGTCGGCGAACGGGAGAGGCAAGATCGTACGTTTATTCCTCACCAGTGCAGTGCTCGCTGGAACGATTATGTTTAAAAATAACGACCGAGAACTGGCATAATCACGCTGATGCGCCGTTTTAAAATTACATTTTAGATTTGTTCTCTGCGAGATAACATGCTTAATGATTTCGCAGTTGCGGGGAAGATTCGCCATGGCTATGTTCAAGAGCAATAATGGAAGATGTGTTCAAAGTGCGTGTTAGTTATTACGATTAACCATAATTTTTTATTTCTCATTTTTAAACATATTTTTTCATATAAGATTATATATCGTGTGCAAATAAATTATATTTCGAGAGTTTGATAAATTAAAATATTATCCTAATCTAAAAAAAATTACAGAAAAATGATTCAAAAGTGAATGAAAGATATGACGCTAAAAAATGCATTTAATTACTGTCGTGTAGAAACAGGACAGTTGGTCGCAAATAGAAAAATATGATAACCCAATAATCTTGAATCTTGGATATCTTAATGTATCTCTTTGAAGTCTGAGAATTAAAAATATATTTTACTCGTGAAAGGGTCACGAAGCCGCACACGCGCGTAAATAATTTGTAATTATAGTGATCTTCAAAACACGAGACGATCGTAAAACGCGCTTCGCGTGGCGAAAGCCGTTAAAGGTCGACTTAGAACGCGAACTCTTCGCGCCGCGTAAGTATACGAACGCCGCGTATAAGAACCGCTTTCCCGATTTATACTCCATTAAATGAAATATTAAACCGCCAAGAATAGACGTTTTCTCACAAGGAAACGCTCGCGGAGAAAAGGAAATTGCGGAAATGGTCCGCGACCTTGGTAAATCTCGAATATATTGCACAGTAACATAAAAAAAAGGATATACGATTTTTATTCATTTTTAATACTTCAAAATACAGGAATATTATTTAAAATATAAGAGTGATGTAAATTTAAACTTTTCTGGAAAAGGTTTTATAATTGTTCCAGAATAAAATTTTTCATAATTTCATTTACTAATTGACGTACATATAAATATATGTATAAACTTGGAAATCTACATCTGGAAATTTTTCCTGTGCTTCTTTTCCAAAATTTATACACTTAGAATTCTTTTTCATAATAAACTTTTTCAATTTTTTCTCCTACATATATCTTATTATTTCAGTACTTAAAATTATAATTATAATGAACTGTATTATGATTATTTCAAGAAACTCTAAACAATAAAATATATACAAAATATGCCTCTCTCTCTCATATCTCATCATCTCTCACAACTATCTCTATTACATACCCGAGATACTTTAACATCACAAACAAACATCAAGTGTTTTCTATCAATAACTTCGAGTACACAGGTTAATCGGCGAGGTATAAGGCCCGCGGACATGAATGATTGATAATCTCTTGTCATGCACGGCGAATTGGAAAATGCCACCAAGAGGCTTCAAATTAAACGCGCGACGTGCCACATCGACGACATTTTACGTTGATCCGCAACGATATCGGTGAAACTTCTTCCTATCTCCGCCCCATCATGAACGATAACGCGAGAAAGTACGACGATTAGCTCCGATTTTCAGATCAATGCTCCTTTTCCCGTATAGTCTTTCACTACTGTAGGAGGTTACCTTCGCGACTCGTGGTAACTTTTACTTTCCAATTCCGATGTCCTTCATATTCCGCAATCGGTGCCACTGCAGTTAGTCGCGGATATGCCGAGTATTATATGAAACGCTTCTTAGACAATTACCTTCCATGACTTCCCATTTTCTTATACCGCTAATTAATAATTAAACTCGGAATTAATAATTACTAATTCCAAAATACTTAAAAGTGCACGACTTGTATTTAATAGGAATGCATAACTACACCGATATCTTACGCAAACTAAGATGATACGAGATCTATTAATTATCTTGCATGCAAAAAAATTTAAGAAAAAATATTCTGCTAACTGAACACTCACATTTCGTAAGATAAGAGAGAGATCATATTTATTATTTACGATATCGAATCAAATTAATAATTCAACATATAAGTATTATATGTATTTTTAAGATACAATTAGCTTTGCAAGATAATTGATATATTAAATATATATATAATCTAAATATATAATTTCAAAATAAAGTTAGTCCCTTCAAGATAACGTCTTTGTCCTATCAGAACAAAGACAATGACACATTGACGAATGACAATGATAAAACTCCATGGTTTATTATTCTTATATTTCTTAAATTTCAGACAAATATGAAAATATCATTTGGATGCAAGGCTTGCAATTGTTATAATATTGAATATATAATCTCAATATAAAACATACAAAATTTTAATTATGTAAAATATTCCATTAGTGAAATAAGAATTTATCCATATATATATATGTATATACATATATTAAATATGTATAATCATATTATACAAATAAATATATACGTGAAGTATTTTATTATTATTGATAGACGTTTCAATTACGAAATTCCGCGATGAATCGTCTTAAACGTCGCACTATAAAAAGTTAATTTTTTTTTTTTCGATGAGCGAGGATATAAATTTTTTTCTCGCACGACAGCAACGTAATTACCGTCCGCGTTATTTACACTTTTATCGCTACCGAACGAATGAACGGTCACATTTATTTTCACCCGGCAGAACGAACGGATCTCCGCTTCGTTCGGAAATCATTGCGCAATCGTGGCAGCATAGCTTCAGGCGCTAACACAAAGGGCGTGCGTTAAAAACGCATCCTTCTTTTCTCGACCCCTGCCTCCACTCTCGACCTTTCCTTTTCGTTCTCTTTCCCCTCTCATTCTCACTCTCTTCCTCTCGTTCCTCGCCGTTCTCGAATGCACAGGTAAGTGCTCGCGCACATGGCGCTTTTTACGCCGGAGACCCGGCGGCGGTTTTATGCAATTTCTTGTTTGACTTTAGCCGCCGGCTGGGGCAAGAAGGCAGCAATCGCTTTACGATTCTCACAAATGAGTTCTTCGAAGTCGCGAGGAGGGAAGGAGTTGGTGCCCTTTCCGTACTTCGCGCGACTTGTCGTTCGCGCGTACGTTTCCTTCCTTAATTCCTTCTTTCTCTCTTCCTTCCTTTGTCCAGCGGAGCCTCTTTTCACGCTTCGTATAACCTGACCTCGCTGTCGATTCGCTCTATCAACCGCCATTATTTTAACGCGCCGATCGCACAACCGTTCCCTCGTGACCCTCTTCGGCTTCTTCCTACACGTGTATCGTGTTTCTATTGAGTACTACTAACTCTCATACCATTCTCTAACGATACACACACTGGAAAAAAATTTATTAAATTTTAGTAAATATTTGTTTCAATAGTACTAACGAAATATTTACTAAATATAAACATATATTTATTTGATTTAAGCATAATTTTTTTATTTTGAGTATAAATACTTATTTGCCGTAAGTAAATATTTCGCTAGTACTATTGAAACAAATATTTATTAAAATTCAGCAAATTTTTTTTCCAGTGCAGAATGAAATGTCCTAGTTAAACCAATAAAAAAAGTCCAACCAGAATGGCATTTCGGTAAGGCCAAATAGAATTTCTAGTTATTACTAGATTATTAAAGTGCCATTCTAGTAGGGTCTTTTTTCGTTGGTTTAACCAGAATATTTTTCTCCAAGTAGTCTTTGACACAAGCAATTATAACACATTTAAATGGAATACAAATAGCAGAATTATGAATATTTAAATCAAATGCAAATATTCGTGAAAGTACGTAAATATACAAATATCTGCAGTAGCGAAACATTTGAATTTCGCAACGTATCCTTTGAAAATCATTGGCATCGAAAACACGTTTGTTGACTTTGAAATGCGGGTAGGGTAGCTTATTTCGGGACATACAGAGGTACCAGAGTGACTCAAACAAAAGCATTATATGTAAATGCGCTTTAAACACACAACAGTTCGGAAGCCAAGAGACTAGAATACCATTGTGGCCCTTTTAATTCTTCTTTTTTTAATATGCTTGTCTTACGTGCAGAGAATTCTAAGAATTAACCGCGTCAGGTTTATTTGGCAGGAAACTCAAGTCTTAACACTTCATGGAGGTATAAATAGCACATGTTCCTGTCGTTAAAATATATGTTTCGAGGAAGAGAAATATCTACCGAAAAAAAAAAATAACGCAAAGACGGCACGTCAAAGATAAATCTCATTTAAGTGAAAGGACTTCCATTACTTCCGATGCAATGGCAAACACAAAGGATTCCATCGTGAAAGATATTGTGCGCTGCAGCCAGACAAAATTAATGGCACTTTTTTTTTAGCGCGCTTCTTTGCTCTCTGGAGATTTACACATTTTATTCGTCCTTTTAAACTCTCATTTACTTAAAATTTTTATAGAAAAATGTGTATATTATGAAACGCACGTAACAGAAAATGCTAATTAACTTTTAGATAGAGAACGCTGATTAATTATTCTGCATGCCACTCCAACTGCATGTCTTCCACAAAGTGGAATTTTTCCATTCTCTCACATTAACGACCAAAACAATTGGACAACAGTGCTGTATTGATGAGATAACACGCACGGGCTCTCTTATAATTATACATCACGGGGGATTCAATGTTAAGATTTACTGTTGTATTATGCAAACTTAGTATTACGTAATAAAAAGAGCATTTCTGAATAATATTTATTCTGTGAAGAAAGCTAAGAAATTTTCTTCTATATAGTTAAGACGGATCATATATTCTACATACTTTGTTCAAGCTTCTTCAATCGCTATTTTATCAAAAAATAATAGATAAAAAATTACGCAACTTGATATATATTTAACACATATATACAATGTGTGTTTCTCTGGAATCACAGAATTTAATGCCAAAATATTGGTAAGTTAATTTGTGAAAACAAAATCAATCAATAAGTAATTATCATTAATTAATCGCTTTAAAATTAATTAACAATAGAATGTCTCAACTTTCAGTTTTACTATTCTTTAACGAGAGAATTTAAGGATATTATTTAAAAATATTTTTTTAGAAAAAATTTTCAGAAATGCTTTTATTTGTGATAACTTTTTGATGGATTTTAATATAAAAAAAAACTTAAGAAATAAATTTTAAAATATACGAGACACGAAAAAAGATAAAAATGATTAAAACCTAATGAATATTTTGTTCGACAAGAAAGAAACTCTTTAAATATATACACTGAGAGAAAAATGTCAAAGTATTGCGAAGCAAATGTTACAAAATTTGATTGTGATGTAGAAATATACATTTCTGTGAAATATATTTTATTTCTGTGAAACACATCACATTAATTGCAAAAAAAAATAAAATAGATGGCTTATTTGCTAGGAATAAAATTTTATTTCGCTCGTATTTAAATAAATATTTATCTCAGTGAAATAAACATATTTCTCACAAATATATTTTTAGGCATCTTTTTCTCAGTGTACATCTGTCTATTTATACTATGTTCTAAAATATCGAGTCACTGCGGAAAAACTGCTTTAACTCAGCATTCATGACGCGAATACTTGCGGGCGAGTTAATAGAACGCTACATGTTTCACGTTCGTGCCTGTCAATAAAGATATTCCATGGGACGGTGTTACTCTCGTCTTGCCTTCCACGTCTATCGTCTCAGAATCGTTACGAGGATTCCACTCCCATCGTGCTTCTCTCATATACATTCCGCCGATCCGCGTCCAGCACTACGGCATCACTTTGACCTGCCAATCGAGACTCCCCCTACGTCATTTTCCGCCTCTTCTTCTCCGACAGTCGGTACTGCCCCTTCTTCATCGACCTCGTGTACTTGCCCCAAGTCCGGTTTCTTCTTCGTGTACATCCATCCCCCGCGATCTTTCCCTCTCTTGTATATACGTACCCACATCCTATCTTTCTCCCTTCTTGTGTCTCGTTATTTTGATATAACTCACCAATGGTTCACCATTACTGCAACTTACTAGTGATCCTCGTTTCATCCACCTCTTTCTCTTCTCCTTCGACATTCGACAAAATCCTTACGTTTTGTTCCGTTATAGTTTCCTTTATACTCTTCCCTCTTGTCTTCTTCCATATTCCTCTTTCATCCACTTAAGTATCTCACTTCTTCCACCGATACCTTCGTTAGTAGTTCGCCGCGTTCAATATAAAAAAAGAGGAAGGAGATGCGCTCGAAGTAGCCAGAGGAGGGTCGCGTGGAACGTCGCCGACCGTAAAAAAGTGTACTTAAAGCGCACTTAGCGTCAACGTGATCTTCTGTTCAAGATCGCAAATTATCTTTGTCGCTGTAATAATCGTTTATAAGAATGTCGACTATCTGCCGGGCGGCGCAACGCGACGACTCCCGAGTTCCATCGGCGCGATCGCTGTAAATACATGGCGACGATTTTAAGAACGACTTTTCTCTCGTGAATATCGTACGCTAACTTGCCCATCTTCTTCCTCTCCCAACGGCGAAGAAATCTTTAATGCATAACGTCTTACGGTTTCCACTCTAAACTTTCTTCGCGGTCGTCTCTTGGGCATCGAACCTCTATCCCTCTTATTTTAGTTTCTTCGAGTCCCACATTCATCAGTATTCTACTTTTCAAAATATGGATTACTCAAATAAGAGTAAAATTATTCTTTAGGTTTCTCTCTCTCTCTCTTGTGCGCGCGTGAACACAAATTTTATATATGCGTATGTATATACAGCCTTAGTTATAAGAATATTAGGCAGCTATATTTTTCTCATTTATCTGGAATTCTTTTACCTGCATTTTATTACCTATTGATTATCGGTATTATATACGTATATATACTTAAGTTTAAAGCTCGCGGTTTAAAGCTTCTTGAAACAAAAGATAATTTACAGTTAAGCAATTTTTTAACTAAAACTTTAAATAATAATTAATAAGGTGCCTAACCTTTTTGGCTAAGATATTGTATATAAAATACACTATATATATATATAGTCACAAAATTAATTATTCTTCAAATTGTTATTTGGAAATTAAAAATTGTGCTTATACGCATACATTAATATCTGCCTAGCTGACCTCTCCCCCCCCCCC
>NW_017299992.1:1663648-1663923 GCF_001594075.2 Trachymyrmex cornetzi
CCCTATATCATATTCATCCCTAAATCGTTTAAAATTACAAAATTACGCTATCTAACTATGCAAAATATATCTCCGATTTATGCGCTACTTTTGCCAAGCAATTTCGATTTTTGAGCTAAAACCCTTAAGGGACTTTGCTCCAAGAGGGAAGTGCCTTAAGAGATACAGCGCAAAAATTGAAACTATGTGAACACCAAAGCGCATAAATAGTGCATAAATCCCGTATATTTGATTTTTTAAATCGGTTGTTATTAACACGTGGGGGGGGGGGGGGG
>NW_017299992.1:1663971-1690377 GCF_001594075.2 Trachymyrmex cornetzi
CAACTAGACAGACGTCATTATGGCATTAGTAGTTTATATATGATGGTTTATACTTATATTTATATTTTTTGCTTAATAAATTATTTGCTTTTTAGATTCTTATTAACATTAATATCTACTTTGATCAAATAGGCTTTCTCTTAATTAAAATAGTGTTTTTTTTACTTAATTAGACTAACATTTGGACAACTGATTATGAAACTAGTGTCGTTACACTAGTTTGAAAAGTAATCTGGAAAAGTCATTGATATAATTGGCGTATTGTCCATACAATTAATTTCGTAACTATATTTAAACATAAAAAAATACCACGTCAATATCAAAAATATTACTTCGTCATTCCATTCTGTATTACCATTTTTCGGATGCATTCTCTAGTCTAGGTCGTTGAAATTTTCCGCTCGCTCTCATTTCCAATAATCGTGAATCCTCCACATCCCTTTCGTCAACCTCTTCTTTTGCTTTTCCCTTTTGTTTGTCACAACTCATCGCTGTGCTTCTCACAGTAGGATCGTCATTATGTGCTTGTCGGAGTTTCCTATCCCCAGGGCAAATGGAAGTTTTTCAGAGCCGGGCTTGTTCTCTTTCTCTTTCGTGCAAATTTCTACTTTCGCCATAAAATCGTGCCAAATGCATCGGAGATCAATACTGAGAAAAGGTCCTCTCGATTATACGGGCATAATTATATATAATGTATTTATTGACTAATAAGCTTCAAGTAACTGTAACAATTTAATATATGTTTTCACACACACACACACACACACGATTAATAAAATATATAAGAATTTAAATTTAAAAAAATGAATATTCATAAAATTATGAATATTTAAAAAAATTTTTTCTGTTTTATTTTCATATTTAATTTCATGCAACTCGATCTTTTATTACAGAAATGTAGTAGAAAGCACGCTAGTAGATGTTACGCAAATTCCTCGGTAATGTAAAATGAGGCATGATATTATCTCACGGTGCTCTAAAATGGCATTGTTGAAAAATAAAAGCGAGTAAAACACCGCGCAAAATTACAGTTCTCTATAACGTACAGTTATTACTAAAGAGCCCACATAAGCTTCCATTTTTAACGAATCCTAAGAAGTGATTCCGCTAGAAAGAAACTTGACATATCCGTCGACAAGCAATTGTGAACGCGATAATACAAAAATATTACACCACAAGGGTGCAACAGTGTCGCTTGTTGCGAACTTCTTACACGACCGACGCATCCTGCGCAGCTTTGATCAATCACGACACCTGCATAGTCACCGTTGCGAGTACGATAATCGATTGACACGCTCGTGTCCCGTCGATTCAAACCGGGAAAAAATCAAGGAGCATAAGAAAACGCGAAAAATATACGACTCACGCAAAGACTTTGTTATAACTAGAGAAAAGCGGAAGATTGTATAGTGAATGCATCTCTATTGCGTGGCCGAACGATGCAAGGTATATTTTGTAATACAGTGTTTGAAGAAGCAAGATAATTTCAAGAGATATGTCAAGAGAATTGTCAGAATATTATCTGAATCTTCTCTTTCTCGCATTAAAATCTTTTTATGACTTTCTTGCAAACCGTATAAGTACAAAGTCTGTGAATTTCGAATGTATCTTCATAAATAAACAAAAATATCTAAATATCATATTGATAAATTTAATATTTCCTGAATAAATTTAAATATAAAACAGGAGGTAAAACATAAAAGAGCGTCTTAGAAAAAGAAAGAAAAGAATTCCAGTATATGTAATAATGAACGTCTACTATAACTTCGATTTACGTCGATGGAAAAAGATATACACGCTGTATGACCGCTAAAATATTCACCATAAAAATCGATACATATGATAAAATATTCGGAAGCTGCGGAAATGAACGTATATAGTATTTATAAACGTGCTGAGTGCTAATTAGCCGATGCATACGAGTATCATCAGCCATATGGCTAATATGGATATACATATAATAACAAGACTATTCTTTTGCTTAACTAATTTCAAATCAAGTTTTTGTTATCAAAATCATTATTATTAAATCCAATGAAAAAAAATGTTTAATGTTGAACAAAAAATCAAATATTTCTACGAACTTATTCTTTATTTTTTTATTATTCATAAAAATTTGAACTAAAGAAAATCGACTCTGAATTTATTATGAACAAAAACATTTTATATATTATAAATGCGGAAAACAATCTTTTTGCGTAGATATGAATTTCAATGAGGATTTAATTGGCGCGAAGTGAACAGAGAGGAGGAAAGAATCGAAAATAAAGTCCAAAGAAGTAGAAGAAAGAGACGACTCAGCAACCGCCGCCGCCGAAGAGCAATTAAAAGCAATTCCTCTTGGCTGTATATCACTTTTACGTGCACTACGGTCACGGGTCCTCATTAAGATCGACCTTCGACTCCGACCAGCAACAACAGGATCCTATTGCTCATGTTGTTTTCTCGAAATATGATCCGTCGGAGAGACTCTACGGAAGACAAATTTCGTACGCGGGTAATGAGAAGAGTATTTCGCGACGTGACGTCTTTAATGCGTGGCGAATTTTAATGTGCGGTCTACGGGTTTGCGAGATTTCTTCGGCGACAACAGAAATGGCGTGCAAAAGCGACAGTGCAACGATCATTATAAACATATCGCGTAAAATTACGAATTTGCTTTTAAGTACTTTTAGTCTATTTAGTCTATTTAGAGAAAGTATATCTTAATAATAAAATTTAATTTTCGATATTGATAAAATTAACGGGAAAAATTATATATTGAATATCTCCCGTGTGTGTATCGCAAATATCGTAATATCGCAAAATAATCAATCATATGTAAATTATTTACATAATATTTTTCTCGTGTATAGGTAGTGATGATAGTATGATTTATAAGTATTTAGTTAAATATTATATATTTACTTTTGCTGTCTTTTTCAAATTAACCTTATTCAATTAATCATAAAATTTATTTTAATATAAGTATAAACTATCAGATTGTGAATAACTTATTCATGGAGCGTAATTCACGTCTAGCTGACCGACTTATCATTTCTATTGGACAGTGTTATTTTCCTAGAAACGGGTCAATCGATCTTATCGATCAAACATGAACTAAGAAAGTCATTACGATATACATAAGCATACACGTTATTTTTTTATCTGCACATCGCATTATTGGGAAACAATTTTATGTCCCATTTTAATTTCATTAATTTTCTTAAGAAATAATTATACATAAAAAAATTAAGTATAAAACTGTCTACTAAAATAAAAATTAAAATTAAATTAAATTAAATTAAATAAATTAAATAAAAAATAAATATAAAAAATATAATTAAAAATGAATATTCATTTGCGATAACTATTTAAAAAAAAATTAATGTTTCCGCGATATTATTGAAATAATATTTCATGCCAACTTTATCTACGATACATCCATTTGCATAGCTTGCGATAAGCATTAACTTATTGCAAGCAAGTAAATGATTTATATCAGCCTAACAAAAGTTGCATAGAGTCAAGATTTCCTAATAATATCAGAAGAGATATTTCTACGCGCTGGTAGAAACTACACGGGGGGAATCTTACACCGGTCTAATAGACGACGCATGAATAAATTTGCATTGAATTTCACGTGCGCATAAACGAAGCAAGAGGCAGCAGAGGAGGAAGAGGAAGAGGAGATATGAAAAAGTTCGCGCGGGTACGCAAATGCGCGTGTGGAGCATCTATGTATTTAAATTGTAGATGATCTCCGCGAAACTCTTCCCTCTGAAACGACGGGGTGGCGAACGGAAATAGGGAAGACGAAGAAGAGAGAAATGCGGGGGTCCGAAGAAGCAACACGTGCCTTCAGGGGGGTCGGTTTCTACTCTTTCGTTTTCTTCCTCTCATCCTTTCTGCCCGGTCGATGGGACGTCGATCACGCGCGTTGTTTTCGTTATTGCTCGCGGGAGAGACACGGAAGGCAGAGACACGAAAAGAAGAAACGGCGGTTGGGAGTCTCAGGAGCGTGTGAAAGATGGAAAGAAAATTTCGAAGAGGCGAGAGGTCTCGCCGTGCCGTTTCGCGTGCGAACGCCTGGACGTCCTGCGCGATTTTGTGTTAACGCGCGAGGTTGCGTGTCTTTTACGCTGTATGAAGCTTTTCGAATTCCAATTAACTCTCGGTATAACGGCATCGTTAATTTTTTTGAGAGAAATTTATGGTTGCGATTAACACTTTAATTGTTGTAAAATCACCGATTTTCGTCACATTTAAAAATAACGATGGTTCATTTTAACTCTCCATCTCGGAGACTTTTCTAAGATATATGATGCCCGACATGGTATAATTACACGTATATTTTCTCCTAATCAAACCTGTACGTGTTTGTATGAACATTTAATTTTTGCACCCGTGTAAAGTTGGCTCTCATTATGAAAATATTAACTTTCTATAGAGCTCATTCAATTGCTTACCATTTGCACATTTCGCATTTTTGTTTATACACTTCTGGTAAAAAAGTTATTAAAAATAATTTTACCAGAAGTATGCATACAAAAAATTGAGATGTGCAAATAGTAAGCAATTGAATGAGCTATAGGAAGTTAACTTTTTCAAAAGTTGGAGGCCTACTTCACACGGGTAATTCTTGCCCCATCATGTAATAATAAAACGTCTATATATGAAAAATCTCAGAAATTTGCGGGGGTTTGGAAACCGTTGCTATATAAAAAAAAATTTCAAAACTATTAAATAATAATAATAAATTAATTATCTTTCTCAAGGGATGAAATAATTTATTTTAACGTATTGCAAAAATATTTTGAGTGATATTGAGATCAATTTAAATTTTTTTAAATCCAATACACATAAGTGTAATTAATTTGTATTAATTGAAATTTGTTGATGTGCAAAAACAATTTTGCGTCAATTCAAACTCGTTATAAGTTTGATTAAAAATGCATGATACACAGAAAAAATCGTTTTTGCAGTTCAGTTTTACACAATAAAAATAATATATGCATTGCAAGAGAAAAAAAATTCTGTTTGTTATTACAGTAATACAAACAGAAATAGGCAATTACAATTTAGCAAAATAAAAAGTGATAAGTTTAGTGATAAAACAGATTTCAAACAGTTTGAAACAGTCCAACTATTCTCACGATTTCAATGTGACGAATTCAAGAGTTGGCATATTGTTCTTATTTCGCCGTAATTTTGTGGGCGGTTTTGTGTGTGCGTGAAGAATTCATTAATTTTTCAAGGTAAATATAGACTGCATGTGAAAAGAAGGAGCTATTCGTTTTCTTGTGCACCTTTCTCAATTCTGACATCGTATCCCGGCATATTTGATATAGGTATCGAGGACCTTAATTGACTCGTCGTTGCGGTTTTGCTGTTGGAACACAAAGTATCAAGATGAAACGAGCTACAACAAGTCGGTTTGTCGGCTAACGCGCGTGGCTTTGACGCGGCCTGCGGATTCGCGCGCATATAAAGTTCCAGGTAGACCGAAATGAGGTAGAGAAGAGATGAGCGAAACTAAAAAAATAAAAAAAAAGAATCGCGAGGAGCGAAAAAACCTTTCGTGGCGATTGATCTTGCCGAAAGCCTGTTGGTTGGCTTGCTCCAAGCCCCCTAATCTCCTTACCTGCTAACATCAGGGATACCTTAACTGTACAGGCGAAATAAACTGCGATTCAAATAGGTCACTCTCTTCCTCTTTACAGACATATTATTAAATAATTTTTTTCACTATATATGTATTAAATAACTTTTCGTTTTATTGATACAAATACAGGGAGCTACGAGTCAAAGCTGTTCGTACGTATCTTTAAAATAATCTTATCTTGATGACCTTTATTAGGTCCTTTTTAATGTTTAAAATGAATTCATATATATGATAAATTCAAATATTACTTAGTTTATTGTTCATATTATGAGATACTTGATAATCCAACAACATCGTTATTGTTGGACGGAAAAGAGATTACTTATTACAGTTGACAATTGTTTTGTATAAAAGTCTCAAGAGTAATTTATGACCCACATATCAACGACGAAATAATATTAGTTTCGCGTATGTATATCTGTTGACCTTTATGTTATACGATGGTTCATCTAAGCGCAAGAATTAATTACAAATTAATAGATTGTTGAACGAATTGCATTAAAAAATTCTTTACATTGTTAACCAGTTATATTTCATAGTTTATTTAATGGCCGATCGTTTTATTACACATTTATCATGTACTATATATTTCAATTATCATGTATATGAATTTGTTTTAACATTGAAAAGGACATAACAAAAGTCGAAATATTTTGTTTATTGCATAACATTGTTTTAAAATTTAGTTTGATTCACATAGCTCCTCTTTTTTACCAATTTAGTCGTGATTCTAATTGAGCCTTGTATTATTAAATTAATTCTCGTTTAATTTTTCTCGGACGTTCGCAAGATTTGAGTGCAAAATTAGATTGGATTAAAGACAAAACTGATCCAAAAAATGTTTTAAAATAAAATTAGATTTAGTACCTAATCTGATTAAGTATTTTTTTACTAAATTTTATTTATACCATTTGTTTTAATAAAATGCCAAACTGTGTTTGTGTTGGGTGCTGGAACGTCTCAAGATGCATAGTTCCTAACGTTTGCACGGCCCTGACCGGAGTCGAACAAGAGTTCGATGGAGCTCGAAGAAGAAGCCACCTCTCGCCCGGTTTCGCGATCCCGTCAGTAATTACTACCGCGCTGGAAACTCTAAACAAGGCATCGGGACGAGCATGCAGTGGATCGATCGGCGGTTTCGGGTTTCTACCTCGCAACATGCAGCGTATAATACACGCGTTGGATCCTGCACTTCGATGAGAAACTCAGCGAAGTTCCGTTTTGTTTCGTCTTGACTGTCTCCCATGGGAAATAAGCTCGAGAATAAGAACATATTTCGACGGAATCAGTGAAAGACGATCGCGATTGGCAAAATGCACCGCAATGTCTCGTTTACGCGGAAATAAAATCGGCACGCGAAACGACACGCGATGCATTGTGTGTTGCGTGCGACGAATTGCACGCAAGATATGCGTAATGGCGATGCACTCAGGTTACGGTGTATACAGAAAAATCTCCTGCGTAAGAGTCAACCCCCGCTAAACAAAATTGTGTTTCAACAATGTTTTTGTAACGTTGCGTTATAGGTAACCGACGTTACGCGTTTTGTCGTATATAAATATTTTTACGTCTCAGGAACCAGAAATATCCTAAATCGATTACCATATACATGCGACGTCACATTTACAACACTGTTCTTCTGCGACATTTGCAAAACTTGCCTGCGATGTTAGGGACGTTACAGTTTTAATTCCAGAAATGTTTCTATAATGTTTCTCAAGAACAAGAAATGATCTGTTTGATTTACGTTAAATTTATCATTCAAATTGTAACATTTATGTAACGTGAATTTGGACACTTTAAACTTTTGTTTATAAGGTAATCTTAAAACTTTACGAAAAATATAAAAAAGTTTTTTTTCCAAGACAATGTTGCAATTGTAAAATAATTTTCTAAATTTCAAGGCGAGCCCTTTTTATTCGTAAAAAAATGTAATTGCCTTCAAAAAATCATTTCATTAGAACAGGAAAAATTTCATAATGTTGTGCCTCTTATTCTATTCATAGATGGATTTTAAATCAAAATGAATGTTTTAGAAACATTGTATATGTAACGTTGAGGCAATGTTTTTATAAGTTGCACAGAAAGTGTTTTACACAAAACGTTATTTCCACGTCACGTTTCTTTTGCGATCTTCCAAATGGCATATTTAAGGCGAAAATGTTCCTGACATGTTCCATGGAATAACGCAAATAAAACTTAAATGTTTACAGGACCTTTTATGGATCTATACATATGAAACGTCATTAATTTTCTAAGTACAGCCAAAAAAATGTAACGTTCCCTGAGGGTTTCAAGTTTAGCGGATCCTGTTTCCGCAAAATATTTTATTTCATTAATAGAAAGAGTTTATATAAAAATTAACGTACTATTTTATAAAGTCCAAAAAATGACCTATTCTTCCCTGTGTAGTAAAATTAATCGCGAGGTAGTAGTTACGCATTTGGTTGCTGAATGGGAAAGGTAAAGCGCGGGTTAATTATAGAATTTTGGCTTTGTATATTTCTGTTCACGTTTATCATTAATGCATGGAATGGCTAAACTGTGTGACAGCTAGTACATTCAAAAGCAATCAGTAATATACATATAGTATATTGTAATTAACGAAATATAGAACATACTTAAGCATTTTTTCGAAGCAAACTTAGTTGGAATTATCTAAAGATTTACAATAAAATTATCAAAACTGCTATCTGTAAATATATATTTAATATTATAATAACAATTATAGAGAAATCTATTGTCATATAATAAAATATTAAATTAAACATTAAAATTATATAGAAATTAATAATATATGATTTAATATTTTGATTTAATACTCTCTGATATAATACTTTAACATTATCGCTTTTGAATAAATAGAGTTATGAATTACGTAAATGGGGGGGGGGGGATCTCTTGTTTAGCATTTATTTATTTGTAAATTATTAATAAATTCAAAATGACAGTTAATTAAATTAAAACTATCTATTAAATGAATTTAAAATAAAATTTCTTGTAATAATAATTTAAATTTAAAATAAATAATGTCTCTTGTAATAAATAGGTATGAATAAGTATCTCTATAATATGTACACAATACAAGAAATGCGTATGGTTTCACATTATTATTTTTTCAATTAATATAACTGAAAAAAATAATATAAAATCGTACACCCATTTCTTTTATAAAATAATTTTTTTCAGTGTAGATTTTCAAATATGTACCTGAAAGTTCAAATATCGAGTCCCAATTCGGGGAATATGTCGCGAATAAGTACCTCTATACACAGTTATATATTAACTGGCGTATGTTAAGTTAGCACCCCAATATTGAAATTCCATAGTTCTGATTAGAGTTCCCGTTTCCTTTTGTCCAGACGAAGAGTGTTCTCTATAATTTATAACAAGAGTTCCGCTTAATAACTATTTTTAAATAATTTTTAAAAAATGGGGTGCTAACTTCTTATCGAAATTCAAGATCGAATAGTTCTGAGCGGCTAAATAGCTTTATTTAGTGAATACCTAGAGAGAATACCTCCTGATGCATAAAAAAAAATTTGGAAAAATCCAAAAAATATTAAAAATTTTTTAAAAATCAATTTTTAGATACAATAGTTCTGATTAGAGTTCCCGCTTCCTTTTAACTGGAAAAATAATAATATGAAATTAAACACGCATTCCTTTTATAAAATAATTTATTAGAGTTTCAAATATGTAAAAATTTAAATATCGAGTCAATTCAGAAAATATGTCACCGAAAATTATTTCAGATATAAAATTCTACCATAGAATGAGATTCCCCACTCCTTCATGCGTTTCCTGTATGTATAACGTTACATACGGACGTTTGTATCGATTCGTGGATCGCTGCCAGAGTCGTGACTACGGATATACGTAGTTTCCGGCACGTATGCGATTCTCGTTTGGAATAAAGTGAGAGTGTGCGCAAAGTCGCAAGCATGCGCGCGCCCCATCGTCTGAACTTTTTCGCACGTGCCGGATAGACACCCGATATGCAGATTATGGGAAGCCCCGTGTCTCCTTGCCAACGGAAGGCGTAAAACTCACGGTCTCGTATTCCGTATGCTATGCAAGTAGTGTCTTGTGAAAAGCTCATGCAACTCGGAGCGATTAAAAATTCGCTAGATATGACGCAAGCGAGCACATCCTCGAGTCGCGGCGAGCATAAGACGTCGTAATTTCTATGCAACTGCATCTTACTTCTCCCCGTAAGATAAAACGATGCGATATGGATCTATTTTTAGTGCGTTCCTTTTATTCAAGAGAGAGAGAGAGAGAGAGAGAGAGACTGGTTTTACATATTGTAAATATGTAAAGTCTCCTAAATTCATGGAGAAACTAAATATCAAAAACAAAGGTATTTATAGATTTCTCTCTTGAAAAAACAGGAAAATCGCGCTGCAACATTAATCGACATTCCCGTCAAGGGATTATAAAATTTGAAACATCAGTTATTTTCGGATCGCGTTGTTATACGCATAAATTCGAACTTCTTATTCGCATTGTGTACACGCTACGCGAGAATGGCCTGTTTCTTTAGCTCGGCAATTCGGCGTAGAGTTACCCTGTACTTGCATATACATCGCATCCTGTCTATGCCTGAAGCGATAATGTAGTACGATATAAGGTGTTGCGCGGATCGCGACGTCACGCGTTTGAACACTCAAAGTCAGGTACGTCGTTACGGTTCGCTGAATTGGATTCCGAGCGACAGGAGTACCAGCGTAATGGCAGTGTATACATACTATTTTTAAAGCTCCTTCGCGAAAAAGAAACGGAGTTATACGCATCTTTGAAAGGATACATTTTACATCACGTTCTATTATTCTCGATTGAGTTTGAAATTTTCATCATGGAAGAAGTAAATAAAGCGCATGTAACCGAACGTGTTGTAAATAAGTTCCATTATACTAAGAAAAATTATTCATTTGATTAAATTACATACATTCTTCATCAAAAGAAATAAAGACGAATTAAATTAATTTAGTCAACTGAACAATTTCTTTTCTCAGTATGTTTCGAATAAATCATATATCGTTCATTTGTTACAACTACGATATTACTAAAAAATTATCGTTTTGGAATTGCTTATAAGAAAAGAAAATATACTTTTATCTTCCACAATCAATTATTTAAAAAATTATTTAAAACAAAATGTTAGTGATTGAAACATTTAAACTTTTACTAGAATATTTATAATCCCAGGTCTCGAATTTAATCAGAATTTTATCGAAAAGAGCTGATCAAAGTTACTCTACAATTTTCGAAAAAAAAAAAAAAAAAAAACTCGTCCAATATCGAAGAAAAATTGAAATCATTAAATTTGTTAAGGAAATTTATCATTATTTAATTAACTTATGAATTAAATTTAATTTCGCTTAATTTAATAATAATGTAAAAATTGTGTTTTTTTTCTAGTTATAACTAAACACTAAATTACTAGTTTTGGGGTTTTGTGGAAACTTCAAAGTTATTCTCATACTATAAAATTATCAATTCACTGATCAACTATAGACAGAAAAATATAATTGTAACATTATCATCAGGTTAAGCCTAATCACAAGTTAACCAGCAATAAATGAAAAATCGAGCCTAAGTAAATCATCGCACAATCACCCGCAAACGATCACAACTCACGACACCGGTCAACCACGTAACGTTTTGTCGTTACGCGGCTATACGAGTGTGTCAAGGCTGATCCGGCAATCGAATCGCCGATAGGCCCGTGCGTACATATCACCGTCGCCATATTTCCACTTGTATGTATAGCATCTTTGGAATCCCTTTAAACACTTAACAAGATCCGTTTGTTCGCATTATTGTGAGTCATGAATCATGTTGCACTCAGGGATGCGATACACATACGAGGTACAAGGATCATAGATTTCACTTGACCTATAAAAGCGATTTGACAATATCCTTATTGCTCAGAAATAGGATTCTATGCAGCCTTATAATTTAGTATACATTTTTCCAATTTCTCAACTGAACTTGAGTTGCCTTATCTCATATATTATCTCTCTTTCTTTAAATAATATATTTTCTTATATATTATCTGTTTTACACATACATTTTTCATGTCCAACGATACATAGCATTAACTGAAAAAAATGTTAATATGAAAAATTATATTGTACTGTTTCATATATAAATTATGTATTCCGTGTTGTTTTATTCCGAGCTCCGAAACAAATGTATTACCCACATTCGTATATGTGCGTAGAATTATGGAATATACGAGGCAATCCGGAACTAGCGGGTATAATCGATTGTTATGTGGCATTGTAGCGTAGAACGATCGACAAGATCGATATTATACGTACCCGGATGTATTATAATTATAACGCGCGAGTTTGCTTCAGAGGTTTGCTCTTACAGTATTCATTATTTTTATTTAATTAAATATTATATCAAAAATATAAATCATTTAATAATTTACATTAACAGATCTTATCTTCAAAAAATATAAAAAATTCACTGATTTTATTATTTATTAATCATTCAAACATGAATATATTTGAAATTATGAGAAAAATATAAATCGCTTAGTTAGAAAAATACATTTAAAATATACATATTTAATATTTATTCAACAGACAATTGAAATTTAATAAGACTTAACAAATGAGATTTTATATCTAATTGTAAAAATAAATCTTTCAAATTAAAATCACTTTATCGATATTTAATAATATTTGCTTTGACTCTATACTATACAATTCTTTAATATAAAAAATCAGACATTAAAGTTAGAAGAAACTGTAGCTGTATATAAATGGGTTTATATGTGTTTTTAACATTCTCGTTTTTATTCAGAATAATGCGAGCTGAAAATATTTCATGAATCGGATTCTTTAAATTTTTCAACGCCATTCTCGTCTCTTCGCTACTGTTTTATTCGCGTGCTACCGCCTTGCTAGAGTTTTGTACTTGTCGCAACATCGAATCTTGTTCGTTATTTATAGCTCATTGGAAAAATGAAAAATGTCTCCATTTCCATGGATCTGCATGGATGAATTTCGAAGAAATAAAACCTTAACAGTTTACAATCTGTTCAATATTAAATTGTATAAAAATCTCTGTCTGTTCAAAATGCAATCAAATAAATCTTTGCAGTACATTATAATAGTTTTTAATAAATATCTTAAATTTAAACATGATGTAATTCTCACATTAGAGATTTATGTATCGGACTTTATATATAAATAATATCTTTTTTATTTTAAGAGTATTACAAAGTATTATACTTGAAAAGTTTAAAAATTCAAACATTTTACTATAATATACTTAATTTTTCTAAATTTTTGTAAAAAGTAAAATTGTATTAAAAAAATTAATTTTTTCCGGATAATAAAAATAAAAATCTTATTTTTATTAATTTGTATCATTCTGTTATATAAATATACATATACAAGAGATGTGCAGTGAAAGTAATTCAGAAATTCGATTATGACTATCAAAAAATTATCTTCATCTCTTTCTGTTTCCATCCGAAAAGGAGACTCGTGTCGTCGACCTAACAAAATTAAGTTCCGTGTGTGCGACAGATAAGAAAGAAAAAGGATCGCAGCAACGTCTAAGCTTCAAATAAATAACAAGCTTCTTTTGTTTCTCGCCTCCGTCTGACTATCCTAGACAAAATTCGTCGTGTAGCAATGAAACTCTCATCACCGTTGATGCGACGTGCACGAGGAAGATAAACGAAGACAAAGAAGCTTATATAGCGACGCGATCGTGTTAAACGTTCTGCAGTATCGTCGCAGAATTTGCGCAAGTGCAAACACGAATCTCGCCGTACGTGATTCCTTTGCCAAAAGGTATCCAGTCAGAAGATACGTGAGTCATCCGTGACTCAGATATTAATTCGTCCGTGGACGGAACCGTAAAAATCATATGGTTTTAAATGCGATGTGAAAACAATGTTATCGCGCGTGCGCGCACACGTGTTTTAGCACACTTATCCTGCATCCTGCTGATATCGCCAAGCTCGATACGAAGTCCGGTTCGATAAACAATGGCATTACTTTTTTTTATAGACTTCGTACGTACAGTCGATACCATTCGCTGCTACGTAAGATAACGTTTCTTTATGCGCCTGTTTCTTTATAAAAAGATTACAAGCCTATAAGATAAAGGGTTTGTTACATTTTTGCTATATTAATATTATTGCTATTATTATCAGTTGCAACAATTTGATAAATTAACAAAAATATTATCATACGCAAATATTTATTGTTTCGGTGCATGAGTACGATCTTAAATTTTTTTATTTTTAATAATGTACAATGGAATCTCTCTCTCTTTCTTTGATTTAAAAAAGTTAAATTCTTTTTATTGTAAATATCTTCTAAATTGTCAGAAAGTTTACTGAAATTTTATTTAAAAATTCCTGAGAATTTCTCTCTTCAGATATTTTTTCAGCTATTTTGTTAAAGATTCTAGGTAAGATTAGAGAACTTTTTAATGCACCTTTGAAATAAATTTACGTGCAAGCAACGCAAACAAACTGTGTATTAAAAAAATTAATAGAAGATATTGATTCCACGAAACTATATCTATTATTTTTCGCTCCAATTGGAGCTATGAAGATAGTGCAAAAAGGGAAGGCGAAATATGCGAGAATATACGCGATATTTATTGCCAACTGATTATCGACATTTTGTATTATCAAGAAAAAATGATCAAAGAAAAAATGTTTTCAGAAAGAAATAGAATTTAAATTTAAAAATAAAATTATAAAAATTTCCTTGAGTATTGATAAAATTCCGTAAAATTCCGTGATTTTTAACATAAAATTTCCTGAAAATTCCAGGTTTTTCCATAGTACATCCGGATTGTAAATAGTAAAGAAAGATTTTCACGGACGCAATTATAAAATAATAAAAAAAAATCATATTAATTATTTTAGTTTAATTCGAAATAAAGAAATTTTGAAATACATTTTTTCGAAATACACAAACTGAGATTTTTGACTAATATTATATTACAAGATATTTTTTTTAATATTATTGAAAATGTTAACAAATTTGAAAATTAAAATTTGTCAAAAATGAATGGCAGGTAGTTCTTCTACAATATATCATGTACATGTATCTGATGTAAATTGATTTTGTTGCATAGACTATCCGTGAAGTTATGTAACTACAAACAGATATTAATCAAGATATACATCAGAACACAAAATCTGTAATCAGTTTACAGAAACTCAAATAGATAGCTTTAGTTTGTATCATTTACTATTCACTAATTTAACAAAGTTTCGCTTCATGGATTTCTGCATTGTACATGCTACTAATTGACCTGATCTAATGACGATATCATTTACTTACATATACAATTTTCACGATCATAGTAATTGCAAATTTGAATTAACTTACTAAAGGGGTCATTTTAAAATAATCCTAAATAAAGACTTTGCTACAATTTCATTTCGTTATCCCGACTAATAAAATAAATATATATAGCCTTTTAACATCAGAATAAAAGAAACATATTTATAAATTCTTAAACTAAAATTAATTTGATAAATTACATTTCTTAATTAAAATTAATTAAACTATATGTAGGTATATCTGAAGATTATATAAAAGAAAAGGGAAAAAAGTACTAAACAATGATATAATGATATTAATAGATTATTAATATCGAAGAATTACTAATTTCAGAATAACTTTTAATTTATTGTTAAATTACTGCGTACCTTAAAAATGTCGAATTAATACCAAACTTATTATTTAGTTGTGTATAAATAAATAAATTGCTCGTATCAATATCAATGACTATTGCAAGAATTCCAAATTAATTTTCATTATCAACTACATTTTAACCATCCGCGCATGTGCAGATTTTTTCTTAATTAAAACAAATAGAAAATCGTAAAAGCTCAAAAATTAAACGTGGCAAAGAGAAAATGGAACGCGATCTCTCTCGTGTACCTAATCTTGCTAGTGAATGTATCAGTGATTAGTATCAGTTTTTTATGATTAATTATAGAGTGTTTTCTCAGGTCCTGAAACTCGATGGAAAATCTTTCTCGATCTCCATGGAGGTACAATGGCCGACTGATCCTAATTGAAACGCCTTAATTACATCTTTCATCGGTGTGCATGCGAGCGCGAAAGACAGAAGCAAAGAAGCTGTCGTCGCGACTTCTAGGAGGCTACATTTTCTCGAAATAAGGAAAGAAAGTTGCCACTATAGCAATTATAATCTCGCAATCGATCCCACAATAGTCTGCCCATTCTCGCGTTAATTAGGGACGACTACTTAATTAGGTGTTACTGTCTCCTCTTCGTTATAAAGATACCGTGTCAAGAGAAAACTAACACATTCCCATGCGAAACGCGAGAAATAAAAACTCTATGCAGCCGAGAAATGATATATATGTTCAGTCATAAATTAATTTTTATTCAAATAACATGAGCTATTTAGATTACTACTTCAATTTGTCTTAATTATCCTCCCTCCTCTCTTTATCTCTATCTCTCACTCTTTTTAGTAAAAACCGAATGCAACTTATTAAACTCTATGATAATTTAAGTTAAAATTGAGCCTTATTACTATTATATTTTAAATTAAAATCACTTTCTAAAGTCAACTTTTACCTTCAAAAGAGATCTGTTATCATCTAAAAACAAATTTATAATAAAAATAAACGCAAATATTTTTATGTAACCTCATGTAAAGAAAGATAATGCAGAATGTTACGTTTGAAAAGTAGGTTGCTTGGATAAGTATCAATTCTAATATTAATTAACATTATCGTGTACATGCATTCTGCATTTTCGTAAACGTATCTCATCGGACGTATCTTTTTCCGATAATTATATATGATAGGCAAAATTAATATTAATTTAATAGCGATCAGTATTATATTTCGCTCATTTCAGCTCAATAAACCTGATCCACATTGCATATGAAATCATATTGTCGTTAATAAGTAAATTGGTAAATTTATTTGATTAATTGTTGTAATGTATTAATATTGGCATGCTCAATTCAAACACCTTGCGTTACTAAATAAATATAATATATTGCTTTACATTAAAATAGCACACAAATATGTTGGCATCAAATGTATAACAAATATTTTTAAACAAACAATGATATGTGTCATTTCACAAATACTCGAGAAAGTGACCGCAAAACATAAAGCGAATAGAATTTTCTCCTATGATAAAATAAAGTATAAACGCATTCTGCGGTCTGTATACATGATAATGTCAAAGAATGCTGGGCTTGTATGAAAAACAACTATTAACATAATCAACAATAAATTAAGGTTATTTTAAATTTTTTGTCTTTAAAAGAGGGTTGCTAGAATTGTATATGTCCTGAGTACGAATATCTCGGAGAGATCGCTCAAAATTTCTACTTTATTCCGCGTTAATATATACCGAGGAAAAAATGTACTAAAACTTTCACAAATATTTGTTTGAACAGTAATAATTTAACATTCACTTACACGTAAATGAACATTTATTAAATAAAAAAAATAATAGAGATAAATTAAATTGACGGTTCTTGTATCAATTAAATAAATATATACGTTTGCATTTAGTAAATATTCAGCTAGTACTATTCAAACAAGTATTTATTACAGTTTAGTACATTTTTCTCTCAGTGCAATAACGCGTTAAATAGGATTCAATATTAACAATATCTATAACGTGTGCTTCGTCACTTTTCACGGAAAACAGTTTGAGTACGGAAGTAATGACGCGTTTCACGATATTAACTTTATTATCTCGGGAAACAAACTACAATACAATTGCGATGGAAAGTTCCGTGAAAAGAGATTCCATCGTGCACGAGTGGATATAGAAACCGCAGGAGCTTCTTCGCGGCACGAAGATTAAGAAGATTCGTCGTTTTTTTTTTTAAGACTGCCTTTTCAGCTTTGCTCATTAATCGTTGCGACTCCTGTCATTCTTACTCAACATTTTTCTTACTTTCTAATTCTCGCTGATGAATCGATCTTGCCTTCAAATCGATTGTTAAAACATCACTTTCCAATTTACAAAATCACTATTATTGTCCGCTAATCGTTGCATTATTCCTTTACTTTATGACATATTTATCCTAATAAAAAAAATATTAATTTATTTAGAAAGGAGCTAGAAAGAGAAATGCAGCCACTTCCTACGTAAATAACATGATTATAATAATAATAATAAGGAAACTCACGTGTATAGGTTTTAAAAGTGATATAGTATATAATATATTGTATATCTATATAAAGTTAAATATGCAACTACATATATATTATATGTATAAAAAGTTGCATATTTCATGTATCAAACATGAAATGTTATATAAATAACGTATTATCGAAGGTATTATTTTACATTACAATCAATTATATAAATCTATGATATTATACGTCCAATGAAATAATTTTCATTAAACGTATAGTATTATATATAATTATATAATATATTATCAAAAAACTAGTATTTGACGCAATAAAAACATTTATCTTTCCGGATTTATTTTTTTTATACTTTTAAAAATTAACGCTACAACATATATATATATGGGATTTCTATCTAGAACAATACATTAAAAAAATAAAAACAAAATCTCCATAAAACCATGATAAGCGTTGAAATTTTTTCAAATAACCAGTTCATTTGTGTAAAAACATCGCTCAGAGCATCAACTGCATCAAAACGGAGCATTATACAAACATTGCAAAGAAAATAATAATAGCAAACAGTTTTATTTTACCTAAATATAGATTTTCGATCTGATGCAAACCACACGGCTTTTACGATATTGACCGCAAAATATCGGGCCGCGCTTGGGAAAGTCCGTCTTGTTTCTCGCGGTGGCAAATATTTACAAAAAATAGAGGCAGAATTTACTGGACGAAGGAGGGAAACCAGGGGTGCCTTTCAAATTAGCATTTCAATTTGCCGCAGATGTCTCGCGTGTTGCAGCCGCGAGTCAAACGAGAACGATCGAGTCGAGTTGTGTTGAAGCCAGAGTCGTCATCCGCCACCTGACATTTTCGATGCAAAGCCACCGACAGCGGAGCGGGGAAGCGTAACATTTCCATCTATACGTATATACGCATACATACTGCTAGCCCGCAGGGGCGTTTGTCGTATCGTATCCGTGCTTCACGCTCTGGCAATTCTCGATCGCTACTTTTTACCCGAATTGTATCCGACGAATCTCATCGAGAACCAGAATCAAAGTGACGACGAATAGAAATATGAGAAATTGCACCGAAAGATAAATTATTGGCTAAAAGTTATATAATATTATCCAAATATTGCCTAAATATAGGATGAAAACAAATATATTATACACACACACGGAAAAAATGATTTACTAAAGTATCTAAAAATTTAGTTAAATATAGATCTGAAAATAATTTTGTTGGATCATTAAAATAGAATGCTGGTTATACCGTAAGTTTTGTCTCCTCCCTGTACAATTATTAACAATGATGCACATAGAATTTTGATGCTATTATACTTTTATTTACATTACATATTATATTACATATTATTATATGTAATTATTTTTTACATTTTATTGTTAATAAAATTATTATATTAATTATTATGTAATTGTTACTATGAGAAATAATAAAAATTTCAAGTATATTTATGTCATATTAGACAAATGAATATTGTCAAGAAAAGCATTCATATTAAGTATTTGAATAGTATTACAATAACAACTCAATAATTCTATCGTTAATTTTTATTAATATTCTAATATTTAGAACAAAATTATTAGTGAATTCAATTTTCGATGTTCATAAGTACGCTAATCGTATTTTCGTTTTAATGAGTACATATAGAGAAATGATTGTTTAGTATTTGCAACAATGAAAGCTGAACTCGCCAAATTTATGTAGAGCTGATTCTGATCCGCGTTGAATTTCGCCGACGTAGCGTTAAATAATAGCCTTGGTATTGCAAGGTTATATTTGGTATGATATTATGTTTATTAATAACAACATTGTAGGTGTATCATCAAACGGTGCGCATTTGTATGTAATTTCAACGTGACACGTAATTAAATAAAAAAGAACATTTCGTAATACGATCGATCTGTTTCAGCTAAATAATCTGAATTCCATCCATTATTTTCAACATATTGCTAACTTGAAATTCTAATTCATTAACTATAAAGTCTAACAAGTTTCTAATAAATTTCAAAAAAATTTCTCTTATTAGCATTATTCGAAATAAAAACCAATATTTCCAATGACTTTTTTGTTCGTCAAAAAAATTTCCAAGTTTCCCCAGATTAAAAATAATTTCCAAAAATCTGTCATATTCTTTTGAATTCTAAATAACGACTCAAAACTTCTATCATAATTTATATTGATTCTTATTGAAATAAAAAAATTATCGCTAATTTTCGTTTAACTTAAATGTACCTAAAGATGTGAATATCAATTTTAAATTTATTTATTATTATTTAGATTATTATTTTTCACATTTAATCGCCTAATTCTTTTTAACTTTTTAAAACGCCTGACAGAACTAAAATTTTACGATTTATACATCAAAATTAAAAAAAAATTTTAAATAAAGTGTCAGCTTTATAAAAATAAAATATTCGACTTTACTGATTTGCAAATCTCTTCGCGAATAACAATATTAAATTTTCTCTCTCTCTCTCTCTCTAAGAACAAAATGCTATTTCTCAGAATATTCGTAGGGTAACTATCCCAATTACTATGCCTGTCCCTATTAGGGTGCTTTTGTATTTCGATAAGTCATAAAGAAAATTAGCCCGAATAAATAAGAAAAAATATTTTTTCTTGTTAAGTTAAATTATTAATGCATACGATACCGAAGATAATATTTTATTTTTTGAGTATTAAAGTATTTTAAATATTTTTCAAAAGATATGAGGAATTTATGTGAATCTAGTAATACGTACCGCAAGATTTTAAACTTGTCCTTATTAATGTGCCCTATATTAGAGCTGAGAACGTTGTGTTATAAGTGTACATTAAAATAAATATAATTGAAATAATAATTTATGTAATATTAACTTAAACAATTATAGCTTAAATTGATTACCTGTTTTAGTAACTAATGTTAAAATGAGTCAAATGTGGATAGGCACACAAATTGGGGGCACATTAATAGGACCATCGCCGCTTGGAGGACTCACTAATAGGGACAAAAATATGTTTTTTATTTTTGTCAAAAATATTATAAAGTATTAACATTTTTTAGATTAAAGAAATATTATAAGAAAAAGAAATAGTTGAAAATCCCACATTGATTGCAAGCAGATAAAATTAAAGCTACAATATTTAATAATTAATTCAGTAATAAGCAAGTTGGCTAAAAGACACATTAATAGGGACAATTACCCTAGTTTAGCATCGAGGAACTTTAAATGTGCTTATCATACTCAGCGAAGATGATGTTCGAATAATACAAGTCGATATTAATCGTTTATCAAAATAAAAATATTTTGTCAGATAATTACTCGGAAATGAATGACATTGCTCTCTATACCTCGATATGTGTATATTCCATTTATGAAAATCCGTGCAATGATTAACTCATTAATCATATAAATACACATATGATGTATATATTTCTCTTTTTCCATCAACTTAAAAATTGTTATTCCAACTGCACCTTTTTCCCTTATTTTTCACGATAAAATTATGATTCTCACAAGGATACAAGATTATTATCGTTGGCACATCTAAGGTATTAAACTACGCTTTATCGTCATTGGCGTTTGCTTTATGAACGATCGACATTTATATCTCTCTATGATGGTATCGTCGCCGAGGAAAAGCAAAATGATCGACGGTGAGATATACGGCGAAATAAACGTTCAGGATATAAAAGTGGCTGAAGGTAGTCGCGAAGCGATCGACCGGTCGTTTTAAACGTGCTTAAATTAACTTGCGCAATGAGAAAGAAAGAGAGAGAAAGAGAGAAGCGTCCCGAGTCCTACATATGGTAACAAAAAGTAATGTATAAGCCCCATAGGCGTCGAGTCGTTTCGCGAACATTATAGCTATATAGCAGCACGTAATTACTTTGATTGGCGGCCAATTACTATGGCGTGGCTAGTTTATTTTAACGAAAATAAATAATTATCAAAATGAACCTCTTGACGCGCTATACGTTATTATCCTTATCGCATGCACATAAGATTGGCAGGCATGCAACATTGGTAAATCATCTCGGATTTGTTAATTATTAACGCTGTCTTCTCCATTTAGACTTCAAGTCAATGTGATAAGAATCGAAAGCGATTTCTGTAGTTGATAGAGCGTAACACGAGAGAGGCGTGTGCCTCACGATAAATTATTCGTGTTCATCGTCAAGAAAATATACATATTTTAATATTCTTCGACTCTGAAACAAACGTAACTAGAAGATAAATATTACTCAATTCTATATATTTATATATACGTAATACTGTATAAAATTTAAATTTGTTTCTTTCTCAAGTCGAAACTACACGAATGATAATTTCAGTTTATAAAAATATTTCTCTCTCTCTCTCTCTCTCTCTCTCTCTCTCTCTCGTGTTTGCTTCTCAAGCGAGAATAACTCCGAGCAATTCGACCTGAAACCTTCGTGTTTCAGTTTAGAAATCTGGTCATTTTAATCGCGGTTTCAAAGAGACTTTCGAGAGATCTCCAGCAATGAGGAAAACGTATCGCTCGAAACAGCTTGCTAAATGAAAGATCAGCATGCGTTCACCACTCGTGAGAGGCCGGAATCCAGCCGCGTGTCGGTTCTCCCGTATTTTACAACGGCACGTGCGGCTCATTATGGCGGCAGAACAACGGCCTTCGTTACGAACAGGTACGCCTGTACATACTGTTATCGTTAAGCATGCAGCGCGAATACGGTAAACGATTGCGGATAAACGGACTATTCTTTAGGGCTTTCATGCGGAGAGAGAGAGACTCACCTTAGAGCTCGTTGTGTGGTCTTCATCTTCGATGAACGTCCTGTCTTCCGCTCCAAATGGTATCTTCTTTCACCGTCCGTCTCCTATCCGCGCGATTTGTCTGCCTCCTTCCTCTTCGCTCCGCTCACAGCTGCTTCCCTGCGATTCGTCACACTCGGTAATCAGCCGCGGGATTCGAAACACTGGCGAGAAGTTCGTCGATACGCGGAACAATTGTACGGTTATTATTAATAAGTATCGAAAACTCACTGGCAAAACGTAGAAGAATCGGCGAAATATCCTCGCACGCACTTGGATCACATTAACATCTCGCGAAAATCACGGTCGCAAAATTAAAACACCACAGGGAGGTCACACCTTCGCGTTGCTGTCGACTTTTCGAGGTTTCCTATTATTTTAGCATTTAAGTAAATTATACAAGTTAAATTATTAAGTCTCTCCTGCGTTTCCTTACGAGCACCAGGATGATTTTCTTTCGGACGCTTAGGAACCTTCTCCTTTTGAACGGAAGTAGTTGACCGACGATCGACACCTTCACCGGAGCACCGCGAGGTGTAAAAGAGCGCCGCGAATTAGATCAGTGGGACTCGCGGACGACCGAGAAACTTAGGTCGCGAGCGGCGAAAGGCCTCGCAACCCGTCCTCTATATCTTCCTCTACCTTTTCCTCTTTCTCCCCGGTTAACCTCTGATTTTGCGGAGGTCCATTCGCACTTCCCGCTCTCCTCGTTGCTGCATGTAATCCTTCCAAATCCGCGCGTAAGCGTGAATGGCATCCACCGAAACTATAGACTCCAAATATATCAGCTAACCGTATGGTTTGTCCACAGTTAATATTCTTGGAGGACTCTCTATCTCGATTTCGTATTACTTTCTTATAATGATATCATTAAATTACTTTTTTCTAAATATACCTTAAATATATATACCATGTAACTCCGTTCCTCTTACTCTCTTTTTTTTGCTTCCCAGGGAGATCCTTTTCAGGAATCCAGGTTCCTTTCCGGAACGGCCGCTGATCTCCCCGTATCGACTTCCTCGCTCGCTCTATCCGCCGGAAATCGGCACGGTGAGCACGGAATCGCGCACGCGGCGCCGGTCGGCGAGGACGGCGAGACACGGGCGTCACGCGCCGACGCGAGCATCGCGCGAGCAACCCGCTAACGAGATGGGATCGCTAACCTGCTTTCCGATACGTTTCGACGATCAAACGTCGACCGCTCCGCGTCGAGTCCGAGCAACCGAATATCCCGACGTCGATTTTTCAAATTCACGCCCGTCGCCGAACTTTACGCATAAACCGTTTTGCTCATCTTCTTTTAATTGTGGCCTGCCAATTCCGCCTCCAGACGAAGATAATGCAATCTTCTGGCGACAATAATGAGTTGCTAATGACAGTCCTCGGATAATTAAGTGTTGAATGTTTGTTGTTTTAGGATCGGCGTGAATTGATCTTTTTTTAATTATGGCTCCTGTCTTTTCAGATTAAGACAACACAGTCAGCTTTTTGCGATAATAATAAATTACTGACGAGACAGAAAGAGACAGAAAGAGAGAGAGAGGGAGAGAGAGAGAGAGAGTCTTCGGATAAATGATTGTCGAATATTTGCTGTTTTATAATCGGCGTAAATTAATCTTCGTCTTCTCTCAATTGTAGCTCCTTCCTCCGAATGAAGACAAACCAGCTTCTCTGAGATGCTAATGACAGTCTTTGGATAAATGATTGTCGAATATTTGTTGTTTTAAGATCGGTATAAATTAATCTTCATTCAATTGGGGCTCCTTCCTCCAGACGAAGACAATACAGCCAACTTTTTGCGATAATGAGATGCTAATGACAGTCCTCGGATAAATGATTGTCGTATATTTGTATTATTTTAAAATCGTAAGTTGATCTCTGAGACACAATCAATGTGCTCCTCGTGGTCTTCTCCGTATTCCCTTAGTAAATTTCCAACCTACAAAGACAAGTTACAGTACCATGAATTTCCGAAAAACCAAGGTAAGCCTCCACGAGGAAATATAGGACTCGTGGTCGATCGGGGCGCGTTTCGGGAGTTACAAAGAGAGACAGCCAACACCTTAAAAAGTGATGCAGTTGGCACCGACGAAACGGACACCTGTCGCCCTCCCTCGATTTTCCGCGGGCGTTTCAAAAAGCAACGAAATATGGCGGGCAGGATACGATTCTTCCTTCCTTCCTTCTTCCTCTTCCTCGTGCGATCGATTTGTCAATCCCACCTCAATGTCGCACGATCGAAACCCGGGAGATTGTCCGACGTTAAACTCACAGATCTCTCTCTTGATCCCCTCGACGATCTCGTCTCTCGCCGGACCGTTCGATCGTTCCTCCTGCCTCCTGCCGGCCGCCGAAAATCCTCGTATATTCGTATATCGCGGAGCAGGTGCGGAAGGCGCGCACTGGAGCCGGAGAGCACTTGGCGCCGTAAGGCAAAAGCCTCTTCTGGTCCGTAACGTGTGGAGCGACCGGCGCGTACGCGTATATACGCGTATATCGGCGTATATACGCGAGGACTGGTTTCACGAGAGGCTCCCTCGTGCCCGACCGGCCAGACTACTTCGCGGACGATAGCACGGGACGACGAGGGTGCGCGAGCGAGAGGGGACGATCGCGGCGCGCGAGGTGAGCGGAGCCGGCGCAGCACGGCGGAGAGCCGAGAGCCGAGAGCGCGGTGGGTCCCGTTCCACGGAAAGAGGCTTTATTCCACTGAGCGCGAGGAAGTACTGTTACTTGTTAGACGGGGGCCCCGCTCGCAACTCGCAACTCGTGATGCAAGTCGCAACGCGCCGCGACGCGGCCCGCGCGTATTTCGCGGAGTAACACCGACGGTACGAGGCGAGAGGTCTTCTTTCTGACCTCTAATACGAATTTCTCGTATGACGAACGGTCAGTTTAATCTGAATTATGGCAGGAGCGCAAGGAGCCTCCGCGGGGGCCAAAGAAGCGTTCTCGCGTCGATGAAACGTATCGATGAACGCGCCGAACGATAGATGATATATCCGCCGCGATTCGATTTTCGACTCGATGTTTCTCCTTTCTCGGCTCACTTCACGCACTATATCGCGAAACGCGAGATTCGTGACACAATTGAGATTCTGTTCTCGGAGTCTTCTTCTTTCTCGGTAAATAGATACCTGATTCGGACAGAATGACAGTATCGTGGAGTCAGAACATGAAGCACTTTTAGGGGTCCGAAGTCATCCGAGGAAAATTCTCACTGCGAACGGCGCGGCGTCGCAGCCGCGCGACGCATCGTACCCTCGTCTGCCCTCGTCTCGAACGTAACTTCCCGCCGAGTGGAGAAAGCGCGGGCGCGAGGGAAGGAGGAGAGAGAGAGAGAGAGAGAGGACGCGGCGCCACTGTGCCTCGTAAACAAACAACGTCTCGCGCGACGAATCAGACGAATGTTTTGGAGTAACCGCCACAAACGGACCGACGCGACGTCTCACGTGTTTCGCATCGCGTGCTCCGACGCGTATACGTACGTAACGTTCGCGCGACCTGAACAGGATGCCCGGGATACCGGCTGGCTCTCGCCGGATGATTTTACTGAACAGCCGAAAAACACGTGCGGGTGGACGGCGATTCAACCGGCACTCGCGTGCCGCCACCTGCTTTTCGTCACGCGTTCTCGTTTCTCAGCGCCAAGAAAAGGACTCACGCGTGTGCCTCAGGCCCTGGTCAAATCTTTCTCTTCCCCCCTCTATCTCTCTCTCTCTCTTTCTCTCTTTTTCTCTCTTACGTCGACCAACACGGCGGGACGCGCGATACAAGCTAAAAGCAACGTATACACCGCTCGACTGTCGCGG